>NC_087177.1:1755000-1757500 GCF_035594125.1 Scylla paramamosain
CGACGGGTCATTTATCTTACACTACATATGGAAATTTAAGAGCTTTACAGAAAATGCGGCACAATTTACCTTCGTATTCATCATCGGAGCGAGATAAATGCTGCTGAGTGAAGCATAGAAATTGAATAAGAAAAAAAAATATATATATATATACAACGACAACAACAACAAAAAGAAAAGTATCCTCTTAAAAGATATGACGAACCCAGGAATGCAAAAGGAAGGAGAAGGAAAATAGCAAGAATCATGTCGTATTTTTTAAGCATTCTCGCGGCGCCAGAAGCTTCTACGCAACAGGGAGGTGAAGGAAGAAAATTTACATGAGTTTTTGTCACGTTGGAAGATTTAAAATGGAAGGAACAGTGTAACCAGAGAGAGAGAGAGAGAGAGAGAGAGAGAGAGAGAGAGAGAGAGAGAGATGTAGATGTAGATGGTCAAAGGGAATTTTTCGTTTAATCCTAAGAGATAAGGCTAAGAGGGGAACGAGGAAGAAGAGGAAGACGAGAGAGGGGAAGAAAAGGGAAGGGAGAAAAAGGAAGAGGGGGAGAAAGAAAGAAGGGAAGGAGACGTCCATCACATCACAACCACCTTCCTCCTCCTCCTCCTCCTCCTCCTCCTCCTCCTCCCTTGGTACCGGAAGTGTGCCTCGTTGCCCCTCCTCCCTTACCTCAACCGCCCCTCCCTGCCCTCCTTCCCTTCCCCTTCCTTTCTCTTCCATCTTCCCTTCCCGCCATATCCTTCGTCCTATACACCACGAACCTTTTATCCCCTCTCCTTTCCTCTCCCCTCTTCTCCCCTCTTCCTCCCCTTTCCCTCTCTTCTCCTTCTCATTTCTACCACGCTGTCTTGCTGAGAGAGAAAAAAGGTAAAAGAGAGAGAATTTTACGACACATGTTATGTCAGGACAGAGAGAGAGAGAGAGAGAGAGAGAGAGAGAGAGAGAGAGACGAGAGAGAGAGAGAGAGAGAGAGTGGGTGGGTCTTATACCGTGGTCACTAGTCTGCCTCACGCATCTCCTTTCCTTCTAATACTCACTCAGTCGTGCTCTCTCATACACGGTCGCTTCTCCTTAGAATTTTAAATTATTCCTTAGGCGTTGGAGGCAGCCGAAGAAACGAGGAGTGGGAGGGGATTAGGAGGAGTAGGAGCAAGAGGAGGAGGAATAGCAGGATCAGGAGGGATTGGAGGAGGAGGAGGAGGAGGAGGAGGAGGAGGAGGAGGAGGAGGAGGAGGAGGAGGAGGAGGAGGAGGAGGAGAGGATTTCGAGTCTATTATGTATGTTTTGGTCGGAGATGAAATGGAATAAGAAGGAAGAAATCTGATCTTGTGGTGCTGAGAGAGAGAGAGAGAGAGAGAGAGAGAGAGAGAGAGAGAGAGAGAGGAGAGAGAGAGAGAGAGAGAGAGAGAGAGAGAGAGAGAGAGAGAGAGAGAGATTGTAGGGATTAATGTAATAAACTTCTTTGTGTGTTTTGGTCTTCATATTTTATCTAAATTATCTTGACGAGGCACACACACACACACAACCACACACACACACACACACACACACACACACACACACACACACACACACACACACACACACACACACACACACACACACACACACACACACACACACACACACACGGCGGCTTTGCTTTCAAGTGTACGTAAATATTGTAAATAAACTGACATAGAGACTCCCTTGTACACCTAATTATTGGATGTGTGTGTGTGTGTGTGTGTGTGTGTGTGATATTTTTAGTCTGTGTACATGAGAAGTGAGTTTGTGTACGTGATTTCCCAGCCTGTGTACATAAAAGGAAATGAGTTTATGTGCGTGAGACTCGGCTTGTGTACATTTAAACTTAATCTGCGTATTTAGAAATAATAGAAATAATAATCTAGTCCACAGCACAGACTCTCTTGATTCCCTCACAGATTCTCTCACTCATCGCCACAGTGCTGCCTCTCTTACCACCCTCTACTGTTATTGCCATGGTTACTGCTTCTCTGAACTTGTTGACTGCCTACCTCCTCCATCCAGTTGCCTCGCTGCTTACGTAATCTCACTCCTGTTCTTTCTACCTTACTTATAATAAAACATTTACTAGTATTTTCTCTCCTTCATCCCCCCTTTACCGGTGAACTCTTGGATCTTCTTGCTATTTCTATTTTTTTTTACGACTTGAGCTTGAGATGAGTATCAAAACACCCCAGAAACTAAACTGGCCACCTATCCTGTTTCTTCTGTTTGTTTATGAGAACGTCATTGAAACGGTTTTTTTTTTTTTTGTCCATCTCTTTTTTTGTCTATGGCCTATGTTCTTGATAAATTGTTATGGTTGAACGTGTGTGTGTAGGATAGCCATATGTGTACATTTTGTCTAAGCAAATGTACAGTACGTGGGAAATTGGTACATTGTGCAAGTGAGAGAGAAGATGAAGTGAGCTGAATATTGATTGGCAGTTGACGTGACCGTTCTGACTGGACGACTGACGAGAGAAGGGAAGCTAA
>NC_087177.1:1760000-1825000 GCF_035594125.1 Scylla paramamosain
TCGTTTGGGTAGATGGGAGGCGGGAAATGACGAGAGTGGATGATTGATGAAGGGAGATATGTGTGGAAGATATGGATGAAGGGAGAATACTTTGTTGCTAGAGTGATGGTTGGGAATGAAGGGACTGGAGGATGAGGAGGATGAGGAAGAGGATGAAGAGGAGCAAGGGGAGAATGTAATGTGTAGTGGCGGCCTGTACGGGGAGACGGGCGTAAACAGATGCCTCTCAGGTGACGAAAAGAAGGCGGAGGGAAGGCAAGGCAAGGCAGGGAGGGGAAAAAGAGGGGAACGAGAGGAGAGATGAGTAGGAGGGCAGTTGACAGCCGTGTTTACAAAGGGCATAACGAGGCACAACGCCTTAACATTCATCATGCTCTCCTCTACTCATCATTTTACACTCACTTCCTCTACTTACATCTTCGCTGAAAGTTTTTTTCCTCTTCACTTCGACTCCTCCTCCTCCTCCTTTCCTGTCCTCCATTTATCTTCACTTTTACGCTTGACTCCCTTTCCTTCTCTCCTTATAAGACTTTTCCTCCGCACCTACTTCCCCCTCTCTTTCCTTCTCTGGCCACTTTTCCTCTCTTACCTTCGCCCACCTGATGATGGCTTCTCGTGCCTCTGAACTTCCTCTCCTGTCGACTCCTCACTCATTTCCTGCCCTCCATCGCCTCCTCCATCTCTTCTCCCGCATGCTCCTTCATCTAGCGGGGACTTTGGCGAGAGAGAGGGAGAGGGAGATGGAGGGAGAGAGGAACCACAGGCACATATTGGAATAAGAGGCAGCAGTACGGTGGTTTAATCAAGTACTGTGTGTGTGTGTTACCGTATTCCGCCTTTACTTCTCTCGTCACTTCGCTCATCTTCCTTCTTTCCTCCCTTCCTGCCTTCCTCCCTCTCAATTTCCTTTCCACTATCCTCCATGGAAAGACGGCCCTAGGGAGAGGTGGAGGAAGGGAGAGTGATGGAGGGAGAGGAGGTTGGGTGGAGAGGAGAAGGAGGAGGAGGAGGAGGAGGAGGAGGAGGAGGAGGAGAAGGAGGCGGCAGAGGAGGAGGAGGATGTGTTCAGTGGTCCTTATCTTGTTATCTTACGACTCAATAAGTGACTGGTTACTGTGATGCAGTAAAATATATTTCCTAAGTGATTTATAGAGCGGCTGTTATTTGTGATATTGGCGTGAATGACTAGTATGCTGACTGATCCTTCACACGCAACCTCACCTTCGACTCTGTAATCTTAAAAAAAAAAGAAAAAAAAAAACGGTATTTATTCTGAAATGGATATTCATTCTGGGAGTACAAAGATTATTACCTGTTTCGCATTTCCACATTTTCACATTACCACATTCCTTGTAAATTAAATATGAAGTTACAGGTATAAAGAAACTGCTACCTCGTTATTTTGAACTCAGTGACCGGGGACGCCACGTAATGTATGAAGTAATTAATGTATGAGGCAGGTGTACCTCTCATCTTTATGATCACCCAGGCGGGAAGGTGAGCTGAAGCTGGGTACACCAAAGCCTTGCATCAGCCACGTTACGTTTTCATAGAGAGCATCATTTTGTGAGCAGTTCATTAACAATTTCATGGATTATTCTGAAGAGTGCACTGGGCAATTTTTATGGTGTTATTTTCAAGTGTATGTTATGTAGGGTGTTTTTTTTTTTATATTTTTTTATGAGGGCATATCGTTTTTATTTTCTGCTGTCATTTTGTGGGTGGTTTTCTAAATGCATATAATGTGCGTTGTTATTTTGTAATGTGGAAAATCTGTATGGGTTACTTTGTGTAGTATAGTTATCAAGTAGACATTCAGCAAGTTGTCATTTCCAAGTGAACACGTAACCCAACCTCCCTTATCTTCAAGAATCAACATTACCAAAGAAAATTCACAAAACGAACATATCTTGGTCATTTTCAAGTGGACATTTCATAGAACCTCAGAATCACGACAGGTCAGCCACCACGCAGGTCACCTTTAAGTGGACACTCGGCACGTAACCAAGGTGGCTCCACGGGTGAGCAAGGCGTGTGTGGGTGTGTAGGTACTGCATAACGCACACTGGGTAGGGTAGCCACAACCGGTGTCGCTGTCGTGTCCTGTAGTTCTTTCAGTCTTTTCAGAATATGGGTTGCAGTTTTTCAATATCTTACTCTGGAGGACAAAGAGTAGAAGAGATGAGAGGGAGAGGAGGCAGAGGAGGCAGGAACAAAGGGAGTATAAACAGTACGTTGGTCAGCTTCCTTATATTGGACACAGGACACAGTGGAGGCCACATTCCTCAGCCCCTACACTCTTATGAACGACAGCACAGTTAACAAGGGGGACTCTCTCTCTTTCTCTCTCTCTCTCTGCATACTCGTATACGGTGAATAATTTATCTGAATGTATGTATAAAAATGAAGAAAGTCCACAGCAACATGAGAATCCTTTGCTCTCTTCCTCCTCTCTTCCTCTCTCTTCCCTTCCCTTTCCTTGTTGTCTCCCTTCCTTGCCCCGCTCCGCCTCATCCCGCCCCGTCCCGCCCCACCCTCTGTAGTGCCGCCGCGGGCCTGGCATGCCTCGAGTCTGGCGGGGCCTCTGAAGTCTGAACTCCTACTGTGCCTGCGTGAGAGAGAGAGAGAGAGAGAGAGAGAGAGAGAGAGAGAGAGAGAGAGAGAGAGAGAGAGAGAGAGAGAGAGAGAGAGAGAGAGAGATGCAATAGCCTATAAAATTATGTAGGTGATTTCCATAAGAGAAGGAGGAGGAGGAGAAGGACGAAGAAGAGGAGGAGGAGGGGAGGAGGAGAAGGAGGAGGTGGAGGAGGAAAGGGAAGACACACGGTAAGCGACAGGCAGATGAGAACAGTGAGAATCAAGACAGATGAAAGAAGATGCTGAGATAGAAGGATAAGATGATGAATAAGAGAAAGAGGAGAGCAGAGAGGGAAATGACAAGCCAACAAGTACAACCACAACCACCAATATTAGGGAACGAGAGAGAGAGAGAGAGAGAGAGAGAGAGAGAGAGAGGAGAGAGGAGAGAGAGAGAGAGAGAGAGAGAGGAGAGGAGAGAGCGAGAGAGAGAGAGAGAGATTCTTACCTGTCACCAACATGGAAAATAACCTCCCCATGTTATTTTTTTTGAGCCCTGCGGATATTCAATGGAAGATTCGAGGAATGAGAGACAAAGGTGGTTTTCAGCAATCCAGTTTGTTGACTTTTCGTATAATTATATATTCATTGGATAAATTTACTCTCTCTCTCTCTCTCTCTCTCTCCTCTCTCTCTCTCTCTCTCTCTCTCTCTCTCTCTCTCTCTCTCTCTCTCTCTCTCCACCAGTTACATTTTCATATCATTATTTCTGTATTATTTTACTCTATTTTATTTACCTTTGGCAGTTCTATAAAATTACACACATGCATAACTAAACACGAGTATATAGACCTTATTTTGACACGCCTCTACTCTGCACCCCTACTATTTACAAGAAGGCTCTAGAACATAAGAACATAAGAAATAAGGGAAGCTGCAAGAAGCGACCAGGCTCACACGTGGCAGTCCCCTGTATGAGATATATCTATCTATTTTCATTTCCACCTATCATCTCACCCCATCCATAATTCCGTCTAATCTTCTCTTAAAGCTCCCTAATGTCTTTGCACTAACAACATGATTACTGATCCCGTTCCACTCATCTCTAGTTAAAGTTACGCAGATTTTAAGGGTGTTTTTATGGTTCTAGTGACAGATTATCAAGATTTCTACATTATTTACATGAGAAACACCCTTGAGAACCATGCAAATCGTCTCTTTGGCCTTTGAAAACACTCGTGGTGACTCAGCCAAACGTTTATCAATATAGCTTATATTATGCCACGGCGCTGTGACCTCATTTCTCCAGCACCAATCTATCTCTCCTCTTGATATAAATTGAATGAATGAGTAATAGCGCAACATTGAGATAAACGGCCTTCATTTTCATTAATTATCACGGAGAGGCGGAGAGAAGGGTGTCAGGGAGGAGAAGGAGGAGGAGAAGGAAAATATAACGCTTCAGTGTTTGCTCTGCGCCTCCTCCTGCAGGGGGCGCGAAGAGGTTGGGGTGCTGCTAATTGTCATTTGTGTATAGCTGAGTGGGAGAGAAAATGGCCGTGGTGGTGGTGGTAGTGGTGGTGGTGGTGCAGGGAAGCAGATACGAAACATGTGGAGGAAGGTGAATGTCGAGTAAGAGTGGAGGTGGAAGATTAGAGGGGGGGGAATGGGGGGTACTGATGCAGAGATGAATGGAGGAAGGGAGAGGGAGAGAAGAGGAAGGGGAGGAGAAGATGATAGACAGGTGTGAAGCTTGATAGGAGAGTGAAGGAGAGGAGACGTAGAAAAAGTGGAAAAGGGAAAGGAGATGGTTAAGACTGGTGCAAGGAAGGGAGGGAGAAGAGTGAAGGAGGGAAGGAGGGAGGGAGGGAGAGGGAGAGAAAGAGGAAGAAGGAAATGGAGTAGGTGCCGAGTGTAGGGGCGGAAGTGGTGACGGAAATGAAACTGGAGAAGGAGGAAGAAAAAGGAAGGGGAAAAAAAGTGATGATTGAGGTAAACATCCTTTCCTGAATGTGTTTTTTTTTTGTAAAGGAAACAATAATGGTAACGGAGTTTTTAAAAGTGAAATTTATATGTAGAAAAGGAGTTAGGACAGAAGCAGAAGTACACAAGAACTTTCAAATGAAGATAATTTTCCCCCCAAAAAATAAACTTAGTTGCAGAAAAAAAAAATAACACAATTAGAAAGAAGAGAAACAAAACTATGATTAAGATATGAAGATTGTTACAGAAGGCAGGAGAGGAGTTCCCGAAGAAAGAGGATTACTGAGAAGATTAATTCAGAGGAAGAGTCTAGCAATCAGAGGAAGATAATGGATGAGAAAGATAAAGTGTGTGACTAAGAAATTGTTGCCAGAAATTAAAGAAGACGAGGAAAAGAAGAGAGAGAAAAAAAAATGTCAGCTGAATAAAAGAGAAAAGTTTATGAAGAATACAAGAGATTTATAAAGAAATGATACTAATAAGATAACGATGGAAAGGAAATATAAGTGAGAATAAGTGATGATGGAGGGGAAGGCTAAATTATATAAAAAAATAAATAAATAAAAAGAAAAACGGAGATAAAAACACTCACTCACACACACACGTACACACACTCACACAGACAGAATAAAGATTAACAATAACAAACCCAAAGGTATGAATATAGACAAAATGATAAGAAGGAAATTAAAACCAATGTAAAAACGTCCATCATTGGTACAGACAGACTCGCTTCCTTGCAATGAGTGTAGCGAGATGGAGGTCCTTTCGCTGACACCTGCACCTTCACTCCACATGAATACGGAATGAGAGCCGATAAAGGTTTGGTGTCTTTCAATTTATAGAACTAAGGTAACTACATTTTATTCAGTTTATTTCCATACACCTTTAAGTATTCCCCTCATGTCACGTGCTTGTCCCTTTTTGTTTTTCGTTTTTTTGTTCTTTTTTCGTGGTAGAATATTAAATTTGTTTTGAAGTGACATTATTTGTATAGATTTTTTAAACTTGCGAGAAGGGTAAGGCAGTCTCTCTCTCTCTCTCTCTCTCTCTCTCTCTCTCTCTCTCTCTCTCTCTCTCTGCAGTATCACAACGTAAGGACAGAAGGTCAGCGTGAGTCACACCTGGTGGGCGCAAGGTGCACCAGTCATCATCACCCACGTGCTCTCCATTCACTGAGATATTGCAAACTTTAAGAAATAGGTTCGTGATTCAACAACGAAATTTTTTGCCCAGATCGATGGACCGCCTCTTCCCGTGCATTAAGTCTCGCTGTTTCGGGCGGGGTGGTGACGCTTCGAATCCGCAGTGTTGTGGGAGGTTGGGAGGGAGTAAGACGAGGGTGGGCAAGACAGTGTTGATGTATCGGGGAATGCACACGTGTTTGTGACTGGAGTGAGAATGGGCCCAAAAGAAGAGCGGGTTCATGGGGACTGCTGCGTCACCATCACTATTGCTGGGCTCCTCACTCCAGTGCTGAGCTGTGGCATTGCTAAGTGAACGCTTAACGCCTCTTCTCTCAATTTTTCCCTCATATTGTGAACACTTGAGATGATTCCCATAAATCCTAGAGTAAGCTAGAGTAAGGCTTTGCAACAGACTAACTCTTTTCTCGATGTGTGCCTCGGTCTGCTACCTCGTATTTTTTTTTTTTTTAATTCCGGGAACGAATATCTGCTCATTATACTCTCAGATTTTTCCTCGAACACCGCCGCTCTTTCAGGGGAAGGCGAAAGCAGAGATGGCGTCCCCCACTGTCATGACGGCGCAGGCGGGCAGCGGGTAGACAGCCGGGTGTATTTTCCGTTGCCGAGTATCCTTGCACTCACGGCTTGTATTGCTGCTCTTTGCACTGAGGGCACACACACACACACACACACACACACACACACACACACACACACACACACACACACATACGCACTCACTTGTATTCTGTGTCCCTTTGTTTTTTGTTTTTAGCATCAAGGGCGGTGTGTGTGCAAAGCTACAGTATGGACGCACCGAGGGGGCGACCCTTGGCAGTGGCGTGGAAACAGAGTACAGTGATATTGGATGTTTTTTTCAAGGACACCGTCGCTCCCTGTTGCTCCTCCTTACCCCAGTGGGAAAGTAAGGCTGAAGGGCAACAAGTAAATGCTTTCAAGCCACTCGTAAAAGCGCCACGCATTGATACTGAAGGTCAATAGACTGGAGAGTTTCTAAATTTGCTCTTCACTTCTCCGTCTTGTTCTGATACTCGTGCACTTATTAAATCTGTTCTGTCACCGTCTCCTCATTCGTCTTCTGAGTGTTTGTTGTTGTTGTTGTTGTTGATTTGTTGTTGTTGTTTTTCTTGACTCTCTCGTCCCCCTCGTCCTCGTCATGATCCTCTTACTTGTCCTTCATATCCTTGTCGTCTTCGTCTTCGTCTTCCTCTTTTTCTTTCTTCTTAGTGTTATGATAGCACATAATACCACACACACACACACACACACACACATACACACACACACACTGGTTTAAGATGATGTATAATGGATGGAGTGGAGGTAGCACAGAAAACAAGAAAAGTATTAAAGAGAATAGACTGAATGGGATTCGAACCTCTTCTACCACTGACTCTAAACACCACCACCACCACCACCACCACCATGTGCACCCTTCCACAGCAGGTGTTTCTGTGATGTATTTCCACGGTAGCTTTTACTTCATAATACTGTAATCATTTTTCTTTCCATTCTCATTCTTGTTCTCGTTTATTCACTGTCAATTTCATACCTGGGATCTTTATATCTTTTCTTTCACCAAGCAGCGTTCTTATTAGCGTTTTCATTTGTATCTCCATAAGCATTCTCTGACTTCAATGTCGTGTTGTACAGTCACAGCCAAGATAGAGAGGATGGACACGTAGATCTGCGAACACTAACCTCTCTTCGTGCTACGGTGGTGCAGCTGTGGTCACCAAGGTACTCTGGGAAATTACAACTGGGAAATACGAGTACATGGCATGCACTGTAACTGATCTCCTTTACTCGCAGTTACAGAAGGTAAAATTAGTGAGTAAATAAGTAACATGTGGTTTGTGTAATTGTGGGTGTGGAAAATTCGTATAGTTTTACTTGCATGTCGTTTGTGAGCAAAGAATACTTCCATAAGCAGTAAGTTTCCCCCGAAGAATTCTTATTTGTTGATGTCGAAGGTACGTTGTGCTCAAGTAAAAGGCGAATAGCAGTGTGGAAATGATGAAAAGGCTTCCTATAACACAGTATGTATTTTAGAGAATTTTACGTGCAAGAAAACACAATATTCCTTTCTTTTACCATTTAGATTTCTTTATTTGCGTTTATCATCATACTGACTCACATTTACTCCCACTTAGTATATAGTCTCACTCAAATTTGTTTCCAGTATTACACCACCATTTGTGCAGTGGGAAAGAAGACGGAAAAGAAAAAAATAATGCGCAGTTTGATCATAAGAACATAAGAAAATAAGGGAAGCTGCAAGAAGCCATCAGGTCTACACGGGGCAGTTCAAGATACGAATACCTCTTGAGAAACAAACATATCCAGTACATACCATACCTGCCAATACAATCATACGGTAACCAAATGGCACAGGATTTTATGGTATTTACATATAACACGAGAACCTGCTGGGACGGAAACAGGGCGGGGGGTGTGACGGTGATACAGATGTCAGGGCAGGAGTGTTGACAGAGGAAGGCGGGCGGAAGGGAGAGAGAGAGATGAGGGGAGAGGGGTGAGGGCGAAGGGTGAGGGATGTGAGGGATGATAGGGGCGTGTGTTTCCTGTCTGTTTCCTGAGAGAGAGAGAGAGAGAGAGAGAGAGAGAGAGAGAGAGAGAGAGAGAGAGAGAGAGAGAGAGAGAGAGAGAGAGAGGGGGGTGGGGGCAGGCAATCTCTATGTGGCCCTTAGAGATAAGAGAGGTGGGCCGGGACGGGATATGTGGGGAGGGGAAAGGGGGAGACAAGGAGAGGGTGAGGGGAGAAGTCCTTACAGAGATACTAGTCTTAGAGAGAAGAGGGGAGTGAGGGGGGAAGGGGCTGGGCTGAGAGGGTGGCCGCGAGATACTGATGCTAAGATTCTTATCCTGGTGGCACGGGACAGGGTGAGGCGGGGCATGGCGGGGCAGGACGGGAGGGAGGATTTGGTGGGGGAGAGCAGGGTGGCGGGCAGTGTGTGGGGTGTTCTGCAAGGCCTCATGATTAAATAAAAAGGAAAAAAAAAACTTTATGGCGCCTTCCTCTCATAACGACTCCTTCAGTGGCTCCTACGCAAAACAAACTCTCTCTCTCTCTCTCTCTCTCTCTCTCTCTCTCTCTCTCTCTCTCTCTCTCTCTCTCTCTCTCTCTCTCTCTCTCTCTCTCTCTCTGTCGGTGTTTTCATTCTATTCCTTCATTATTCTACACATTAACATATTGAGTTTATTTACGTGTATAAAATATTTTCAGTGGTCAATTAATTTTTCATCAGTAATTCTTTTCTCGCACTTTTTGCGTGTTTTCGTGCACTTGACTCAGTTTATTTTCCCTGCCTGCGTTGCCAAGCGGCGTCAGCAAACACTCAGCAGTTACGTGTGCCCGGCGCGCCTCTGCTGCAGGGGACTAACTTTGATATTAATAACTTTTCTAATATCAACGCTGCGAGCCTTTTATTGATGACTAATATTAACGCCACTAGTCTCAGTATTGTTAGGTCTCTTATTTTCCTTCATTTGACTGTGCATATGACAAAGTTCACTATTCCTTAACCCTTTGATCGCTGATGGCAATGTGGAACTTGTTATTATAGAGACACTACAAAATTTTACTGCGCACAAAATGAAACTAGCGGTAATGAAAGGGTGTCACTTCTCGATCACCCCTTTTACTACCACAAATGTCTTTCAAAATTACACGCTAAGCTTCCACTACAGCCTTTCATTAAGCTTGAGGAGCAGCCGCGGCAGCCATATGGTTAGCACGACTACCTTTTTTTTTAGTAAAGCTGTAGTGGCACTGTCATATCAAGTTTTACGCGTGTGAACATCAAAAAACTTTATCACTACGAACGTTAGGCTCTTCGTATATAATAATTACTATAGTATCTCCTGCCAGAGGGTCGCCTTGGCATAAAACGTTGATGGCTAATAACACGTCAGGGAGACCATCACCTTGGCAACAACCGCACTGCCTTTACCGACCCAGCACTAACATTGTCATTACTCGAACTGTTATCACTACCATTACTGAATTATTCTTAGCTTAATGCTCGCCAATATCACGTTAATTTATAGCAGTATTATTATTAGATACCTGAAAGGGTGCTGAGGGAACAGGGGAAGTTAATGAAGTACGAAACTTAGTACTGTGAGAGTGAGAGAGTTTGTGAGGACACTTAAACGAAAGTATGCCCAACGAAGGAACTTTACGAGTTGATCTGTAGGACAGTAAGGGAGAAAACTTTATTAGCGGGAGGCAACATGAAAGGAAGGGTATTTGATTCTAGGGAGGGAGACACTTGAAGGGAGAATCATATTGCGGGAAGAGAAAATATGGGGAGTTCTGTAAGGGAATTTTGGGGAGGAAAGTGATCGTGATGGAAAGGGTGTTGCATTGTAGGACAGGTGGAAGGGAGGAATGCTTTAGGGAGGGAGTTTGTGGATGTTTTAGAGAGGGAAGTTTATCAGAGGAAAGGGAACATGAAAGAAAGAGTATTAGATGTGGGGGAAGGACTTCTATTAACGGCAGGGAACTTGATCAGGAAGCCATGCTGAGAGAGAGAGAGAGAGAGAGAGAGAGAGAGAGAGAGAGAGAGAGAGAGAGAGAGAGAGAGACTTGATAAGGGATACGAAAAAGGAAAATTGAACGTCCGTTAGGCATTTCAGTATTGTGGCTTCTCATATCAAGTTTAACAAAGCGGCATGGTGCGAGTCTAAAAGAAACATTTCGAACAGACAGCGAAACTAATGATCGACTATTTCAAACACTTTAGTACCCTTAGTCTTAATCCTGATCTTTGAAAACATCTTCACCAGATTAATAAACAAAAGGAATTCTCGAGTATTTCAAGTATTTTAGTACCCGTAGTCTTAATCCTGATCTTTGAAAACACCTTGGCTTCTTTAAGTAAAGCATTAAGTGTTATATCGCTATCAGCAGTCAGAGGGAAGCCATGGAAGGATAAACAGGGAATTTAGAGAAGATTGCAGAGAACGGAATATGCGGAGGAAGGGAAGGATTGGATGGCAGTGAAGGAAAGGAGTTTAAAGAGGGAAGCGCAAAGAGGAAGGAAGAGAAAATGAAGAAAGGAGCATGGACGGAAGAAAGGATAAGAAGGGAAGAAAAGGAATGAATAAGATAGTAGAAGAGAGAAAGAAATACAGAACAGCATGAAAGGTAAACAACAGAGGAATGGTAGGCAGGATAAAGGAAGGACGGAAGAGATACTTAGCGAGGAGAAAAGTAAGGGGAAGAATGAAATGATGGAACGGAAGGGAAGAAGAGAAAGGCTCAGTATCAAAGGGTATGTCATTAGTCTCTTGGAAAGTTTGTCTCGTCATCAGATCCGCCCGTTTGTCGCCCACACCCTTGGCGGCTTGCGTTGTCTGTGTCTCTGTCTGTGTGTGGGTGAGTGGGTGGGTGTGTCGCTAGGGGCGCCTCTCAACATCTCCTTCCCTTCCACTGTCCTTCATCACCCCTCCCCCCTTCCCTCATCTTTGCCCCTCCCTTCTATTCTATCTCCCATTTGTCTTTCTCCTCTGTTCATTTACATATTTCTCTCTCTCTCTCTCTCTCTCTCTCTCTCTCTCTCTCTCTCTCTCTCTCTCTCTCTCTCTCTCTGCTCATACCATCCTTTCGCTCTCATTTGTTTTTTCTTTCTTTTTTTCTAATCCATTTATCCTCTTCGCTTCTCCTTTCTCACTTTCATCTCACCACCCTCTTTTTCTTCCTTCCTTTAATCCTTCTTTCCTTTCGTTCGTTCTTTCCTTCCTTCCTTACGCCTTTCCTTCCTTTCTTTCTCCCTGTACTTCCTTCCTTCCATCCTTTCAATCATTCATTCGTTCGTTTCTTTCTTTTTCCTTCGTTTCTTCCTTCCTTCCATCCTTCCTTCTTCTCTTACTGGTCCTTGCTACCCACTACCACGTCTCCCCTCCCTCCCTCCCTCTCTCCCTTCCCCCCGACCCACGCGCCCTACCCTGATATCACCGAACCGGCCCGAGTCACCGTATTGTCACCTTCATGTCATCCTCACTACACTTAAATTCCCGCAGATAGATTTTGAGAGTAATATTTGGTAAGCGTCGATAAGAAATGAATAAGTGCTGAGTGAATGAATGTATGTACGGATATGAAATAGGTAAGTGTATCAGTCGTTGTTGTAGTAAATTTTGTGGGTTTTTGGAAGTAATGTTTTTATTGTTCTTTAGGTGTTTTTGATTCTTATGTCTTTTTTTTTTCCTGAGGGCTAATAATTATTGGTGATTGATGTAAGTTACTTTCAATTTATTTATTTATTTATTTTTTTTTATTGTTTTCCGTCAAGTGAAGTCAAGTGTAGCAGGAATGTTTTGTTCATTCATTTATTTTACATTACACACGTGGGGAATCAAAGGCGTATTTATTACTTTCTCTCTCTCTCTCTCTCTCTCTCTCTCTCTCTCTCTCTCTCTCTCTCTCTCTCTCTCTCTCTCTCTCTCTCAGCGAACAGCCGCAAAGGTCATGGGTTTTTGAACTTTTATCACTAAGAGGCAGGGAGTCCTTGTTCTGCACCGAGAGAGAGAGAGAGAGAGAGAGAGAGAGAGAGAGAGAGAGAGAGAGAGAGAGAGAGAGAGAGAGAGAGAGAGAGAGAGAGAGAGAGAGCTCGGGCAGAGTGATTATGCAACTCATGGTAGTGAAAAAGAGGAATGCGTAATAGAAATAAAGACTATTTGATAGGGATAGGAAGAGCGGGACAGGAGGAGGAGGAGGAGGAGGAGGAGGAGAAGCTCAAGATTCTTAGACGGGTATGGCAACACTTAGAACGCTAGGTAGTTAGACAGTCAGACAATTAGATAGTCATTTAGATCTTGAGATAGACAATAGATAGACGGACAGTTTGACAGAGGAGGCACAGTCATACAAGCATACAGATGCACAAATTACCTGTCGCCGGGCCATCACAGTAAGGACAAAGGTCATGACTTTTTATACCACCACCCAGCCGCCGCCGCTGCCACCACCGACACACACACACTCCTAATTCATTGTTTCAAAGCCATCCGCTTTAACATAAACCACCTCTTTCACCTCCTCTCTCCTTTATTTCCTCTCCGTATTTCCTTTCTTTACTCCATCTGCTACTGCCGCTCCTCCTCCTCCTTCAGTTCTTTCACCCAGCACTCAAATCAAGATAAGGACTGATAGGGATGAGGTGGTCAAGAACGGGAAGAGGCCAAAGGGGAAGAGAGAGGTGAAGGGAGGTGGCATGGATGAGAGGGAAAGAGAAAAGGCGACAAGGAGAGCGATAAAGGAGGGAAGTGCACGAGAGAGAGAGAGAGAGAGAGAGAGAGAGAGAGAGAGAGAGAGAGAGAGAGAGAGAGAGAGAGAGAGAGGCATGATCACTTTAGGAGCTTAGGGACCAAAGTATACTGAGATAAGAAAATTAAATAAAGGAGAAGGAAGAGGAGGAGGAGGAGGAGGAGGAGGAGGAGGAGGAGGAGGAGGAGGAGGAGGAGGAGGAGAAGGAGGAGGAGGAACCCGACACCTAGATCAGATCCTCTCTTAAGTGACGGTTTGACGGGAAATTGGAGGGCCGGAAGAAGACAAGAGAGAGAGAGAGAGAGAGAGAGAGAGAGAGAGAGAGAGAGAGAGAGAGAGAGAGATGTTGCATTAAAAAACAGACATGAACAAACACACTGACAAATAATTCAGTGGAGGAAGGTGATATTAAGAGTGCAAATGAGAGTGCATGGTACAGCTCCTCCCCCTCCTCCTCCTCCTCCTCCTCCTCCTCCTCCTCCTCCTCCTCCTCCACCTCCTCCTCCTCCTCCTCCTCCTCCTCCTCCTCCTCCTCCTCCTCCTCCTCCTCCTCCTCCAATCCTCCTCCTTCTGCCCCCATACTGCGTCATCACCCCTTTCTTCATACTCCTTTCGTCTTCTCTCCTTCATCTCCTTTATTCACTCTAGCAGTAAAAGATGTGAACTTACCTGGAAAAAACCTCGTTATGAGCAAACTCACTATTTTTCTCTTGCTTCCCTCACTTGCATTCATGTATTGTCCTCTCTCTCTCTCTCTCTCTCTCTCTCTCTGAACTCCCCATTTTTTTTTTTTCTTTCTTTATTTAATTGCCATTTGAAATCTTTTACGTAATTTTTTCACTCATCTCTGTCATCACTGAGTCACTTCACCCCGATTAGTGTTACGAGTACCACTGATGTCATTCCCGCTTGTCATTTTCGTAGAATGAACTCAAAAAATTTTCCTTCCTCGCTTCTTTCTTTTTTTCCCTTGACCCTTCCCCCCTTCTCTCCCGCCCATCACTCCTGCCCATCGCTTCACCCTTCCCGTGGCCTCGCCCTCCGCCCCGCTCTGCCCCATCACCCAGCAACAACAGCAGCCTCGGGAGCCTTACAAGGGGACACCAGAAATAGCCCAGCATCACCATCACCACCACCACCACCACCACCACCATCATCATCATCACAGTATAAACACGGCCGATATATTAATGCAAATGGGCGCCTCACTCCCCCTTCTAGTAAACTTCCTGCTTAGCCACTCCCTTCTGCTTTGTGGGCGTGGGCCTGGCGTGGGACAAAGCGTAGTCTGTGTTCATGGGGATGCGGGGGCGCCGTGACTCATGCCTTCCTGTGAGTCATGGCAGTGGAGGCCTCAACGCACTCAGAAGCACGTGTCGGCTGTGGCGTGGTTTTGCTCTTTTGACAAGGCGTTATAGTTTTGTATCTGAGCGGCGGCTTGTGATCTCGTTTTCTTCAGTGTATGTGGCGCGCGAGGGGAGACTCCTGCAGAGTTGGAGGCGTAAGGCGCTCGGGGCGGGCGGGTCTTACATAATGAGGGTAGCTATTACAGAGAGGGAGAGGGGGGGGGAGTTAAACGAAAGGTTGAGCTATCACGGTTATCTCTTCATGCAAACACAGCACAAGAATCTTTCGAAATTTACGTTTCCTCACCAAATCCATATATTACTGTAATCGGTCAGTATTGGCTAAGCATCCTGGCTTTCAAGTGCACTTGGAACCGGTTTGCGTCCTGTCCAGATGTGAGTTTTATAGCTACGTGATCCCCCGTGAGCTGGCAGCCTGTCTGTCTTGCTGGGCTTCGAGTGATGCGTCCGTTCTTCGTCTGAATATAAATTAAGAGTTTTTGATGCAGTCATGAAGTGAATTAAAGATCGACTAGTGTTGCTGTTAGTGGAAGTGTAGTTTGTCTTTTTCTTCTCCTTCTCCTCCTTCTTGTTGTTGTTGTTGTTGTTATTGTTGTTGTTGTTGTTGTTGTTGTTGTTGTTCCTTCTCCTCCTCCTCCTCCTCCTCTTCTTCTTCTTCTTCTTCTTCTTCTTCTTCTTCTTTCTTTCTTCTTCTTTTTCTTCTTCTTCTTTTTCTTCTTCTTTCCATTTCCCCCTTGTCATTGATAGATACTATGCTTATTCTTGTTCTTTTTATTTTTTTCTAGTTCTTCTTGTTCTTGTTTTCTTGTTCGTATTGTTTTCTTCACTTATTCTTGTTGTTTTTCTTGTCGATGTTGTTTTTCCTTTCTGAAACTATTCTTATTTTGTTTCGTAGAACCTTCCTTGACGTCTCCTCCTCCTCCTCCTCCTCCTCCTCCTCCTCCTCCTCCTCAAGGGACACGAATGAGATAGAAATAGTTCCTGTTACTCTTTCCTTATCTCTGAACGACAAGTGTTGCTTTGTGCCCACCACTTTGTCCGCGCCTCTCTCTCTCTCTCTCTCTCTCTCTCTCTCTCTCTCTCTCTCTCTCTCTCTCTCTCTCTCTCTCTCTCTCGTTCGTTCGTTTGTTCGGGTGGACGTTTGCTGAACACGAGGCTTGATACACACACACACACACACACAAGGGGAAAGAAGAGAGAAAAAAAATTGCAGTGTGTGTGTGTGTGTGTGTGTGTGTGTGCTAAGTAACATTCAGCTTTGGATATGAAGTGTCACCATTTCCACCCATTTCATGTCAGGAGAGAACTCACGAGGCTTATGATGATGACTGACAGGATGCAAACATGACGTGGTGTTTACCCAGCACCACCGCTACCATTACAAGCACTATCACCATCACCATCACCACCATCACCAACCACCATCACCACCACCACACTACTAACATTATCAATATTTGGATGATTTGTAGCCTCGATGTAGAGGAGCAAACAAGACATGGCGTGATGTTCATGCAACAATAAACAGCGCATTAATGTTTTTTTTCCCTTTCTGTGTCATTGTATCTGTCTGTCTGTCTGTCTGTCTGTCTGTCTGTTTGTCTGTCTCCTGCAGAAACATTTCATAAACTTCAACACTGAAGGGACCAACAAACAAGTCCGGGGACAGCAAAGTGGAGCATCTCGGTGACATTAACTCTCAGGTGGTATGTAGCTGAGGCGCGCTGCCCCTCGATGGCTTGTGCCGCGACGCCCTGCCACGGCCCCACCCCACCACTGCCCCTCGCCACTTACTGAGTGTACGTAGGTGTGTGGAGGAAAATTATAATGTGGTGTGATGTGTAAGTGATCTAAGTATATGAAGCGGAGACCACTTACCCAAGCATGGCGATTCCTGCGATGGCGACGGTGACGAGCAAGATGCGTTGGTTGAGCATCACGTCGTTCTTGATATTCCTGACGGTGGTGCCCAGGTCATCCAGGTCTTGCGACACCATGGACGCCATCGTCTTCTTTTCCTTAGGTACTTCCACCACCGGCTGCACGCGCGGAGAGAGCCCTTCCAACTCTCGCGGCGTATACGATTCTGCTGTGCTGTAAGGCTGGAGTTTGCGGCTGGGAGTTTGCATGGCCGTCACGGCGGGGCTCGCTGCCACGGCCTCGTGTCTGGGCAGCGGCTCGTGGTGCTCATGTACATCAATTTCTTCTACGTCCTCTTCATGGTGGTAGGAGAAAGAGGTGGGCGTGGGCGTCTCCATAGGCGGCGTGGGTGTGAGGGAAGTGGTAGGGATGTAAACCTCTGGTTCAGGCTCTGGCTGAGGCTCAGGCTCTGGTTCTGATTCGTGTGAGTCCTCGGACTGGTTCCTGTGCTTCTTCTGATTCTTCTTTTGCTTCCGAGTCTTCTTGTTCTTCTTGCGTTCAGACCTCTTCTTGTGCTCCGTCTCCTGGTCCAGCGAGGGCTCCTCCTCTTCATCCACCGAGCGTTCTTCCTCCTGCTTGATTTCACTGTCCTCTTCAGGCATGATGAAATATTCAATTCCAATCCTGTTCACGATTAACTGAGTTATTTTATGTGGCTCGGTACAACGGAATTCTTTTCCCGTTTCGATGTTACAGAGACACATTTCATCGCACCACTGCAGGTGGGTCTCAACACTCCAGTTTTTATTTTTAAGTCTAGCGACTGACCGGGCAGAGATCTCCATCAGCTGGAATATGTCGTCCTCTTCGAAACACTGCACCTCAGTGTTCGTATCTTTTTCACACATGCACAATGTAGAGCACCAGGACAGCCTCCCCATCACGCTGGATTGAGCCATGGCATCCGCTAACCCCCACGCAAACATCAAGAAAACGATCCCCCACATGGTGAAGTGCGGACGGGCAGCGCGGCGTCAGTGTCAATGCGCCGAAGCTCCGAGAGAGGAAGCAGAGACCGGTGCGGGAGCGAGACTCGTCCTGGGCACGAGGGTGGTGGTGGCTGGCACACTACTGACTGGGCCGGCACGCTGCGGCTACCCTCACTCCGGCCCGAGGGTTCTCTCTGTAAGCACGAACCTCTCCCCTCCCTCCCGCTCTCCCTTCTCCTCCTCCTCCTCCTCCTCCTCTCTCATTCGTGGAAGGTCACGGACACACGTTCCGCCAGTCACCACACCCTCGGCCACGCAGACTGTCACACTCGTCACACTCTGCAAACTTTATTCAGTAATGTAGTAGTTGGTTTTGTTTTTGGACAAGTCTCAGGCCTATTCATCAATTTAACTCCATATTCTTTAAGACATGAGTGTTCATTTTCCCTCGTCAGATTTTCTATTTTCGCTTCATTTAATTCCGTATCACTTTTCCTCGGATCTCGGTCTACACACACACACACACACACACACACACACACACACACACGGCCTCCCACCTCCCCTCCGTCAGCGTTATCGAGCAGGTGAGGCCGCAGCCCCGTCAGCGCATCCTCTGCTTTTTATCGTTCCTAATTGACCTGTCATTACGGGCCGCGATGGCTGCCGCGGGGAGGCCTTGTTACTGCAGCTCAGCCTGACGTGAGGAGTCGGAGGAAAAAGGAACACACGAGCACAATGAAATCAAGGAAAAAAATACATTGGAGTGTTTGTTGTTATGATACCTCGTTTGTTGGTAGCGTGTCGTACTTCTCTGCTGTGGTAGGCTGTGGCAGTGGTGAGCCAAGGGCACACTCATCACCGGCACTGGTGGCCTCGCGGTGTGGCTGCTGCTTGGCCACTCGTCCACAGACACGCCTGGCCTGGACGCCCATCACTGCTCCGGATGTTGTCTGGATGCTCACCATGCAGACACCGTCTATATAATTCATATATCTATAGTGATAACATCATCCAGGAAGTATGGCTATATAAAAAGCCTGTAATTTGATTTAATTTTTTTATTTAATATTTGAATAACAAAACATGATTAAAATATAAACTTCCTTTCACTCGCAAGCGAAGACAAACACGGCGGGCGTTTGACTGGGAAGAAATGAGAACAAATGGAATCACGGCAATATGAATGATTGATCTGCAAGGCAACAACTCTCCACAGGATGGCTGGGCATCGTGAGGCACTGCGGCACGCTGCTACTCATCCTTACTGCATGTTATTCATTTTCCACATTATTTTTATGAAAATAATACTTTCTTGTGTTAAAACGATGCCTTTGGCAGCATTCCTTCCGAGCCTTCCTTCACTCCTCTGCTCCTTTTGTTTCCCTTTTCTGTACCCTGATCACCTCTCACCTCTCCCTCCACACTTTCCTTTCCTCCACGCTTACCCTCATTCTTCTCTCACCCCACACATTTCTTTCCTCTCACCGCCTTCTCTCCACATTGCACTCTCACCCTTGTTCTCTTCGCAAAGACATTTTGTTCTCCCTGCGCACCTTTCTCACCCTTTCACACACGTACCTTCCACTTCTATCATCGTCTCACTCCTCTGCTCACCCTAACACTCCCCAAACTTCCCTTTCTGCGTTCCCTCCCCTGTTCCTGCCCTGGTGTGCTAAAAAAAAAGGGGTTGGTTACTTTTTTGTTCCTATTAACACACTTTCGAGACTAAACCGTGAGAGAGAGAGAGAGAGAGAGAGAGAGAGAGAGAGAGAGAGAGAGAGAGAGAGAGAGAGAGAGAGAGAGAGAGAGAGAGAGCCATGAATCACGGAGGTAAGTGGGATGGGCTGAAGGAGAGCGCGGTAGTGCAAGAGGTGGAGTGTGGAGGGAAGGGAGGGAGGGTGGAGGAAGAGGGGAGGTGCCGACATCAGGCCTGAAGGTACGAGGTGCAAGAAGAAGAAGAATGAGTCACGCTGGTTCTCCTCCTCCTCCTCCTCCTCCTCCTCCTCCTCCTCCTCCTCCTCCTCCTCCTCCTCCTCCTGCTTGCCTTCACTCTGTGGATTTTGATGCTCGTGAATCAATGGGATGTTTAAGACGGTGTAAACAGACATCTACTGACTTGGATCGCGTACATACACACAAACACACACACACACACACACACACACACACACACACACACATCCTAGTACCTAATAACCCCGAACAGTGCATACGTGTGTCGGTGAATGGTGAATAACGTGTCCTTTTACTGGGTAGTTTAAGAGAGAGAGAGAGAGAGAGAGAGAGAGAGAGAGAGAGAGAGAGAGAGAGAGAGAGAGAGAGAGAGAGGAATGTAAGTGAGAACTTCGTAGATTTTGAAAACACGATGAAAATGTTTATGAGTTTCTTATTGCAATTTGTAATGAAAAGGAAGTGAGACCAATGCCTTATACATTCTGAAAAAAAAAAAAAAAATAGGAAAAGAAAGAAAATGTAACTCACCTTTGTCCAAAACCGGTACGTGAGCTGGCCACATTTACTTCAACACTTCTTTAAATGCCTCGGCGATAACCCAGTTTAGTCATTCACACGTACGTAGAGTGGCGCAGCGTGAAAGAAACTCCATATGTTCGTTGGTAAAGCCTCGACAAGCACCACCATTCCGTGAAGAGTGAGCCAGTCTGCACCAAAGAGAGAGAGAGAAAGAGAAAGGAGAGAAAAAAAAAATGCACCTTGAACTCTGACGTGCTATTGTGAAACTTTCTACTCCTCCCGAATCCCAGGGCGTCTGTGTCTGTGAGAGGTGCCTTGTTGAGCCCCCACAATGGACCACTTATAACACCCTGACCGGATCGAGGTTTCATAATGATAGTTCATCACGCCGGTGGGAGGAGAATTACCCTCTTTCACGGCGCAGACCTCTTTCGCTACCTCGCTTCAACCTCCCGGAAACCACAGTGATTTCTGGCCAATAAATCGACCCTCTTTGCAACCAGCTGAGGGACGGAGGTGTATAGGAGACTGAGGAAGGAGTGTGCCGGAGGGGGGGTGTTCGAAGGAGGAAGCATGGAGAAGGGAGATGGGTGCTATTCGTGGAGATCGCCAATGGGTGTCTGTGTGCTTGCTGGAGGAGGAAAGCAGAGGGTGTGAAGAGGGGAAAGGTGCTAAGGGATGTACTGTAGGTGCCTCTTGTGTACCGCCAAAGGGGAAGGTGTGAAGGGAAGGAAGGGAGGGAGGAAGGAAGGAAGGAAGGAGAGTGGTAGGTACTGACAGTTTGCCGGGAGGGCGAGTGAGGAGGAAAGGATGCGGGGAAGAAAGAGAGATGGTTCAGTTCAGTTCTCTAGTCAGAAGTTCACTGTTAAAAATATTTGCATCAGTGTTCACAAGTTTTTTTTTTTCTTTTAGTCTGTTCTTTCTCTTTTTTCTGATTGTGATGTTCAGGATTATACGTTCATACGCTGGGACGATGAAGGACCAAGCAGGATTCGAACACAGCGCAGATTGGCTCATATGATTGGAGGGATAGTGTGTGTGTGTGTGTGTGTGTGTGTGTGTGTGTGTGTGTGTGTGTGCGTAGTAAGGTGACAGGTGCAGCGTCCTGTCAATCAGTCCAGACACGGTAAACTGGCTGCCTGTTAACGCTTCGCAATACAATTTGGCTTTTAATTTAATTTCTTTCTGCACTCTGATCTCTCAAAGCCACTTGGAAATATTACTGTTGCTTTTTTTTATACTAATTTTTTTTTTCTATCAGCGAAGTTATGAGTAAATCTTAAAAGAAAAACAAAATGGAAGATTAACCTACACGCAAGATCTTTTAAATAATTTTCTTGTATCTCACGGAGGTCTTCACCAAAGAGCTTTGTTTAAGTAATAGAGATATATGATGAAGACAAAAACCCCTGCTATCCTGAGCCCATACCTAACTGTTATGATGGAGGAGCACCAGCAGGCCCGCTCCTCCCCCCAGGGTATCATTAACCTACTGAGGAAAATCGTGGGGATTACGAAGATTCCACAGCGCCTCATTATCCCCGGCAGCCTTTGAGGAATCTGCCACAGTGCCTGGCTTGCGTGTCGGCAGAGGGTGAGAGTGTGCCAAAGACGCGGAACTAATACAGGGTAGAGCATTTCCATTTGAATTTGTTCCCTTGTTCAGTTGCTTGGGAGGAGTTTTGCCTTCGTAAGAGTTCCATTTTGGTGTTTTTATTTTTGTTTCTCACTGTCTGGGTCTTATTATGATTTTCTCTCTTTTTCTTTTCTTTCATAATTCATAGTGTATATTTTTTTGTAGCTTTGTCTTCAGGCAGGCATTGTTCCTTGGTTTCTTCCTCTTTTTCTTTTTCTCTGGGTGAATGCTGCTGTCCTCATCGTTGCTTTCGTGTGTCATAAGTGTATAGATCTGTATAACTGTGAGTAAATAAAAAGGAATAAATGTACGTTGTAAAAGTAAACCTGAAAAATTGTTCTTTGCAAATTCACTTCACTTCTTGCCGTCACCTGTGAACTTTGGTTGCTTACAAATTTTGATTCATTTATTAATTTATTTTGTTCAGTTCAAGGGGAAGCTATTTCTGCCTTCACGATATCCTTTATGCAAAAAATCAAACAGAAATAATTTTGAACAGCAAGTGGGAGAAGGTGAATATTGTGGCACGTATGCAGACTTTGAAAATTTGTTGATTCCAAATTTACAGATTTCTTTGATCCTGCTTGTGCGACTCTATATTATGAATCTCTCTCTCTCTCTCTCTCTCTCTCTCTCTCTCTCTCTCTCTCTCTCTCTCTCTCAACACTCGCTCTCTTTTAAGTTTCATTTCCACGTTGCTTGTTTGTGACCCTTCGCTGTGATGAATGCTGGGCGACACCTGACCTTTGGGACGCGGCGCCAGTCATGCTTCTCACTCAAACACTCGATCCATCAGTGCCTGGCAGATACAGACTGAAGCATACAGTGTAGTAATGTTTATAGCTTAGAGTTTACACTGTAGAGAGGGAACATCTCTGTCCTTGAAGTCATTAAGGGAGCATGCAGATATGAAGCCTTACTTAATTAAGCTACTCTTGTTATTTGGGCGTGAAGAGTTAAGGAAATTTCTTTTTTAGAGTGAAATGACTTTGAAATTTTCCGCTTAAAATTTTTCTAATCCTTCGACTAAGTTTGTCCATTTCCTTTGCCATTCTTTTCCTTTATTGTTGTTAAAAGTGTTCGTTTGCATTCGGTTTACTAGTATTGTTTTATTTTGATTGCTTTTGAAATTTACCTATTTCCTTTGCAGTCTTGTGTACATTCTCTTTACTTATGTTTCCTCTCAAAAGTAATTCAACAGCATCTAATTTTACAGCAGATTAATGAGTCGTATTTCTCCATATATATTAACCAACATTGCATAAGTTCCAAGAGCGTTAGGATAAATTTCAGGGACTTCTCGTTCTCGCTGGTTTATGGTTATCGTCTCATAATTGCCAGTCTCCTTTCGGGTTGCAATTAACTGACTCAAGGAAAACAAATAAAACAGGAGATACAACATTACGAAATACCCAAGCGTGAAGTGAACACAGCGCGGGCTGCACGACACTCCATGTGACTTGTGGGATAAACCAAGCGGAGGCAAGGGTAGATACTGCTGTGCGTTTGTAGATAAGAAAAAAAAAAAAGTCAAATTGGACTGAGTAAAGGATTTGAATTACTGTTGCTTTTATTATCGTATTTAATGAGTAAAGATAGATACACATATAGAGCCAAGGACGGTTCATCAGAAATTCTAGCAAATAAATTTTCTCCCCTTCCTCTCTCTCTCTCTCTCTCTCTCTCTCTCTCTCTTTCGATTTAGTTTTTATATCTTTGAATTTCTTCGAATGTGATTTTTTTTTCGATGATGATGATGATGATGATGATGATGATGATGATGCTGATGATGACGTTGATAGTGAAGATGATGACAGCTAGACGGGCTTGGAAATTAAAGGTCGCCGGGTCAGGTAAAGATTGCATTTAGTGTCTCAACAACAACAACAACAACAACAACAACAACAACAACAACAACAACAACAACAACCCTCGCTTACAGGTCGAATTTATAACTTCTCAGCTGCAATTCGAGCACTGTGTATCTCAAAGCTATCTGACAGGAGAAGAAGAAGAAGAAGAAAAAGAAGAAGAAGAAGATCTCAAAGTCACCCGTCCGAAGATGTCAGAGCCACCCGTCAGAAGAAAAAGAAGAAGAAAAAAAAGAAGAAAGAGCCAGCTGTCAGAGGAAGTACAACAACAAGAACAATAGCAACAACAGCAACAACAAGTAGAATAGAAAGAAAAGAAAAAAAAGAAAAAATCTAAAGAAGAAAGAGAAGGAAGAGGATGAGAAGGAAGGCAAGATAAAAACGAATATAAACACGAGGAAGAGGAAATGTCTGGGGGGATGTCCACTACATAGAGAGTCTAACGAATTTCCGGACTGACTTGACGGTCAAACTTAAGCTGAGAACGCCGAGCGGTTGGAAGGCAAGGCTAGGCGGGACGGGGATAGCAGAGTGAGGAGAAGCATCTTGAGGGTACCGGGGGTGGGCAAGGCGGGATGAGACGGGCAGGGAAGGAATGGTACAAAGTGGAACTGGGATGGAGGGCACGCGGGGACTTGGAGCTTGGAGAGAGCCTACAAGAGCAAGAACGAGCAGATCTGGGGTAAATGCGAGTAGACAAGAGGATTTGGAAGGTAAAGAAGGAGGACTTGGCGAAGCTGGGAGCAGGACGGATAAAAAAGAAAACTGGTTACATTATACAAAAGTAAAAGAAGTTTAGAATGTGGAACTGCAGGCCAAGGGAGGTTAGGGAAGGGCAAGGAAGGGGGCGGGGTCATGACAGGCGAGCTGGAAGAGGACGAGAAGGGGATACGTCGCTGCAGGGTTGGGCGGAGCATAGCGGAGAAGGGTGGGGAAGGAAGGGGCAGAGAGAGGGTTAGTTTTAGCTGCGTATACGTGACTATTTGCAGCTCCCTATCAGATCATTACCCTCTTCTTCCTCTTTCTCAGCTATTTTTTTTTATCATCTTCTACCCTTCCTTTCCTTCCTCTTCATACACTCTTCCTCTTTTTCCCTGTTTTTTTTTTTTTTTTCCGTGCACGTCTCCTGGTTTCTTATTTCCTTAATTTAGTCTGTTGGGTTTTATTTCATTCCTGCTTTCCAGTTGCTTCTCTTTTTGGTTCTTTTCTGTCTGATGCTCTTGCTTTCATTTCTTCACTTTTTCTCACGTGTATCAGAAAGCATTTTTTTTTTTTCTACAGTGTTAGGCCGTAAAAGTTTTTTCTTCTTTTTTTCTTCCTTTTCTTCTTCTTTTCTTTCTTCCTTTTTTTCCTTTCTTTCTTTCTTCTTATTCCCCTCCTCCTCCTCCTCCTCCTCCTCCTCCTTTTCCTCCTTAGTTCATCCCTCTTTGCTTATCTAAACATCCTCCCTCTTTCCTCACTCCTCTCTGTCTCCTTCATACCCGCCACCACGCTGCCTCAACGCCACCAGTCTTCTCATCGGGAGCCACAGTGTGTTTGCCTTCGTCTTGTTGGTTCCGGAGACTTTCTGATTAGATTTCTTGTTTTATCATTTGCCTGCTGCTTTCCTCGCTGCAGCAACAGATAACGCGAATGTTCTCTTCTTTAGTATTCCCCATTTATTAATTTCTGTTTTTCCCTTTGTTTCGTTTCATTTTTTTTGTTTACTTGTACAAATTTCTAACCCATTTCGCATTCACATTGAACTTTTATATTTGGAAAAAAAAAAAAAATGGAACTGGTAAATGGCTACAGAGATTTAAATGAAAAAAAAAAAAATCCTGTGGAATTACCACCACCTGAGAATTGATTAGAGAAAAGCCTCCTATCGGTCTGGCCAATATCACTCTGAATGTACGAGTATTATTGTCATTTATTGGTGATTAATTTCAACGTCACCATATTCTACATTGATACTCACCTCAGTCCATGGAGATTCCAAGAGATTTTAATCAGATTTACCCAGCAAGTGGCTCGAATCTAGCCTGCTCAAAGAAGTTCAAGTCATAGGAAGGTGAAAATAAACAGTTAGGGAAAGACCACTAGAGTTCATTTAAAAACCAAGACTTAATCAGCAGCAGAGGCACGCATGGAGGAGCCCCGCCCGCCCCGCCGCCACCCGCACAATGGGAAACAAGGCTCGCGGACACAAAACAGAAAAGGAAAAGTAGAAACAAAAGCAGAGAGAATAAGCCGCTGTGAATAGCAGATTACGACAGACGAGCAGACAGAGACGCTCGTGAGTGAGGGAAGGGAACTGAGAGTCTCGTGTACTGTACTGTAGTGGTTTGATGTGTTAATCCTTATACATGACCTCCTTCCTAGTACGACTGGGTATACACACACACACACACACACACACACACACACACACAGACTCGAATGTTTCAACTTGTTGTTTATTTAGACTTTATTTATTTACTTATTCATTTGTTTGTGGTATTGGTATAATATGCTAAGGCAGACAATTTACGTACAGCAAAAATAAATGGCTGAATCGAAAGGGGAATACAAATATATGTTACTCTATAAATATTTAGAAATAAAACTGAAGGGTTCCATTTGAACAAACACTGATCCACAACGTGATCCTTCTTCACGTATTTTTTTTCCCCCTCTGACGCAGTTGCTCATGCACTAGAAAGTAAATGTAGTGGAAAAAATTAAACACACAAAACGGAAAACTCGTAAAAAAAAAAAAAGAAAGAAAGAAAAGCACCGAAGTAAATCTAGAGTAAAAGACAAAAAAAAAAAAGAACTTAAAAAAAAACAAATGTAGGAAAGAAAAAAAGAAACATAAGGAAAAAAGATATTAAAGAAAACAAGTCAGAAAAGAAAGCTATCACAAAATACTCAGTAAAGATCATGACTAACTCTGGGAAAACCTCATGAAAAGCATAACTGACTCATGAAGCCTCACTACAAACACTTCTCGCTACAAGGCTTCCATTATTCACCGTTTTTTTTCATTCAGGGTGTAAAAGAACCATGGGGAGGGCGAGACAGGGCGTGAGGTGCATGGGGAACAGGGCAGTGGAGTGTTGGAAGAGTAGGGGCGGGGGCGTGTTGCTAGTTGCGATGATGGCGTTATGGTTCACCCAGTTCTCGACAAGTGGCCTGAATTCTTTCCTCCACTCGTTGGATGCGTGACTTTTGATGCAGATAGAGACTGGGGGTCATAGCTGTGTGGGTGGATAGATAGATGGATAGATATGTAGATAGATACATACATACATACAGAGAGACTTTCATAGAAAATGGCCTTCTATGTTGAGAAATAGCTATATTGATAGATACATAGAAAATAAAGACGAATGAATAGATAGATAAACATGTGGACTTGTAGCCATGTAGAAAGATACACAGACATATAAATACCTACATACATGGACGGAGATTGACTGATAGAAGAAACCCACCATGTAGATATACAAACAGATAGATAGACAGATAAACTGAAGCATAAAGATGAATAAGTAATCCAACCTAAACAAATGGTAACAGAAACCCACTATTTTCAGCTCTACGTACATAAAAAAAAAAAGAGGGAAGGAGAAGAGAAAAAAAAAAAGGGGGGGGGGGGGAGAAAGTGTTACTGAAGACCCTTGTAACCCTGTAACTCGGAACAGAACAAAGAAGTATCGAAGAAGAAACGTGCTGTGAGAAGAGTTTGTGCGAGGGAAGAATATATTATAACTTCTTGAATGAGTCCGTCTCACTGGCGTGTAGTTTTGAAGAAGTTATGAATGTGTGAGTGTGTGTGTGGGTGTGTGTGTGTGTCTGTGTGTGACTGGCCGCCGATCTGTCTGTCTAACTGGCTGTCTGTCTGTCTGTCCAATTGGCTGTCTGTCTTTCTACCTGTCAGTTTGTCTGTCTTTCAAACTGGCTGGCTGGCTGGCTGGCTGGACGTCGATCCATGCGCCGTCCTAATTGTAAATATGGAATGAAATATTCACACCACGTTAGGGGAAAAATGTTGGGGTGAAATGGCTCTGAATGATGCAATATTATATCCATTTTTTCCCTTTTTTGTACAGTTGATTCCGAAACGTTTAATTCCACACCAGATTTATGTCTTTTATTTTTTGCTGCCGTATTAAAAAAAACATATTGCGTAGGTGTCGAGAGTGCTGATGTATACCTGGCAGCATTAGTCTGTATGGTGAGTGTTTGTAGATGTGAGAGCCTGAACGGTGCGCGGAGTGAGTGTTCAATAAATGTAGTGGTGGTTGTGATGATAATGGTGGTGATGGGGTTATTTATTTATTTTTTTTCTGATTATTTTTCTGTCCATCTTTTCAGTGTTTAGAAGGTAATTATCATCATTTCTTCCTTCCTCCTCTCCCTCTTTCTCTTCCTCTTTTCCTCCTCTTCCTTCTTTTCCACTCTTTCCCAAGTTACTTATTACTCCTCCTCCTCTTTCTCCTCTTCTTGCCGGCTCTCTTTCACACCTCATTCTTTTACTATTCCTCTTCATCTCACTCCTCGTATTCCTTATCTCCTTCTACTTTCTCCTTATATCCTCATCCTTTAGACTTGTCCCCTGCAACCTGCACCTCTAAGTCATTACAACGCACCTATGTCTCCGTAATTGCTTGTCTGTGTCTGCCAATCACGCAGGAAGAAGAGGCTATTCTGTACCGTAATCGCCTCTCATGTTAATTCAATTCCGGTAAATTAGGGCGCAATTGTACTAGACACGTTCCTGTGGGAGTAGGGAAGAGGGAGAGGAAGGACCTATGGGAGGAGGAAAGGGGTAGGAGTAAGCTGAGAGGAGGAAGGGAGAGGAAGGGAGGAATTAAGGGAAGAGGAGTTGGGAGAAGAGAAAAAGGAGGAAGGAGCTCGAAGGAGAAGGGAGAGGGAATGAGAGAGAGAGAGAGAGAGAGAGAGAGAGAGAGAGAGAGAGAGAGAGAGAGAGAGAGAGAGAGAGAGAGAGAGAGAGAGAGGGTGATGAAGCTGAGAGGAGAAAGAAAGGGAGAAGAAAGAGAATGGAGCTGTGAGAAGGAGGGAAGAAAGAGGAAGAAAGGAGCTAGTAGGAGAAGATAGAGGAGGAACCTAGGAGAGAAAAAAAAGTGAAGTGAAATGGATACAGAGGAGGAGAGAAAAGCAAAAAGGCGAAAGATTTCCAGGAAGGCTGTATGTGTCTTCATAAACTCAGTGGCTTGACTAAAACTACTTTGTGGATTGCATTCTTTTCATCTTAAGTTTGTTTTGAAGTCGAGGGAAATAGATGTTTTCATTTACAGTTTCTTCTCTATTAGAGGAATTGCAATCAAGCTCATTACTCGGCTTTCTCTTTTTACTTTTCGAGTTTCCTTGACATCGCAAAAAAAAAAAAAAAAATAAAATAAAATAAAATAAATAAATAAAATAAATAAATAAATAAATAAATAAATAAAATAATGGAGCGTTTTTATTCATGCAAGGACATTCATTTGGATAGTCGATGGAAGAAGGAATCCAGAAAAAGGTTGTGTGATTCTCCGTTTTCCATTGATTAGCAAGTTACATCATGTCTATATGTTAAGAAATTAAATCTTTCACTGCCGTCTGTCACATCTTTCCTGAATCACTAAACATTACGAGACATTTCTTATTCTACAGCCTCTTTCAAACACTATACGAGCGCTGGCTAGGTAGGAAATGTAATATCTATCTTTAAATCCTTTTTATCGATGCGTGTAAAAATATCAATGCATTATTATCATTATTATTTTGGTGCTGTGAATGTTTCCATATCTCAGTGAAAGAGTTAAGACTTAAAAGATAACGAAGCTCATGTTTTATATATGATTTGCTGGAAATGAGAAGGAAAAAAAAAAACATTCATCAAAAGTAATTTCTTCATTTCAAGAGTTATAAAGGGGACCAGAACTGTGAGGGACATCCGGCTGCTGGGAAGAAAGGCGAGGAGGGAGAAGGGACTAAGGACGAAGGAGACAAGAGAAAGGAGGAGAAAGAGAGGGATGTAAAAGGAGAGAAAGGAAGACGGGAGGAGAAGGGAGAATGGAGATGGAAGGATAAAAGATTGTAAAAGAAGGATCTCTATCTTGAAAGTGTCTGTGTGTGTGTGTGTGTGTGTGTGTGTGTGTGTGTGTGTGTGTGTGTGTGCAAGGTTTGGAAAAGAGGAAACGAGAAAGGAAACTAAAGTGGTATACTCAAGAAAACAAGAAACGAAAGAGCGAAAAGACTGGAATGAAGAAAAAAAGTACATTGATGATGGTGATGAAAAGTAGAACAAGAAAGAGAAAGAGAAGAACGAGAAAAGAAAGAGATACATAAACCAGGAAGAACTAAAAGAAAAAAAAAAATAAAAGGCAGAATATATGAAAAAAAAAAGAATGCACAACTTGAGTAACAATAAAAGAACTGACAAAAACCAAAGAATGAGGGACAGACGAGGAAGGGAGATGACCTAGTTTGTGACCTTAAGTAACCCAAGTGGGCCTGACCAGTGACCAGTGTTATGTGGGGTCGTACTAATCCTGCTCAGGTCATCAGGGACAGTATATTAGTTGACTTTATAGATTCTGCCTTGATTACCCCATGAGCGTGTGTGAGGGAAAGATTGTAGGCCCGAAGAAAAGAGAAAGGTGCCTGTGTTTCTCCCTTTCTTCTTTTCCTTCTCATTTTTCTTCCCTCTTTTTTTTTTCATTTTTCGTTCTGCCTTCGTCTCTGTCCTTTCGTTTTTGCTCTTTATTTTGTTTCCAGTTTTCTGTTTTACTTCTCTCCTTTTCTCCTATTTACTTCTGTCCTCTTAATTCTTTTCCTTTCTTTTTTTCTTCAGTATTTTTTTTCTTCTCTGTTTTCTTGTTTCTCCTTTTGTCTTTCATTCTTTCTGCCTTTCTTCATCCCATTTCTTTCCCCACACCTTTCTTTCCTTCCCTTTTTTCACTCCTTAAATTCCTTCCTTCCTTCTGTTCCTCTATTTCTCCATCCATTTCTACCCTTACCTGGAAATCTCCTCCTTTCCTTCACTCTCCTTCCTTTCCTTTCTTCTCCGTCCATTCCTTCCATTCCTTTTATTCCTCCGTTTTTCCATCAGTCTTTCCAGAAATCCGAGTCGGTCTTCCTCCTTCCTTCCCTCCAACCATTCACCAGCGGCTTCATTCTCTCCTCCCTCGCTCCCACTTTCCCTCCACTGCCTTGAGGTTCACCAGCACACAATAGTGACAAAAATAAATCTTTCCTGGCCTCTTTTGTAACACGTTCCTTGCACGAGCATTTTGTTTTAGAAGTCCTTGTCGTTTTTTGAGTCTGCGTTAGTGAAAAGATGTTTAAGTTAGTTGATATAAATAGGTTGGAATATTAGTGTGTAAAGAGAGAGAGAGAGAGAGAGAGAGAGAGAGAGAGAGAGAGAGAGAGAGAGAGAGAGAGAGAGAGAGAGAGAGAGAGAGAGAGAGAGAGAGAGAGAGAGAGAGAGAGAGAGAGATTACTACTACTACTACTACTACTACTACTACTACTAATAATAATAATAATAATAATGACAGTAACAATGATAATAATTACAAAAAAATAATAGATAGAAAAAGCGTTTAATTATACTAACATGTGTGGGTTATTATTTATAGAGCTGGTGGCGCTGGAAGTGAAGGAAATACACAAACAAGAGCTTTTGTCACTTTCCTCGCCTGTACGTGTATTATGATATTTTACAACGTTGATAATGACATTTATTGATGTTCCTATGCTCACACGCCAGCCACTGAACGTGAGTTATTTCAACATAGCCATATTGCCTTTGTATTAATCACGGTGTAAAATTTATATGAATAGGTACCATTTTCTAAACAACGGCGCCTAGTAGTATGCCAGCACGCAATACTTATATATAGCAACACATATCACGCATTACTCATAAAGTCAGACGTGTAATGAGAGAAAAACAATTACTTATCATTTACAGTATTTTAAACAAAGGATGGCGCCAGGATGTCACAGGAAAAAATGATATCTGGCATTCAAACACGATAACAGGAGATATGACACACAGTTCATGGAGTTGGTAGTGTCAAAAACATACCACGAAGAGAATGGCGCCAGAATGTCTCAACGGAAGAACTGGTGTGCGGTATTTCATTAACGTCACATATCTCAAATTACTCTCCGTGTCAGATGCATAATAAAGGAAAGAAAATATCCACCACTGCAAAAGTATGATCTTGAGAACGGCGCCAGAAAGTCTTGCAAGTAAAGTTGATGACGAGTGGCAGTGGTTAGGAAGCTTTGATGAGTGCGCATTTCCAACGGGGTTACATTTCACAGTATTCAGAGCGTACGTGATGCTGATAACGGAACACGCAACGACTGATACGCGGTCACGGCCACCTTTGCAGCACAACTTCCGTTTTACACTCGGCTTTGTTATTACACACTTCTCGCTCATTGAAATAAATAGATACGTAACTGAAAGAAAATGTAAGTGTCGATATATAATAAAAATAAAGGCTTCCTAAGCTTTTTTTTTTAAACTGGACCGTATTGTGTACCGTTTGAGCCTCTTATCTTCACTACTATGACAGGAAGCCATTGGGGGTTTTCAAAGATGCTTCCCTGACTACTGATAAAAAAGTACTCTGCATCGTCAGTTTGGATAATCACCCCTTGACAAACTGACCGTGCATAACATTTGATGGTAGTTTTTATTAAAGCCCAAACCTTTCGTACTGCACGCTCTTAACACTAGCACTCTTACCTAGTGTGTGCAGTGGCCGTGGTGCTGCAAAGGAGATGAGTGTGCATTGGTCGTAATGAGTGTGCAGTGGACATTGAAGTGATGGTCTGTGTGGCAGGGATGATGTGCACTGTGCGTCTCACTTACTGTCAGTGGGCAAGTCTTTATTTACGTGGTGTGTAAGTCTTAATTACACGATGCCTAGCTGTAAATCTCCCTCAGACACTGACACAGAGATACCTTCTGTGTCTCAGTTTTACCTTCTTTTTCTCTTCCTTCATTTCTTCCTTCACCTTTTCCTCTTCCTCTTCCTGGTTCATATCTGTCTCTCTTCAGATTAAAGTACAATTTTTTTCCTTATTTTTTTCTCCTTCCTTTTTTTCCTCCTTCCTCTCCTTGTGTCTTTTTCTTTCTGTTTCTTTTCTTCCCCTCACCTTTTCATTTCGTTCTCCTTCCTCTCCCAGTGTCCTTCCTTTTCTCTCTCTCTCTCTCTCTCTCTCTCTCTCGCTCTCTCTATTCCCTTACTTCGTTCCTTCTTTTCCCCCTCCTTTCTTTCGTCCTGTCCTTCCTGTATCTTTATCTTTCTTAAGGTTGAGACACCAATACTTTCACATCCATTCTTAAACACGATTCTATTTATATTCTGCTGTACAAATAAGATTTTTTTTTTTCTGAATTATTAACATATTAGTAAGGAGGAAAAGTTTCTCTCTCTCTCTCTCTCTCTCTCTCTCTCTCTCTCTCTCTCTCTCTCTCTCTCTCTCTCTCTCTCTCTCTCTCTCTCTCTAAGCCTATAAAATAGAATCCCTAGCTCTTAAATAAAGTGTTTTCTCATTTTGCTACAAAGTGACACGAAAAAGCACTTCCTTGCTGGCCGTGTAGGTGTCTCCCTTGTAAGAGAGAGAGAGAGAGAGAGAGAGAGAGAGAGAGAGAGAGAGAGAGAGAGAGAGAGAGAGAGAGAGAGAGAGAGATGTCTTTACCTTTGTTATTGTTTTGTTTCTCAGTCTCAATAGTCTGTGCTTGTTACACCTGATTGCTTCCTTTCTTATTGGTATTATTATTATTGTTGTTTTTGGGTGCAGGCAAGATTATGGAGATGTAATGTTAATCTCAGGGTTATGAAGAAGTACTGTGTTGAAGAGTGAGAAGGAAGAAATGCGAGAACTACTGTAAAAACGAAGGAGAAGGAAGGAAGAAAAGAAGAAGAAAAAGAAAAGAGGAAGAAGGAGGAGGAAATGTAATAAAATAAAAGAAGAAAGAGAAAGAAAGAAAGAAAGGAAGATGATAAAGGAGAAAAAGGAGGAGATGAAGACGGATAACAAGAAAAAAAAAAAAGAAATGAAAGAAAAAAAGAAAGAAAAAAACAAAAAGAACAAAACAAGGGGGAGAAGGAAAAAAAAAGAGATAAAAGAAGGAAATGAGAAATAAAAGCTAATAGAACATATACGCTAGATAAAAAAAAAAAAAAAAAAAACATTCCTTATAACAGGATACAAAATCACGTGAATCTAATACAGTCTTCCTTATATTGCCACCACACAGCAGATGGAAAGAGCAAGCGAGTGACTCATTGAACTTAACACTCACATCCCCCCACAGTCTCTCGTAACATTGACTAGTGGTGTTTCAGTCCAGATAAGCAGATGAGTTCTAGGAAAATCTCCACAGAGGATTTTTTAGAGTCATACGTGCTGCCTGTCAAGGGGAAAAATGTGCGTATGTGTGTATGTTGTTGTTTCTGTGTTAAAATTTGGAGAGCCGGAATTACTGCTGTGTTATTTCTGCTAAATTTCCTCTTCTTGAATAGGACAGTGTGCTCATTCAGCCAGTTACTTGATTATCTGTTATCAGTAATATTTTCATTCATTCACTCAGTCTGTCAGTCAATCATTCAGTCATAAGAGTAGAATCGTCCGTCAGTCAGTGAATCCGTCAGTCATTCACTCACTCAGTTACTCACTATAATATTCTGTCAGTCAGTCAGTCCATCAGTTAAACAGCAAAGTCGAGCAATCCGTCTGTCACTCACTCGGTCAACCACTCACTCGGTCATTCACTATAGTATTCAGTCAGTCAGTCAGTCGTGTTCATTAAATGCGCACTGCAACGTGTCTCTGAGTCTCTCCGTCTTGTCTGTGTTCGAGTTGTGCCTCGCTGGTGGTGTTGCATGATGGTCACCAGTGTGCTGCAGGTGGAGGCGCTGAAAGTAATCACCTGAAGACGAAAGTTTAATGGTACTTTCAGTATCTCCATTATTACTTTTTATTATACTACTCTGAGTGAAGTACTTAGGGATATTCAATTATCTTTATGTTTTTCTATCTATTTACTGTTTTTACGGTGTTTACTTGACGTGTCTTTTCCTTGATGGTAAAAAATAAAAGCAAATAATCTCTAATCTCTCTCTCTCTCTCTCTCTCTCTCTCTCTCTCTCTCTCTCTCTCTCTCTCTCTCTCTCTCTTGCCTCCGTGTACGTGTTGTCAGGCCGTCGGCAGCCACATGTCGCCTACGTGTCCCTCGCGCCGTGCAGTGGCTTATGGTTCTCCCGTCTGTGCCCGGAGTCCCTCACTGCCGCGGCGGAGGCTCAATTAAGGCCTTTCAGCTTTTGCCGCCCTGGGAGGAAACCGCACCAACACACTCCCTTCTTTGTCTCTAACAGGATGAAGAAGTGAACTTTCTGATACCTCACGAGACAGAGAGAGAGAGAGAGAGAGAGAGAGAGAACATAAGAACATAAGAAATAAGGGAAGCTGCAAGAAGCGACCAGGCTTACACGTGGCAGTCCCTGTATGAAACACACCTACCTATTTCAGAGAGAGAGAGAGAGAGAGAGAGAGAGAGAGAGAGAGAGAGAGAGAGAGAGAGAGAGAGAGAGAGAGAGAGAGAGAGAGAGATATTGGTGTAGAAGTAAACGGAACATAACAGCGTATAGTGGAAGAACTGAGGTATTTATGACCTATAGTAAATGAAAGATATGAAGATGACAGGTAGACTGGTAAACTCCGGATTTATGTACCTGTTTCAAGACACCTGAGACTAACTTTTTTCGTGTCCCTTTCTTTTTACTATTTTAAAGCGACACATTGAGTGGACTTTCATCGTGTTTTTTGAACCCTTGGACTGTCTCCTTCACGCGCAGACCTCAAATATAAAGGAACTGTGCATTGTCCATTATTTGGGATAATGACAGTGATTTTTGAATGTGAATATATCTCAACCTCCCTTCACTTCTGTTCGACTCAAAGTTCCTTGATCACGAACCATTCAGAAGCATTTACGAGTATTATTGTTCTACAGCCACCCCTAAGATTGCACTAACTAGAAATTTTAAAGGTTCACTCTATTAATCGTATTTTTTCTTGTAGGTGCTTTTAAATGTTTTGTGTAGCGTTTTTAATGTGAAGTGTTGCACATTGCAGTGGAAGGGTTAATTAAAGATGGTTCCTCTTGTTCCTGTTAAGAGTTAAGTGCTGTACATCACGGACCTCTAGGGAGTGTTCAGGAAGCTGTGTGTACCTTTGTGTTCATTGGATGGGTTAAAAGTGAACTTACTGTGTGTTGGTTACTCAAGTTGGGTAAGTGTTGGTGAGGCGAATATACTCTCAGTGGGTGTATTCAAGATCTTCGGTGTGGTTGCGTTTTCATGAGATCACGTATTTGTTCAGTCTCGCTTTCAGAAATGAGTGGAAATTCCTCTAATAAGAAAAATGAGATGGGATGAACTGTGCTTCTGTCTTGGTAACGCAATAACGTCGCTCAACGCTGAAATAAAAGTCCAACTTTCATTCTTCTTTCAACTAATCTGCCCTCCGGTATTCTCTCCTTCCCAAACTTTATGGGAGTGAAGGAAAAAAAAAAGAAAGAGAAAACAAACCTTTTAATTAATTCCCCTGCGGCTATGAATGCTCGAGGGACAAACTAAGAGGGAGAAGGAAACTTGATATTACCTCACTCTCTCCCTTTTTCCTCTTCTTTCTTGGCCTTTGTAAAAAATAAGTTCTGAATCAGTTTTGTTTGTGTGCGGGTCGGGGAGCGATTACTCAAGTCACTTTTCCTTGTTTTACTGCACCAAAGTTCCAGGATATCTCGCCTCACAGCTGCTCCAAACTTCTGACAGCGGTTGATGCGAAAGCTAAACCCTCCGTCCCTTCCCTTGGCTGGCTTGTCGGCTATCGGATGGTTCTCCCCCGCTGCGTCACTGGGAGAAAGGGCGGCGCTAACTCACGGCTAACAAGGTCCAGGAGACCCTTGGGAGGCGTGGCGTGCCCTGGAGGTGTTGTTTTTGCTCCGTCACGAGGTTAGGCGGAAGATACTGGCTGGGGGATGTAAGTGAGAGGGTGAGGAAGGTCTGGGAGGAGGGAAACGAGAGTTACTGAAGTTGAAATATGGTGCTGTAGTGATTTTACCTCTCTCTCTCTCTCTCTCTCTCTCTCTCTCTCTCTCTCTCTCTCTCTCTCTCTCTCTCTCTCTCTCTCTCTCTCTCTCTCCTGTTTCCATTTTCTCTCGTTTTTGTTTTAATCCTCTCATCCCACCCACTTGTCTGCTCCTCTGGATTAATTGGCTAATTGAATGACTGACTGACTGACTGACTGGCTGACTGACTGACTGACTGGCTGACTGGCTGACTGACTGACTGATTGACTGGCTCTCTAAAGTGACTAAGTGTGTAAAAGAGTGAATGAGTGCATGTCTAAGTAATTAGGTGACTGACCGACAGCTGACCAAATGGCTTCGTGACTATCAAACTGACTGACTTTCTTACTTCTTTGCGGATTAGCGCACGTAACTGGTCATTGATTCCTGTTTTCCTTTTTCTGTTCCGTTTTCTTTTCTTCAGTAGTTCTCGCAGCGGTCATATATAATCTGCCGGCGGAGGGATTAGGTGAGGAGCGGCCAGTATATGTGAATTACTCATCTGATTTACCTGCTTGTCGATGTTCCAGGCAGTTGATATCACAAGTTAGTGTTAAAGAAAGGAAACACGTTATTCTTCCCTTCTTGAAACTTTCCTGCAGTGAAGTTAATGATAATAGTTATGGTGGTGTTGGTGGTGGTGGTGATGGTGGTGGTGAACGCAAGATTGTTATAAAATTTTGTCTTTTCATCGATTTTAGTTTTCTTTTTTCATGTTTTTTAATGGAGTGAGTGACGAGAAAAGTCTCACCTCACTCCTAAACTTAAATTGAAGTTTATTGCTTGACTTCATATCTCCTCGTCCTCCTCCTCCTCGTCCTCCTCCTCCTCCTCCTCCTCCTCCTCCTCCTCCTCCTCCTCCTCCTCCTCCTCCTCCTGCTCCTCTTACGTCATCATCATCATCATAATTTTCCTCCTCATCATCATTACCATCGTCATCATCATTATTATATTGCTGTTGTTGTTGTTGTTGTTGTTGTTTTCTTTTTCCTTATCATCTTCATCTTTATCCTCTTATTCATATTTACCTACTTCTTCTTCTTCTTCTTCTTCTTCTTCTTCTTCTTCTTCTTCTTTGTCTCTTTTAAAATCCTCAGTGTCTTTTGCACCATTTTTCATCTCCTTTCATTAAGATTTGTGCAGTGTATATACATTTTTCCCTCCCTGTCCCTCATATTCATTCCATCTCTCAAAAAACCGTGTGCAATTTAGGAACGAAATGAATGTGACTAAAATAAAACAGAAAAAGCTAACAATTCTTATGTTTTTGACCTTTTTTTTTATTAATATTTTGCAAGTGTCATTGAGCGTATTCATTTTTTTTGTTTATTTATTTTGGAACTATATTCCTTTTTCCTTGTATTTACTTTCCTGCCTCAAAATTCAGACGCCTTTCTGTATATATGTGTGTGTGTGTGTGTGTGTGTGTGTGTGTGTGTGTGTGTGTGTGTGTGTGTGTGTGTGTGTGTGTTTAAGGAAAATGTATGACTGTTTTCATCCCTCGACTCAGGAAGTGATTGGCGGGTGTTGCTTTTCCTCTGTGTTTGTCTGAAGCAGTTGGCTGTTTGTGTTTGCCTTCCTTTGTTTGTGTCTTATAATGACTCCTCTGTTCCCTTTTGTTTCCACATTTCCTTTCATTTTCTCTTTTTTTTTTCCTTCTTTTTTTCTTCTTTTCTTATTCTGTCTCTCATGACCTCCCTCTGTTTGCATCTCTCTTTTCTCACGACTATGGCTCTTTGAGAGAGAGAGAGAGAGAGAGAGAGAGAGAGAGAGAGAGAGAGAGAGAGAGAGAGAGAGAGAGAGAGAGAGAGAGAGAGGTTTGGTTATTAATATCTACTACACTCTCTCTTGCTTCTTCCTTTACATGTCTTTTCTGTCTGTCTGTCTATCTGCATGCCTGACTGTCTCTGTCTCTTTGTCTGTCTACTTCTGTCTGTTTGTATGTCTGTCTGTCTGTCTGTCTGTCTGTCTGTCTGTCTGCTCTCTCAGCATCTTATATAAACGGGAATGTTATTTTAAGGAGCCTCGTATATTTGTAATAATAATAGTGATGATAATGATAATAATAATAATAATAATAATAATAATAATAATAATAATAATAATAATAATAATAATAATAATAATAGTAATCGTAATAATTTCGGTATTCTATCTTGTGTTGTTCTAATGTCATATCTATTTTTCAATTCTCTCTCTCTCTCTCTCTCTCTCTCTCTCTCTCTCTCTCTCTCTCTCTCTCTCTCTCTCTCTCTCTCTCTCTCTCTCTCTCTCTCTCTCTCTCTCTCTCTCTCTCTCTCTCTCTCTCGCTATATGATTCACTATTTCGTAAATTTCTTCTCCTTTCTGCGATTCATTGCATTCAAATACATTCTCGAAATATTTCCTTCTTTTCTCTCTGTGTCACCAATTTGGGCAGTTGTTTAGAGACACTGTTGTCATTGTTGTCATTTTGTTTTGTTATTTTTCCCTTTAGTCATGCAACAATTTTCCTTTTTATTTGTGTATGATAAGTTTGATTTCAATTTATCATTTTCCTTTTGTGATTTTGTCTGTGTTTCCTTTGTATACACTTTATTGTAATTGTCCTCGTCTATTTTTTTCTTCCCTTTCTTCTTGTTTTAATTGTTTCATTTTCTTCCATGTTTTGTTCTTGCTTTTCTTGTTTTTTGTTGTGTATCCTCGTTCTTCTTGTTATTCTTCTTCTAGTTCTTTTAATTCTTGGTCTTGTCTCTTCTTGTTTCTATTCTTGTTCTTATTAATTGTTTACTCTTTTTCTACTTGATCTCCTCCTCCTCCTCCTCATCCTCCTCCTCCTCCTCCTCCTCCTCCTCCTCCTCCTCTCTTACTACATTTCCCATTCCTCCTCGACTTCCTCTTACTCCTTCATTCCTTTCGTACTCTTATGTAATTTTCTGAATCGCAATTGGGAATTCAACGGAAATTCTCTCTCTCTCTCTCTCTCTCTCTCTCTCTCTCTCTCTCTCTCTCTCTCTCTCTCTCTCTCTCTCTCTCTCTCTCTCTCTCTCTCTCTCTCTCTCTCTCTCTCTCTCTCTCTCTCTCTCTCAGCAGCTGGATGCAAGAAGGCCGCCACCCTGTCTCGCTTTTCCTCCTCCTTCTCCCCCTTCTCCTCCTCCTCCTCCTCCTCCTCCTCCTCCTCCTCCTCCTCCTCCTCCTCCTCCTCCTCCTCCATCTGTTTCTTCTCCGTCGTCTCTCCTCTTGGATGTAATGTCAAAGGTTGCAGACTCGTGATATCTTAGTACCTCTTGTGTTGGCAAAAAAGCACAACAAAACAGCCAGCATTTAAGGGCGAGAACAGCCGAATATCTGATAAACTTTCTTTTTTTTTGTGTGTGTTGTGGAACTTTTTTTCTGTTTCCAATTTCGGAAGTTTGTTTGTTTTGCGTGTGTGTGTTTATGTGCAACGGTGCGTGTGTTTGTTGGGAGAGGTGGCGGTTATTAAGCCGGTCCTGTTCGGTGGAGAGAGAGAGAGAGAGAGAGAGAGAGAGAGAGAGAGAGAGAGAGAGAGAGAGAGAGAGAGAGAGAGAGAGAGAGAGAGAGAGAGAGAGAGAGATTTGGTAATATCTCTCATATCACGGTTTTCTTAATCTCTTCTTTCGCCTCACTCCTCCTCCTCCTCCTCCTCCTCCTCCTCCTCCTCCTCCTGGTTTTCCCTCCTTACTTTATTCTCTTCATTTTCTTCTTTTTTCCACACCCGATGCTTTTTCTTCCTCTCCATCCTATTCATAATCTTTTGCTTTTATTTTTCTAAGTTTATTTTCTGTCCACTCCATTTTCCTTTTCATCATCTCCTTCATCCTTTCCTTAACTGTATTTTGTCCTTTCTTTTTCCCCCATTCATTTCCCCTCCTTTCCTTCTGTATCCCTTAGAACCCACTCTTTTTTTCTTTATTATCCATTATCTACCCTCTTCTTTTCCTTTATGATTTTCTCTCCTGTTACTTCCTTGTCCTCTATCACCCTTGTCTTCCTCTCTTCCCTTCTTTTCCCTCCCTGTGCAAACCCTTCGTCCCTGAGGCCATCTGTGCCACGTGTTGTAGGAAGGGCGAGGGGAAGAGGGTGCCGCAAAGGGCGTGTTGTGTTGTGGGAGTGTAGCTGCTTGTCCTTGAGAGTCTTTCTGCGGCAGCTCTTCATGTTTTATGGTTCTGTTAGGTTTTACTCAATTTTTATGTAAGTGGCTGTACCCAGGCAGACACAGGAACACACACACACACACACACACACACACACTGGAACAACTTTACCGTCAACTCAAAATTTTAGGTCAAAAGAAACGTTAGCTCCCGGGTTGCCTAGTCTGGTGAACACTTAATTACAATAATGTTGGGAGGAACAGAGTAGCACTTGTCAGAGGAACACCTGCAGGTCGCCACTAGGAGGACCATTACCTCTGAGGGGCAGCACTTGTGAGGGTAGTGGCCTCGAGAAAGATACTAAGGAAGGAAAGTAGGTCTGTTGATGCCTCTCTTAAGGTCACTCAGTTTTTGTAAAGGTGGTACTTTTAAGAAATAGTTTGCGGGGGTCTGTGCGATGTTTGTGAGAGTATTTAGGGAAGTATTCTATTGCTTGATTTGTAGTTTTGTAGTAGAGGAAATGTAAAATAACTGGCCACATGAGGAAATACAGAAAGGAATATCAACATTTAAAACACAAACAGTTACGAAAAAATTCATTCCAAGTACACTTATAATCTTTAACGTAAACCGGAGCTTCTAAGAATACACTTTCAAGTATTTGCAAACACAGGTATCAGCGTGTTTCTCTTTCTCATTCCCGTCACAGGGCGAGATGTGAATCCTGTTAGCACCGGTATGTGGCCTCGCAGCACCACCATCTGTACGTGTGTTTAGCATTCTGTTCTTGCGTCTGGGCTGGAGGTGAGCGTCGCAGGAGGGCCGGGCGGGTCACGCGGGAAGGGAACTAATTATATGCAAATGAATATAATGTTGCGCTAAGGATGGTCCGCTCTTGAGTCATGATGAATTTTGAAGTTTGAGAAGTGGCTGTGTGAGGAAACTGTCATGTTGTTGGTCGCATGTTGTTTGTTAAGCCTTCTGGCAGCGGATGTGAGAGTTCATTGCCTGTCTTGTCTATCCGGCCGTTACTACATCTCGTTATCTCCATCTTATCTAAAGTCGTGGTCAGAATTAGATTAACCTGCGTTCACGTTGTGTTTTGTTTGTTTATGTCCATCATTCTTGAGTCCTGCGATTTGCTAGTCATCTTACAGTGCGGTGACTCTCAGCAGATCACCGGACTTAAGATTGGAGAGAAAAAACGCTAAATACAATTGCTTAATCCTTTCACTAACTACTCAAGGGTATTTTTTCTTGTTTTACCTTCACTTCCAAACCTTATACGGACTAGAAACTGCAAAATCTATTCTTTTAATCCCCCTTCTCTTTTGTACTTAACATAAGAAATAAGGGAAGCTGCAAGAAGCGACCAGGCTTACACGTGGCAGTCCATGTATGAAATATACCTACCTATTTCCACCTATCATCCCCATCCATAAACTCGTCTAATCTTCTCTTAAAGCTCCCGAATGTCGTAGCACTAACAACATGATTACTGAGTCCGTTAATAAGTAGGTGCTTATAAAGATTGTAGATGGTTATAAAGATTTCTAGTGCTGTAAATTGTTGCATATCACACTTAAAGGGTTAGTGTGAGATCTTACTTGACTGCTGACCATCACTGTATATGTCTCCACCTCTCCCCTCACCACTCTCACTCTCCTTCAGATATTCCTTCATCTATTCACTTCCTGATGCACATTCACTTCATCCACCTACTCCTCTGTTCTTCTTCTTCTTCTTCCTCCTCCTCTTCCTCCTCCCCCACACATGACTTCCACATCATAACTTTGGTCAGAAAAAAGTATGGAATGTTTTATATGATAACTTGTGATGGATCGATACACACACACACACACACACATTCTCTCTCTCTCTCTCTCTCTCTCTCTCTCTCTCTCTCTCTCTCTCTCTCTCTCTCTCTCTCTCTCTCTCTCTCTCTCAAATCACAACCAGCCAAAAAATAGTACGAGAAAATAGTCCTAGCATTCTTCTCCTTTGAGCATTACATTATAGTAAGATAGAGGCCATAAACGGTAATGTTATAAATACACGGCCAGGATACGACCCTGGGGAACACTACTTTACAAGGCAGAAAAGTTACAATACCGCTGGGAGGAGCTTAGGAGGGCGAGGCGATAATTTACTGGACGGGCTGAGACGGAAAGCACATAACAAACTCCTGTGCTGTGCGTGGGGTGAGGGAAGGTTGGGTTATGTGTGTGTGTGTGTGTGTGTGTGTGTGTGTGTGGGTGGGTAGTGGATGGCAGTTATGGTGATTACTTGAAGGTTCTGTTGTGTGTGTGATAAGGTAGTGAGAGGGAAATGTTTTTGGGGTGAAGAACTGCTGTTACTACTACTGGTGTTACTACTACTACCACTACCACCACCACCACGACTTGCCTAGGAGTAATGGAATGGAGAATGGTCAAAAAGTACAAACAACAAAATATAAAAAGTCTGTTTGATTGCCTCTCATCAAACAGCTGAATAGAAAAAAGGTTCTGATTATTTCCATAGGTGTTTTGCTGCAGCTACTACTGTTTACTACTACTACTACTACTACTACTACTACTACTACTACTACTACTACTACTTTTCTACTCTCGCAGGTGGTGTATGGCCTCAACACACGCGGGGAGGAGCTGGAGGCACAGCTGGCCACGGCAAAGGAGTCCGAGGAGGCGCTGAAGACGAGCAACACAGAACTGCAACACAGACTCAACCACTGCAAGAGCAAGGTGAGTGAGTGGGTGAGTGAGTGAGTGAGTGAGTGTATTGTGAAAACTTTTAAAAGACATTGACGGGAAAAGAAACATGAATGAATTGTAATGGAAATGAGGAGGAGGAGAAGGAAGAGGATGAAGAGGAGGAATAGAGAAAAGAAACTGTATTTGTTAACTACTGCAAGAGCAAAAATTGAGTGTGTAAACTTTTAAAAGACATTGATGGGAAACAGAAACGTGAATGAATACCGATGGAGATAAGGAGGATAACAGAATGAATAGAAGGAAAAGAGCAGGAAACTGTGTTATTTTTTTAGTTATAGTAAATAGGAATTGAACTAGTATTACTTAAGTTTCATATCTACCTGTGCCTAACATTTCCTAGCCATACCTATTTCATATTACCAAGTAAACACCACCTCTACATTCCTCCGTACCACTCCAGATATTAATGTTTCAACGTAACGTTTTAGGAAATCCCAATTTTTCACCACGTCATAAGTTCATCTGGTTTCCGTGATGTTGTTTTCACGGCAGTCTGTTTTTCCATCCGCTTTCATTAACACGTTCGTTATTCCTCTTGCTGCAGTTCAGTGATTGGATGTGGTGTGTGCGTACCTGCGTGCGTCTGAGTGTGTGTGTGTGTGTGTGTGTGTGTGTGTGTGTGTGTGTGTGTGTGTGTGTGTGTGTGTGTGTGTGTGTGTGTGTGTGTGTGTGTGTGTGTGTGTGTGTGTGTGTGTGTGTGTGAAAAAAAGGGAGAGAGAGAGAGAGAGAGAGAGAGAGAGAGAGAGAGAGAGAGAGAGAGAGAGAGAGAGAGAGAGAGAGAGAGAGAGAGAGAATATTAGTGCATATTTTTGAAGGGGAAAGAAGAGTGGCCGCTTTGTGCGTGTGTGTGTGTTAGGAAAGCACTATTCTGAAAGGAAAAACCTCTTTACTTTTTTTTTTTTCTTTGCTTCGTTTAAGGTTTTTTTGATATTTTACTTGTTTTTTTTTTTCTTCTCCCTCCCTCTGCACTTCGTTGTTTTAGAGTGACTGTTTCATTTTGACTCTATACTCGTATTTTCTCGTGTACCTTTACTTCTTTGTTTATTTACCTCTCTCTGCTTCTTCCCAACCTCCCCACCACCACTGCTTGTCCATCTGTCTATTTCTTCATCCATCTATCTACACTGACTCACTGATGAATTAATTTTATCTATGCATTTATTTTTATCTGAAGATTTGTCTACTTATTTTTTTGTGCCTGAAAACTCTTCGCTTTCATTCCGATGGTTCTGCACGCGCGCAGAAGACGAGGGCAGGAAAGAGAGAGAGAGAAAGAGAGAGAGAGAGAGAGACAGGAAAATTATGTAGCTAGGATTTTTCTCATGCTCTAACTGTGTGTGTGTGTTGGGTTAGCAGGGAAGCAGGTAAACAGTGTGTATGCAGGCAGCCAGTCATGTTAGGCTTACAGTGAGGTATAATTTTGCATGATGGGACGTGTGATCAGCAGGGCACTGGAATGTACATCGACTAGAAGACAAAACTGATTATAGATAGGTTAGAAAATACATGTGTCAGAGAGAGAGAGAGAGAGAGAGAGAGAGAGAGAGAGAGAGAGAGAGAGAGAGAGAGAGAGAGAGAGAGAGAGAGAGAGAGAGAGATTCCATTAAACGTGAGACTGCAGCAAGCTCTAGCCTACATGTACACGAAGGAATGGCTGGGGCGATGGCATTGTATATCTTTCGACAGGTTTATAGCACCATGAAGCGGTGGTGGTGGTGGTGGCTGTGGCTTTAGTACTTTTCTGTAAACTTAAAGGAGAGGGGGTTGTAATTAATTTTTTTCTCATAAATTTTTGCAGTTGCCTCATAGAAGACTTGTTATGTGGACTCAGAGGACGTTAAGAGTTGTTTTTTTGGCATAAAGTTTTGTAGTTAACGTTAAGCCTTAGTTAAGCCTTAGTTAACGACTTTTTCATGTAAGAATGATATGAAAAAAAGAATATAGCTAAATCAGAACAGTTTATATATTTTTGACTGAGCCTGTTTGCGTTGAAAGGATCTATGGTGCATCATTAAAAAAAAAAGTCAAGTTATTGATGGGATAAGTAAAAGAAATGATAAAATTTAGGTTTTATTAGGATAGACGTGTGTGTGTGTGTTTGTGTGTGTGTGTGTGTGTGTGTGTGTGTGTGTGTGTGTGTGTGTGTACGCGCACCCTCACCTGGCCCCTGAGGGCTGGTTGGCTCATCACGGCCCGGCTTTTGATCACCGGCTCGCGTGATTGTTGATAAAAGAAATAATCCTTTTAGTCAGGAAGCGCTGGCACGTCAGAAGAATGATTGCGCTGTTTGGGGGACGAAAAGATTTGATTAGAGATTATGATGTCAAAACAAACAACTGAAATTTGAGGCACACGCCCACTTTAGTTTCAGAGAGCAGTGCGGCGCAGACTCGGTACATTGGTATATTGTTATACAGAGGGACATCGAAAGTTTTGGGAATTGTTGAGCATACAAATAGAAATGCAAACATAATTCTTTATCCTTCATTACCGGTTCTCTGGTAATTGTTTGTTCCGGAATAAAAGCAGACTCGGGAATGAAAATTAAATATTAGACGTCTTTTTTTTTATTTTTATCAAGAACATGAAAATGAAAGTGATATCTGGTTGTGTTATTACCAAAGCGTTACATAACCTCAAATAGAAAATTCCTCTCTCTTTCTTTTTATTGATTATTTTAGTCACTACTCAAAAGCAGAACACTGACAACCAGCACCACCACACAACACAAGAAATACACAACAGAACAAAGGAACACACAAAAAAATGTATCACATCCCGCGGGACACAGATAACCCCCACTTTTCTCTTTTTTCCCTCCCTCACTCGTCCCTTCCCCGCCTTATCCTTCCTCGGGGACTCCACCTTCATCTTCCCCTACATCCACATCACCACCACCACCACTACAACCACGACCACCACCACCACCACCTTAACCTCATCTCCGCCCTCATTCATTCCTCCTCACCTCCATCCATCTTCATTCCCTGCCATGATGCCATCCCTGTCCATTCCTCCCCTCTTACTCCTTACATCCTCACCCCCTCCCTCCCCTCCATCGGTCCTGTCAAAGCGCTAATAGGCGAAACGAAAATACTAATTAATCGCCGTCTCGCTTTGTACTTACTGAGCTGTCGCTGGTCAGTCCGGGATCAGGTTTTCATTGGCTTGTTGGCAGGCAGTGGCGTGGCATTGCTGGCCTGGCAAGTGTTCATTTGATGGCTATCCGGCAACGTCATGACCCCTGCCCCTTCTTTTCTATTTTTGTGGCTCTCAGTATGTATGTGTGTGTAAGAGAGAGAGAGAGAGAGAGAGAGAGAGAGAGAGAGAGAGAGAGAGAGAGAGAGAGAGAGAGAGATCAGTTAGACTTACATGACAAAATCGTGGGAGTGCGACTTGCTAACTGACCGACGGATGGGTATTAAGAAGTCAAAGTTTGCATTACTACGAAAAGTCTATAATCACCATTCGTTATCAGCATGTATATATTTCTTCACGTTCGACAGATTATAGTACAGTGCACAAGCTTCTCTTTCTCCTTCTACCTCTCTCTTTCTCTCCCTCCAACCGTCTATCTTTCTCTGACAACCGTCGCAGATACTTAAGGGAAAAAGACAAGATCACAAGTCACTGCCGAAAAATGCTGATGTAATTGCCCTCTACTTGATGTGAACGACCCGCGGCTCCTAAACTCTGCTGTGTTTCAATGACTACCATGACACTGCAACACTCACGGCCAGGGAAAAGCAATGTAATCTTGAAACGACCCTTGCTTACACGCATAGAGAGAAGGAAAGCCAATCCGTCTGAGCAGTGTCTGAGAGAGAGAGAGAGAGAGAGAGAGAGAGAGAGAGAGAGAGAGAGAGAGAGAGAGAGAGAGAGAGAGAGAGAGAGAGAGAGAGAGAGAGAGAGAGAGAGAGAGAGAGACTAATCCCTCCTCAAATGTCACCTCTTTTATACGGCAAACAGAAATGTTAAATCATCTTTTGCTGGTAAATATAACACATGGAAAGGATTTAAGTCCGGCCTTTATCTTTTGTTCTCTTAGGGATCAAGATACCTCCCCTACATGGCCGTGCTTCTTTATCTCTGGTACGTGTGTGTGTGTGTGTGTGTGTGTGTGTGTGTGTGTGTGTGTGTGTGTGTTTCCTTTTTCCTCTCGGCGTGATAATGTCATGGAAGCTTTCCATGCCAAAGACGAATGAGAGGATTACTCTTATGTGTGCCAGGAGGAGGAGGAGGAGGAGGAGGAGGAGGAAGAGAGGAAAGAGAGGATGAGGATGAGGATGAAGAGGAGGAGGAAGAAGAAGAGGAGAAAGAGAGGAAAAAGGAGGAGAGAGAAGAGGAGCAGGAGGATTAGAAGAAAGTGAAGGGGGAGGAAGAAGAAGAGGAGGAGGAGGAGGAGGAGGAGGAGGAGGGGAAAGACGGGAAGGCGAGGAAAATCTGATATCGTTATTAAAGAAATGGTTCGTAATATGTTCCTACGTTTTCTTTCTCTTTTTTGTACATTTTGGATTTGTTTTCAGCCTCGTACTGATGTTTTCTTGTTTGTCATATAGTTTAGTCTTCACTTCATGCGAAAGCTTTACATTGTACTTGTGTTTTCTTTTTTTTTTCTTATGGTTTTAATCTCCCTCCCCCATAATGTTTTTCTGACTTCTAAATATGGGCTCAATTTTTTGTTAAGTGGCCCCTAACAGCAAGCAAGAAGCGGCGACCGGAGACACTTATCTTCGCCACTTTTCACTTTAACGATGCAAAAACATGAGATTATTATTCATATCCCCTTAACAAAACGCAGTGAGAAATGTTGAAGCCGACAATGAGGAAGAAAAGTAAGACGAGAAAGTTTCACTCCTAACAAAATCAAACTTCTGCTTAAAACTGATAAAGCTGAGTGCCTTAAGAGTTACATTTCCACTGCTCCCTCACGCCAGACGTTCCTTCCCCTTGACAAGCCTTGACCAGCCAGTGTCCAGGATGTAAGAAGGTTATAAGACCCTCAACACGTTTACATGCGAGCAGATAAGAGGCTGGCGAATGCGTACACAAGCCTGCATAAATAATGTTGGTAATCTGACCACTGAGAGATATAAAAACAAATGTAGTGAGCCACGTAGCCGCCTCCTTCCCCTCCCTGCATGACGGCATCAGTCACCACCACCACCACTAAGTCAAGGCCGCGCACGAAAATAAAAGCAATTAATGCCTGCATGAGAAAACAGAAGGGGAGGGAGCGAAGGAGAAAATAAATGTAAAACCGTTCTTGATCCTACATAAATCCACTTCATGACAAGGGCTGTAGGATTTGATTCCCTATACTTATTTATTTCACTATTTACTCTCCTGTTTTGTAGTGTAGTGAAAGGAAAGGGTTAGGAAGGCATAAAGAAATAGGGTGATGCATTTCGGTGTTAACTAGAGAACTGTGCATAATGGTTTGTGGTAGAGAGAGAGAGAGAGAGAGAGAGAGAGAGAGAGAGAGAGAGAGAGAGAGAGAGAGAGAGAGAGAGAGAGACAGAGAGAGAGAGAGAGAGAATTCCCTTGTCACTCCTCGGCAAACATTTTTTTTTTTTTTTTGCCGTCACTCTCTTCTCAGTCTGCTTTCATACACGTACAGCACAATGCACAATATGACAATAACAAACTCATGATGAAAAAAAAAAAAGAATTCGTAACAAAATTCATGAACAATAACACGAACAAATTATAACCTCCCACAACACCTTCCACATACACACACACACAAAAAAAGAGGGAAAAAAAAACAATTCATATACAACAAAAGATACAAAATACAACCATAATCACATCAGGCATTGTGAAATAAGGTGGAGAGGTCGGTCTTAATTCAGGTCAACAATTTCATTCCACACAAAGCGTCACCCACAGCCACCACCACCACCACCACCACCACCACCACCACCACCAGGAGGAGGAGGAAGAAGAGTGACCGGCTGGAGTTCTCTTGGGCAAAATTGACGCTTTTTGGCTTCAGGAAATCTTGGCGAGGCTGAACCAGGAATTATGAGAAAGCAGCCTCAATTTTGTGGCGTATGAAGCTTGAAGAGGATCAGGCTAAACAGCGGATATTGGAGAGAGAGAGAGAGAGAGAGAGAGAGAGAGAGAGAGAGAGAGAGAGAGAGAGAGAGAGAGAGAGAGAGAGAGAGAGAGAGAGAGAGAGAGAGAGAGAGAGAGAGAGAGACATTAGATTTATAGGAAATACCAGTCCTGCTATATCGCGTGTTTTTATGGATTTTTAGACACAGAGAAGAAAACTGACTATTCTAACAAAGAAGCTTGCTGTGGATTATACGCTTATTTTACCATTCTACAGTGACACTTATTCACACTCGTAAATGAAAAGCGAGTACTTGGAAAAGGTCTTCAGCGTTGTCTTGTACGTGGTCTCGGGGGAAGATAAGCTCGCACACAACAGGCAGCTTGTTTTATTGTCTTTCTGCTCCAAGTCATATTCAGAATGTCGAGACTTAGGAGCGAGATCCTGACATGAACGCAGCGAGGAGAATGAGGCAACCGCATGCGCTTCCTTCCAGAGTTACTGAACTTTTTTGCGAAGAGTCAGGAACAAAATCTCATATCTTCGCCAGACTCTGCGTGCAGGAAGGAAGAGTAAAGTTTCTCGCCTCCCAGATTCATTCGGTACTCTGGAGATCAAACTTCCCCTCATGAAAACTTTTCCGTGACGTCTGAAATGACAGCTGCATTCATCTTTTTCTTTTTTTCATGCAGTACAGTACGAGAAGGAACATGTGCGTTAGGGCTCGCATGAAATGCCAGAAATAAAGCCGACAAACTGATTGTATTGTTTGCAAAGGAGAAAACAGTTCATCTATCGTTTCGCAAACTATTAAATATTAATTAGAAATCTCAGGCCTTATGATATGTCAGGAATTCTCTCTCTCTCTCTCTCTCTCTCTCTCTCTCTCTCTCTCTCTCTCTCTCTCTCTCTCTCTCTCTCTCTCTCTCTCTCTCTCTCTCTCTCTCTCTCTCTCCTCCCAAATTTGTACGAGATGGAAGGAGAAAAGTTTCCTGTCTTATCTCAGTGTCTGCGTCTCGGCATCCCTGCCACTTCCCTGCGCCGGCCAGTGTTTGCACTGAGGCCTGTCCCTGCTGAGACCCCGCTGTGTGCGGCGAGGCGCCAGCCAGCGCTTGTCGTCTCGAGGGAGAGAAGTGCCAGGGGTACCAAGTGACCCTTCCGACGTGGTGCTCTACTGCTGAGGAAAAATGAAAGCAGGATGAGTGAGATAAGTTTCGTAACACCCCATACAGCACGTGGTGTCTTGGGAGGGCTGGCGTGAGTGACTCTGTGGAATAATTATGCAACTCCTTCAAGAGGGGAGTGTCAGATTCTTGTTTTCCTTGAAATTCCTCATCTGAAAAGTTTTCAGGCAGCAGATAGACTTTTATCTTTATCTTTTTCACATATTTCAGACTTATTGCATTGCTCTTGGACCTCACTTAATGAAGATACTTATCGTATTTATAAAACTGAATACAATGGACATTTAAGTCCAGCATGTGAGTAAGCGTAGCAGCTGCTGGGTGAAGACAACTTTAAGGTTTGTATTGAATTATGCTAACGTGTGTTGCAACTGTTCACAATGTATCAGCGAGGGTGAGAGCCAGAAATTGATTACACTTTTAAGATTGCTGCCTATGTAAACGAACTCCCTGACTGACATCGCAGCGGCCCTCAGGGTACACACTGCACAGGCCACTCATCACACACGCACTAACCCTCTGTGAGTCCGTTCGACTCCTCTCCTCCGCCGAGGTTGAGTTTCAGTCTCATGAATCTCAAATACTGAACACTGACTCATATTTTCGGTCACAAACTTCTATACAATATTATCGCTGAAAGAATTTTTCTTGAGTCTGCGTGTTTGCAGCGACAGGCGAGAAGTGGACGGGGTGAGGAATACACCGCTGGTTCTTTCCAGGGCGAACTTTTTCCCTCTCTCAGTGTGTGAGTTACCCGAGCCTCAGGTTCTGAATGAATTGCCTTGGACGTACCGCCACATTCTGCCAACTGTGATTTTTTCCGCTCACTACTCGAAAGAACACGAGAGAGAGAGAGAGAGAGAGAGAGAGAGAGAGAGAGAGAGAGAGAGAGAGAGAGAGAGAGAGAGAGAGAGAGAGAGAGAGAGAGAGAGAGAGAGAGTAATCTTTCTTCTAAACCCTAAATCTGTCAACCTCCAGTGTAGACAGTGAAGCAAGAGAGCAGTTCATAGCAATCTCAACTTTGATAATTACTATAAAAATATTTCCTTTTATAATGACGTCGGGATGGAGATACTGCCTCCTTCTTGCGCCTTCAAGATACCGGCGTGTCTGTCTTCGTTATTCTCGCTGTGTCATGCGATCAGGGTGGCCTGGCCAGCAGCAGGGGAGTCACCGTCACTCGCGTATCACCTCCTTCAAGCCGTCGACGTCATAGGGCGGTGAGCGGCGTGTGGCTCCCGCGGCGCCTTGTTGTATGTGCAGTGTTTGGGCGTGGCGAGGCGGCAGGGGTGAAGGGAGGGGTCAGTGCGGCGTGTTGACTTAACGCCATGCCACAGAACAGCTGATTGTCCCGCTGGTGGCGAGGGCGGGCAGTTGGAGCCACTACAAATAGCACTGACCCACAACTCATTGAGGGTAACTTGAACCTTTGACTCAGCCGAGGCTCACTACTGGGCCGTCTTTGTTGCGTCGCCAGCCCCTCGAGACGTGAGGCTTCGCTGGGAACAACTCCTATCGTTCAGGAAATAGTTGGTTGTTTTTCATCATCTTGTTCGTCTTGTTATGGTCCCATTTTGTCGTTGTAGTGGTAGGAGAGGAAGGAGGAGGAGGAGAAGGAGGAAGAAGACGAGGAGGAGGAATAGCGGTAGCGGTAGTACAGTAATATCCACTGTAGTTCTTGTTGCTGGTTGCGTAGGTGGTGGTGGTGGTGGTGGTGGTGGCACTGATACTTCCTTGTCAATTCTTCAGCTGTTCATTACTTTATGCTCGTCTCTCTCGGCGCTCCTGGGTCACGCTTCCTCCCGGCAACAAGAAATCGAAGACTGTTGCCGGAGGAGAAATGAAGTTGTATCCCTTCTGTAAACTGTCTTCTCATCTCCATCTAGCAACAGGAACAGCAGCCGCCGCTCTGATCAGCTCCGCGAGAGTAAGGGCCGTATTCTGAAACACAGCGCCGCACCTCCACTGCTTTCAAAAGGCTCTTATTGAAGCTACGCGGGTTTAGAAGGGTGTTTTTTTATGGTTCTAGTGACAAATTGACAAGACTTCTACATTATCAACAAGAAAAAGACACTCTTGAAAACACGGCTAATCATCTCTTTTATGCTTGAAAACAGTCGTGGTGAGAGAGCAAAGCGTTTCTAAATACGAGCCAGAGAACGAAAAAAAAAAAAAAAAAATTATGTACGTAATGCCCGTTTTCTGTTTGCTGTGACGCTCCTTGATAACATTACAGCGACCCTTTTTTTAATTCCTCGGGTGCGGCAACAGCTGGTACTAATCACCCTTATCTGTTGTTCTGGCTGTACAATGGAGAAGGACTAACTACTGTATTACAAATAAGAATGTGCATGAATGGGTCTTTGTATTAGTGCAGGAACTGATTATGCATGGAGAGCGAGGATGAAAGAAAACAAAACAAAGAAAGGAAGGGAACACAGATAAGGGACATGATGGAGGGATAAAACCAGGATATTTGATGGAATGATAAGTAGACGAGCGAGATGACGAAAAAGGAAAACAAGGAAAGGAAGGCAAGGGAGATATGAACGCGAGATGGAGAGACAGAATCAGAATACTTGACGGAATGAGCACGAGCAAGCGAAGAGGAGCAGCTTGAGATGAATGGAGGAGATTGGGAGGAGCCTTTGTGCTCCGGTGACGTCAGAGGTGCTGCTGCTGCTGACGCCGATGCTGCTGCTGTCGAGAGAGAGAGAGAGAGAGAGAGAGAGAGGGAGAGAGAGAGGGCGTGGGGGTATTGACTAAGTAACAGCGCCCCAGCAGTACGGTCATATGGCGCCAGTTAGAGCCACAAGAGCACGCTACTTCTCCCACCGCTAAATTCCCATGAGCCAGGATGAAGCTGGTGTTTCTCGCAAGGATTACAAAAAAAATCACATACAGATTAAGTCCTTTATAAGTTGTTTGATTGCACAATACTGTCTACCAGAGAGAGAGAGAGAGAGAGAGAGAGAGAGAGAGAGAGAGAGAGAGAGAGAGAGAGAGAGAGAGGGGGGGGCTTAAATGAAAGCGTACATAGCATAAGCAGGCACTCCACTTTTGGTCTTACTGTGTTTACGAGTCAAGGCAAAGTGTAGCCGTCGAATTGCCGGCAAAAATACGGTGGGGGGTGGGGGGAGGGGGAGAGAGGGAGGGAGAAGGGGAGAGGGAGAGGAAGAGGGAGGGGGTGGAGAGAAGAATGGGGAGGAGGCGCCAGCTGTCCAAACACAACTCGAAGGAAGGAGTCTCCACAGAAGTGCGGCTGAGGTGTTGTCTTGGAGAGAGAGAGAGAGAGAGAGAGAGAGAGAGAGAGAGAGAGAGAGAGAGAGAGAGAGAGAGAGAGAGAGAGAGAGAGAGAGAGAGAAGCCCACCCACTCACTTCTCATGGATCTGTCCTTACCTTTCATTGCTCGCTCTCTCATTCCTTCCTTCTTTGCTACTTCCTGTTTTCTTTTTTTATTTCAGTTTTTATATTCCTCAGCTTTGATTTCCTATGTCGTTGTCTTCACTCTCTCTCTCTCTCTCTCTCTCTCTCTCTCTCTCTCTCTCTCTCTCTCTCTCTCTCTCTCTCTCTCTCTCTTGCATTCCTAACTTCTCACTTCTCATTGCCACCTGCCTCTGCCTTCCTTCTCACGTTACATTCTTCACCTCTCTCTTTCATCCTCTCATTCCTTGCCTGCTTTTACTCGCCTCTCGCTCACCCACCTTCTCTCCTCACGTATTCGCTGTTCCTGCATTTCACAACCGCCAAGTTACGTGAAACAACACAGGCGGAAGGGAAACAGAAGGTAATACAGGATAAACTTTGATTTAAGTCTCTATCTATCTATCTCTTCCTGTCTCTCCCCGGTTCTCTCTCCTTCTTCCTCCTCTCCCTCGACCACTTTCACCTTTCTACGTCCTTCTCTACCTCTTCTTTGCTCTTCCACCTCCTCTCTTACTTATCACACTTCTCAACTCCTCTTTCTTTCTCCCTCTGACCCTTCTGTCCCTCTCCCTTCCTCCCTCTCCGTTCCTCCCTCTCTACACCCCTCGGCTTCCTCTCATCTTCCTCCTCTCTCCCATTTCTCTGTTTACTTCTCGATCCCCCCTTCCTCTCCTCTCTCATACCTTCCTCTGTACCTCTCCCAGCCGTCCCTTCTTCGTGTTCCCTTTCCTTTCCCCTCACCATCCTTCATTTTCCTCAGTGTATTGTAATGAACCCGCAGCCACCAACTCACGCTGCTTCCTCATTTTTCTCCTCCTGCTGACGGTTTGTGACGCTGCGACCCGCGGACTGATAACTGAGGCGTGTGTTTGTGTTGCACGAGTCGTGGCGGGAGAAGGCTGATGTGTATGGAAGAGAGGAAGAAAATGGGTAGAAGGAGAGAAATTTTGGCTTCAGAAAGGGAAAAAAATAGAGGGATGAGATCAGAAGGAGACTGACGGGGAGGATAATGATGTACAGAGGAAGAGATGGAAGTGGTGGTGATGAACAGAGGAATAAGTGAATAGAGGGAAAGTCGAAATAGAAGACTGACTGGAGAAAAGGAAGACAGAATAAAGAGACGATGAAGGAAGGAAGAGGAGAAACAGAGAAATGAGGGAGAGCTGAAGTAGAGAAGAAAAAAGGGAAGAGACAATAGCGACTGGAGACAGGGAGATAAAAGAGAGAGAAAAGTATGGAAGAGGAGGAGAAGGGCAGAGAAGAGGAGAAGGAGCAGGGAATGGCGGGGGAGGGGAGGGAAGAGAGTAGGGTCTGCAGTATGGGCTGGAGACAGGAGAGTGGAGGAAGAGAGGGGCATGGAAGGAGGAGATGCAAGGCTGCCAAATCGGAGATGTGTTATCAAACAGTCTTTCGCGGCGCAAGATTGATGTTTGGAGATAGTACGCGAGACTTGCAGCACATTTAGATAAGTTATGAGGGAGCGTGGGTGCGTGAGGGGAAGCGGCGGCGGCGGCGGAGGTGGCGGTGTATAGGAAAGGAGGAGAAGGAGGCAGGGATGTGATTATGCGTGTACAATGTTGTGTTTTCCTTGCTTCCTTCTCTCTCTCTCTCTCTTTCTCTCTTTTTTTTCCCATCTATCTCTTTCTTTCCGCTAGTCTTTTTCTTTCCTTTCGTCCTTCTCTTTTCTTTATCTCTCTCTCTCTTCTTCTTGTTTTCCTCCTTACCCAAATTCCTTTCTCTTTTTCCCTCTCTTCTTTCTTTCCTTCCATCTATATCTTTCTCTTTCCCCCTGTCTTCTTGTTTTCCTCCCTTCCTTCATTTCTTTCTCTTTCCTTACCTTCTTTCTTTCCTCCCACCCCTCTCTTTTCCTTTTATTACTTCTTCCCTCCCTTCTCTAATTTTCCTCCTTTTTTCCTCCCTTCCTCCCTCTTTCTTTGCTTCCCCCTTCCAGCGTTTCTCTCGTTTTCATCTTTCTTCCTTTCTTTTCTCCCTTCCCTCATTTCTCTGCTCCCTCCACCTCCCTCCATTCCTTCCTCTGTTCCTACTTTTCTCCATTTCTTTTTTCGTCCTTTCTTTCCTCCTTCCCCGCATTTCTTTCTCCTTCCCCGTCCTCATTCTTTGCTTTCCCAATTCCAGCGGCACAAAGTTTTTTATTTGAATATGTAAGAAGTAATAAAACACGCATGAGACACAGGCAGGGAACCAAGAGAGTGTTTATTCTGTATTCTTCGCAAATTTTCATTACCTAGCGTCGAGTAAAGAAATAGATCACGGAGTAGCTAATGAATTCATAGGCAATTCACTTTTCTTGTTTATGTAAAGTGAGTTTTGGCTTGGAATGGCCTCGTGAGTGTCCATTGTTTGGTATTAAAGTCTCATGAAAGAAAGATTGCTTGGAATATGGCGCCACAGCAGCAAGGTCGTATGGTGCGTCGGACAGAGAGAGAGAGAGAGAGAGAGAGAGAGAGAGAGAGAGAGAGAGAGAGAGAGAGAGAGAGAGAGAGAGAGATCTTTATTCCTTTTCGTATATTTTAAAGTACAAAAAAGCTACTCTAAACCGGAACATTTTTAAATAATTCGCTACATTTCATCAGCAAGAGTGTATTGCGCACCATAAAGTATTTGAATATTATTTACTCAAAGGTTCAAGAGTGACGGAGCAGAACAAACTCGCAGCAGGACTCGTGCAATGTAACACCACTAGGTTAAAAATAAACTTGCACTCCATCTGTATGCTGCAGGTGGAGGAGGGGAAGCGACACCTCATGGTATTAAGTACACATCACTTCACGGGGCTGGTGTGTGGGCTGGCTGTGAGGACTAGTGTGTGCTGGTGTGTGGGGTGGCTTGAGGGCTATGTGGGCTGGTGCGACGGCTGCTGTGAGGGCTGCTTTGCCTATTTAACCTGTCAGAATTCAGATGGAGGTGTGAATTCTCTTATCATTTTAATTTACTGTCTTTATTTCCCTGTTTAGTGAGTATAAACCATAGGTTCTTGTTACACCTATGTCTGAGTTTCTATATAACTTCTCATAAGATTTTATTCCCCTAAGGGAGAGGAATAATGACAAAGATAAGATAATTTTACTGTATTTACCTTCATGTACGAAGCTAAAATTCTGTATGATGTTACGTATTCATTGATTCATCCTTCACACCAAGTAAAATGAATAAAAGTATGTGTGTGTGTGTGTGTGTTGGTGTACCACGCTGGTTGGATCTGGTGCAGTGTGTGAGTGCTCTCCTTCTTAGTTTATCTGCATCCTCTGTTGTATTTCACCCCTTTGTTTATTGACTCCAGGACAAGTAAAACTCAGAGCACGCTTCCCGGAGTTTATTGCACTTGCTCCTCTCACTCGTGTTTGCGGTGTGAAGAAAAAACACAGACAAAAAGAGAGAGGTAAAAAAAAGAGCAAGTACGAGAGTGGGAGCCCCATGGAAGCAGAACGTTAGCGAGGGGAGGAAGTCATGAATATTCAACGAGAGGAGGGAGAGAGTAAAAATAATGAAATATCGCCCGCAGAAGCCAACAGACGCAGAGACCTAGATTCTTCCTCCGCGGCGTGTTGCTGGCCACCCCTCGCTCCGCTCCTCTCGTGGGTTCTTCGGAAAGTCAACAATTTGAAGCGTGACATTCCCCGTCTTCACTCTGCCCCTTAAAACCCACGTCACTTTTGAGGAATGCGCTTGACTGGCCGTGCATAATTATATCCAGAGGCATTTCCCAAGCAGCCCTCCCGCCCGCCCCTTGATCCCAGTTTGTATATAAAATACTGTATGAATATAATGTTGCTGCTCACAAGATTTGCTGCGTTTATGAATGATTCGCTGTTAGTCTCATAAAGGAACACAAACAACAGCAGACTTCTTGGCCTTCATATGTTCGCTTGTGATAGGCTATACTGTTTAATCTAAAATAAGCAATGTTGAGGCGGTGATACCTTTCTAAAATCCTTCACTGATTATGAATAAGACTGAAGCTAAACCATTATTTTCCCTTCCTCTGCTGAAGTTTCCTTGGTCACTCCGCCTTAAGAATGCACTTTTTTTTCCTTCTTTTTCATACTCACACACTCATCCGTTAGTCCTTCCTCTTGATACTCACAAACTCATCCCTCACTCCTCCTTATCTGGCCAGGAGTCTTAGTTTTAGCCCCTGTACGTCCTCCTGAAGAATCTTTTATTATTAACGCCCTCGGAGATTGGCAAGGGGTGACTAAATAATTTCTCAGGAGGAGGAGAAAAAATAGCTAAACCTTTTGGAGCTGTGTCTCAAAGAAAGGTCAGAGAGAGAGAGAGAGAGAGAGAGAGAGAGAGAGAGAGAGAGAGAGAGAGAGAGAGAGAGAAAGAGCTATGAGAACGACAGACCTAACCCAACTGACAAACAGAGAAAACAATCCACAGTAAACAAAGACAGGCGGAGGGACAATAATAAGAGACTGTATCCCAATAACGGCACCCAGGAGAACGAGAGCGGCATCTACTCTTATGACCTTTTCTGGCTCTCGTCTTATGGCTTCTCTTCGTGCACTAAACGGGGCACGCCAGACAATAACCGCGTATATTTGAAAACACATTTACGCTTCCACTCTTTCAACAAGTTCTAGTTGAAATTACACGTGTTTTTAGAGATGTTTTTAAGTTTCTAGCGACAGATTAACAAGATTTCTTCATTATAAACAAGAGAAATACTCTTTAGAACCGGACGAATCATCTCTTTGGCCTTGGTAAACAGTCTTGGTGACAGAGAAACAAAGCGTTTCACAGTATGGGTTTAAGTGGAGACTGTAAGGACTAAGAAGCGAATTGCCCTCCTTACTTTTATCGCAGCAGTGGCGTAAAGGAGGATCAAGCCACTTATTGGCCCTTATGAACAAGATTACCGGGTTTATAGTTTATTGCAGACTTCCAGCGCCGCGAGGAGGGAGAGAAAAATGAGGAGGTACAGCAGAAGGGCTGATATTTAGTGGGAAAACGTGAAACAGGGAAAAATTAAATGTGCAAAGGAGGGGAGAATGTAAACTAAGAGAAGGAGGGGAACGAAAGATAAGGGAAAAAATGGGGAAATACGCGGGAATGAAAATAAAAGGAAATGTAGGGTTCACGTAACATAGAAGAGGAGGGAAAATGTTGAATACGTGAATAATACAAGGAATGGGAAATTTAGAGAGAGAGAGAGAGAGAGAGAGAGAGAGAGAGAGAGAGAGAGAGAGAGAGAGAGAGAGAGAGAGAGAGAGAGAGAGAGAGAGAGAGAGAGAGAGAGAGGAAAGCTTTATAAGGTAATATTTGGTTATAAAAAGAAAAAAATAAACGTAAATGCCCCAAATCCTTCTCTTCCCTTCCTTTATTCTTTCTTCTTCATTCCCTCTTCCTTCCTTTTCCTTCCCCCTTGTTCATTATCTTTCCATATATTTTTTCTCTTTGTGTCATTTTCATAATATTCTCTTTCCTCCTGTCCTCTCCTTTCTCTTCTTCTCCTTTCTTCCTCCTCCTTTCTCTCTCTCTCTCTCCCAACCGTAAAAAAATAAATAGATGAAGTAATTTTCTGTAAACAAAGGGAAAATATAAATGTATTTCATATTATAATGTAGAAAGAAATTGAAAAAAAGAAACCCAAATTGATAATAACATATAATAATAATATATATGATTAATAGCGATAGTGTTTTTTACTCTTTTCTCCTTTGGTCTTCCCTTCTTCCTTCCTTCCTTCCTTCTTCCTTCTTCCTTCGTTCCTTAGACATTATAAAATTATTCAGCAAGTTATTTTTCGATATTCTAATAATGTCACATCGCTCCCTCCCCATGAGAGAGAGAGAGAGAGAGAGAGAGAGAGAGAGAGAGAGAGATGAGAGAGAGAGAGAGAGAGAGAGAGAGAGAGAGAGAGAGAATAGAAGTACACGAATTTTTCTTATTTCTTGTCGTGGTATAGTGATTCTAATAACGAGCATTATACACAAACTATGCTATCTAGAAGTGCCATGTAATTAGGGTATTTGTCGTTGCTGTGGCATTATGGGTACCCAAATGTCCCGCCTGTAGGATATCTCACACTGGCAAGAATGAACACTCCTCCTCCTCCTCCTCCTCCTGTTTTTCTTTCCTCTTAATGTTTCACTCATCTTACCCTCGAAAAACCCGCCGCCTTTCCTCTCTTCCTCTTTCTTCCTTCCTGCCCTTGACTTCTTTCTTGTCCTCTCTGCCTTCAGCTATTTCTTCCTGTTTCTGTTCTCTCTTTTCCCACTCTTTGATGGATTGTCTTGTTTTCTACCTCTTCAACACTCCATTCCCCTTTTCTTGCAACCCCTTTCTCTCTTGCCTTCGGTTTCATTCCATACACATTTTCCGATAAACATAATTCAAATGTTTTATTATAGTTTGTCTTTAACGGCCTTCATTTTCTCTTAATTTCTCCGGGAGGTTACTAAGGTCCCCCGTTTTCTGTTTCAGGTTGAGACGGAGCTGGGCAGACTGCGGGAGTTGGAGGCCGAGGCGGGGCAGGCGCACTACTGGAAGCATGAGTGTGAAAACCTCAGGAGAAGGTAAGGTCTGCTGGGAGAGGTGAGGAAAATGTTGGCTCTTGTATGTACTTTCGGGAAGCTCTTGTGTATTTAGGTTATTGAATGAGTAAATTTTGGTCTACCTAACTCCACACGTTTGCATTTTAATGATTTTTATATTTTTTTCTCATTCTATCTACTTTTCTTCGGTGTCATTATTATTTCAAGGAGAATGTCACATATATTTATTTGTTTATTCATTTATTTAACAGTGTTCGGTTTGCTATTGTTTTATATTATTTAATGACCTTTGGAAGCCTGGCCTGAATTGAGTTAAGTAGATTAGGATTTCGTTCATTTCAGGGAAAGCGTGTGTGTGTGTGTGTGTGTGTTGAGGAGAGAGAGAGAGAGAGAGAGAGAGAGAGAGAGAGAGAGAGAGAGAGAGAGAGAGAGAGAGAGAGAGAGAGAGAGAGAGAGAGAGAGAGAATATTAACGCTATCTTGTTTTCTTTCTTACTCATTTTCTCACTCACTCATTCATTGACTCACTCACTCACTCATTCACTCCTTCACTTATTCCTGTAGACCTCGTACTTCATCTCACTCACGCCCTCACTCACTCACGGGGGCTTAAGACATCTCAGACCCACATCGACTACTACAAAGGCTCTCCATCGCTGTCTGTCCTTGGCCGCCTCCATCCATCGTGCCGGGGCCTCCATACCTCCTTTCCTATAGTCCTCAATCTTGCTCGCCATCCATCTTGTCCTCAATCTCCTTATCCATCTCCTATATTCCGCCCTTACTTCCTATCTCTCTTTCTATTGGTATCCTACTCGCTGCCACCAATGCTTGCTAATGATCAACCTGTTTTTTTTTTTTTATTTTAATTTCTTCTACAGTTTTTTTTTGTTTTTTTTTTTGTCCTGTTTGATTTATATGTTATTATTTTCCTGGTAAGTTATTGAGTACTGTAGAGAGAGAGCAGGTGTGGGAGTGAAATTGGGAGTAGATGAAGTGAACGGGAATAGGAAGCAAATCTATCTTGTGGACTTAACATGCAGAAGATGGCTTGCCTCTGACAAACCCCTGCCAATATTCAGTGAATCACAAGTACACGTAGAGGAATGGGGATGGGAGCAATGAAAAGAAGAGCTTGACTAACCATGTACCTGTGAATAAGAGAATATGGAAAGTGAGAGAGAGAGGGATTTTTAATGGGTTAGGTCATTATGCTGAGGTAGGTAAGATGAAGATGAGAGATAGAAAGAAGTATGGTATTAGTGGTGGTTATAAATAAAGCGAGTACAATAGTGGCTAATGAAAAGCTGGGTAGAAAAGAGTATGAAGAGGAATATGAGGAGGCATGTGAAAGACTGAGAGAAGGTATGGGGGACAGTTAGGGAAGGGTTAAATGTAAACGAGGTGCTTAACAACGATATAGTGACTGCAATAGCACCAGAAATAGTAAAGTATGCTGTAGAAGCCTCGTGGGGGAGTAAGGGAAAGGAGTGGTGGACAACTGAGATCGTGGAGGCTGTAAAATAAGAGGAGACTATATAAAAAAATATTTATATTGTAGGAAAATGTGCCAGAGGAAATTAAAATGAAGACGAAAACACAACATAGGTCTTGAAACAGGAAAATGAAGGAACTGAGAAGAGAAAGTAAAGCAAGAAAAGATGAAGAATTTGGTTGGAAGTTGAGTGAAAAGTTCATTGAGAATAAGAAGTTGTTTGAAAAGAAGTTAAGAAGGAGGAGGAGGGAGGTGAGAAGAGAGGAGCGTGGGAAGAAGATAATGAAGAAAAGATAGAGTTTTTGTGGATAGCAAGGAGAAGGTATATATAGGGAATGGAAGCACGTAAAGAACTGGTGATTATGGAGAGGAATTGGTTAGGAGGTACAAGCGAGATCAATCCTTAAGTGTGGCAGAGCTGCAGCCATAAATTAAATAATTGCGGAAATGTTTAAGTATGGAAGTGAAGTGGTAGTAGATTGGATGCTTCTACTGTGAGATCTGACAACGATAAACAATAGAAGATGGGCTGCAAAGAGAGACAGACAGAGGAAGTAGAGGAAGAGGGAAAATTGTCTCTCTTAACCGTGGACTAAAAACCAGGACCTGACGTTTATCGAAGCCAAACATTAGTCTACTGGTAAAAATAATGGCAATGATAATAATAGTAATAATCATGATAATAATAATAATGATAATGATAATAATAATAAAAAGAGGAGGAGGAGGAGGAGGAGGAGGAGGAGGAGGAGGAGAAGCTAGAAGAAAAAGACAGAGGAAACGAGGGCATGAGAAGCGAAACAAGGGATAGGAAGGGAAAAAGGGAGCATGAGACAGCGAAAAGAAATGATTGATGAGAGAAACTATATAAAATGAAGCTGAATGGAGGAGCAAGACTAATGTGAAATAAAAAAAAAGAAAAAACAGAAATAAGGTTGTGGACAGAAAGGTTAAACTGAAGAGGAAGAAAATATAAGTTCAAGAAGATCAAGAAGAGTCGAAAGAGAGAAAAGGAAGAAGGCAAAGAGAGATACAGAAGACCATGAAGGAGGTCAAGGGCAAGAAGCGGGAGGTCTTGAGGAGAGGAGACGAAAGAAGACGGCTTGTGGAGATGCGGGATGGAAGAAACATTAAAAGCAGAAGCAGGAACTGGAGGAGGAGGAGGAGGAGGAGGAGGAGGAGGAGGAGGAGGAGGAGGAGAAAGACGAAGAGGAAAAGGAGGAGGCCATCGAAGGAAACATGCAAGTCGACAATAAGCTCCTTGTGGACTCAGCTGCTTCCCGCTACACGACTCACGAATTTCCACAAAGATTTTTCCTGCTGATCCATTTTATCTTGCATCAAACTTCCGCTGCCATTGTCTACTACTACTACTACTACTACTTGTGTTATTACCATTTCCCACAGGCTGGAGCTCGAAGGAGGGGTGCTGGGAGGTGGCGGGATGCTGGGGAGCGGCGAGGCGAGGGCGGCGGTGGCGGCGGCGAGGGAGGACGCGGAGAGGGCCCACAGGAGAGAGAAGGCGGTGGCGTATGAGCTGGATCAAGCGAGGCAAGCCATTAACAGCCTCAAGGTGGGTGCCCTTGTGTGTGTGTGTGTGTGTGTGTGTGTGTGTGTGTGTGTGTGTGTGTAGTAATAACAATACTGTTTTATTTTGTTTATGAGGCAAATGGACTAAAGCAATGAGAGGGTGCATGGGGAATATAATTATTTCAGAGGCACGGAGACAAGAAGGAAAGGTCGGTTGGACACTGTCTTAATTAAACATTCTCATCAAGGGCCAGTGATGAAAATTATTGGAGTGACTTGTATGAGAGTAAGGGAAAACAGTCGTGAACTAATTACTCTTTGTTTCTCCGATGGATGTAATGAAACAAAGATGAAATTGAGCAGTGGAAATTCTTGCATACGGAATTAAATGTTCACTAAAGAATATGAATTTCTGCTTGTACACATCTATGCTAGTGACATTAACACATCACAAGTCTGCAGTCACTCCTCACAAAGGCAAATGTTGGACGGAGAGAGAGAGAGAGAGAGAGAGAGAGAGAGAGAGAGAGAGAGAGAGAGAGAGAGAGAGAGAGAGAGAGAGAGAGAGAGAGAGAGAGAGAGAGAGATTTCGGGAAGCGACATAAAACGAAATAAGAAGGAAAAGACCACTTAAAATGGGATTGCAGAGGACTAAACTGTCTTTCCGTTCGTGTGACTCTTGTGTTAAACTTGTACAGCTCTTCTTTTTCTCTTGTCTCTTATTGGTCCTTTTCCCTCCTTTGCGTCTGTCTGTAATAAAGAAACTACATATGTTGTATACGTGGTTTGTTGTTTGTTATGTGTAGAAACGGCAATAGCAGCAACAGTAATAGTAGTAGTAATTGTTGTTGTTGTTGTTGTTGTTGTTGTTGTTGTTGAGAATATGTGTAGCAAGAATAGTTGACATTATCATCAAGTCCTGAAAATTTAAAATGTACTCAATACTGCCTTGAATATTTAACAAGCAAAATCTAGAAACTTAAAACAAATAAATCTATCTACAACGTATATTTGTTTTATTTGTTAATGAAGAAATACAAGATAATCGTTAATACTCACTGGAAATCCGAGTACACAAGGAAATGAAAACCAAGATTTTTACGCGAAAAATATTACTCACCTGATATCGCTATTCCTGTTTCAGAGACAGTTATTTAAATACAACAAAATTTAATATTGGAATATGTAATCCCATTGTACTCATTCCATGGAAGTAATCTCAGGAGGCCTTTGGAATTCACGTAATCTAGTTAGTTATTTCAATTTTAGTATGATGACATGTCTATAATCCACGTAAGCTTATTTTATCTATATCATCGCTGGAATTGTGTATCTATTGTGTATCTATTTATGTACACTATACTGTGTCACCTTTGTAACTTGCTGTGGCGTGCATGTGAGGCAGTAGACAGACAGGTAAAGTGGCAAACATGCAGGTAAGGACGAAGAGGTAACCAGATAGGGATACATAGATACATACATATATATACATACATACATACATACATACATACAGGCAGACAAAC
>NC_087177.1:1827500-1882500 GCF_035594125.1 Scylla paramamosain
CCACCCATAAATCTTTTTAATGCTGGAAGAACGTTTGGGCGTTGGCCGTGAAGGGGAATTCTCCGTGAGCTGCGTTGCCGCGTCTCCACAGGACCAACTATTTATTGATGGCAGGAAATGAGCTATGGGAAGTTTCATGGTGCGTGTGACGTAGGGCGGCGTGATCATGTCAACCCCACCCTTGTCCGTCAACACCCACTACTTACCCACATACATACATGTTAACATACGCTTATATTGCTAACTACGAAAATAATTTTAAGTACAATGCACATTATCATGTAACACATTATGTAGCACAACGAATAATGGGTGACGCAGCAATAAAGCACATTATGTAGCACAACGAATAATGGGTGACGCAGCAATAAAGTGCCACAGTAAAGTTTGTTTTGTGTTATTTCCCTCATGTTTAGAGAGAGAGAGAGAGAGAGAGAGAGAGAGAGAGAGAGAGAGAGAGAGAGAGAGAGAGAGAGAGAGAGAGAGAGAGAGAGAGAGAGAGAATAAGCATCATTTTCTGGCCTGGGATTTCTTCACTGACATTGTGGAATTTTCCAAGTAATTATCATAGTGATAATAATCTCTGAGAAAATAAGTACAATAATAATAACAATAATGATAATAATAATAATAATAATAATAATAGTAATAATAATAGTAATAATAATAATAATAATAATAATAATAATAATAATAATAATAATAATAATAATAATAATAATAATAATAATAACAACTGGAACAACAATAAGGTTATCAGTAATCAATATCAGAATTGAAAGATTTTCATTGAACAATATACGTCCATTCAGACAGACTGGCCGGCCACAGGCCTTCAGCAAGACTTGCGGTGTGGGGGTCGTAAACTCCAGGCTGTGCAAGAACCAATGGCGTGAGAGCGTGGCTGCTGTCGCTCCACTAGATCCAAGCTGGCTGATCTTTTTATTGTAAAAGTAATATATATATATGTATTTTTTTTTTGACGAAGACCACCGGTGTCTGCAGGGTGTAAGAGTGTGTAAGTAGTTTTTTGCACCACTGGTGCCTGTGAGGAGTGACTGAAGAATTCACCACGATTGCTTCAGCAGATCACCCAAGGCTGGAAGAGAAACAGCAAGCACACGCAACTCAGAAGATGAGAAACCCGAGGACGAGCACTGCTTCTGCTGCAAACATGAAGCGAAGCCATAGCAAGGGAGACCCTGCCAGGAATGTGGCCACAAAGAGGCCAGCGACGTATGAAAAGGCGCCGCAGCAGTGCAAGAAGAGGCAGAAGGCTATGATAAGTGATGATGATGGTGATGATGAAGAGGAGTAAGGAGGAAGCTGGTGAGGAAAAGGAGGGAGGAGGAGGAGTAAGATGAAGAAAAAGAGGAGGAGGAGGAGGAAGAAAGAAAGTGAGAACCAATGACATTACACACGAGGTTCATTCAACATTATGGCAATCTAAATTCTACTTAATAGTCAAAGTATGTCGCTGTATTTATGCCATATATGGAACCTGGACGAGCCAAGAGTTAAGGGATTGAATTAAATAGTGAGGTGCTGTTGAATTATTCATATCCTACAGCCTTTCTTTTATTCTGTCAACCGATCACCAGTCATCTTCAACCACTCACCAGCCACTGTGCAGCTATGCCCTTCCTCTCACCCCAGCAGGAGGATCAAGTTTCGCCCGTTTATGTGAGACTTACTACTACTACTACTACAGCTGCTGATCTCATTGTTCCATAAAGGGAGGGAGAGGCAGGGCGGGTCTGGCTATTAATCACAAGATGTTCTGAACGGGAACGGCTTTGGCAGTCTTAATTACAGCAGCTGCTTCACGCCCACAACTTAGGCAGTAAAGTGAGAGAGAGAGAGAGAGAGAGAGAGAGAGAGAGAGAGAGAGAGAGAGAGAGAGAGAGAGAGAGAGAGAGAGAGCAATACATATAAAAAACAAATTTCTCCGTGTGTTCCCTTCCCTTTTCCTTGCAATCTGTCCCCTGTAACGAAGCAGCGCGAGGTGAGTGTAGAGAGCGGCAGGGAAGGGAAAAAAGTAGCTGGCTGGTTGTAAAAGGTTTGGTAAAATACTAAACCGTTTTTAGTTTTATTTATTTTTTTTTTTCGCTCGTTGGATTATTTTATTTATTCATTTATTTTTTTTGGGGGGAGAATTTTCTTTCTCTGTTTGTTGGTTCTCTTTTTGCCTGTTTGTTTGTCTGTCTGTGTCCGATTGTTGCTTGTTTTCCCTCTATATTGGTTATGTCTGTCGGCATTTCTCTCTCTCTCTCTCTCTCTCTCTCTCTCTCTCTCTCTTGATGTACTTGCGATTATTCATTGTTGTTGTTATTGTTGTTGTTGTTGTCATTTGCCTTCTTTACCTTGATTACCCCGTACACCTTTAGCTTTAGATGGAAGCGCTGGTTGTGCCAGGCGGCAACCAACGTGTACTGACGAGGGGTACATATCTTAATAGTCGTGCCTCTTGAAATATTACGTGGGCCTCGTTACATGTTGCCAGTTTCATATTCAGTTCTTCGGAGCAGGTTCATTCTTTGTCTTCCACCATCGGCAGGAGTTCGGATTCTCATTAAAAACGTCCTCCCATTAACAGGTACAGTTAAGTAAAGTGAGATGAGAGGCGTGTATACCGTGGTGTATCTGGCCGACGTGTTTCGCTGAGTTCAACTGCTTCTGTTTCGAATTCACGGAGCAAGGAATCAGCCGCAGACGAGCCGGTTGCCAAAGACCAGAATAACACGGACATTGCTGACTCTGTGGTTCCCGCTAATTGATCAAGAGGCGTAGAGGTACCTGATGCAGTATACCAGGAAGTAGAAGTTCTGAGATTGCGAGCATTTCCAAGGTGTCCTGCAGCCTGAGCAGAGGAGTCAAGTGGTAAATAGCGACTGTGGTAATTCAGTTGATGCATAAAGCTGACATCCACTTGACTTAACTGTTTACTCATCCGTCCAGTGCCAATTAACGCATGAGGCCTTTAGTCAGCTGGCGGTGGATGCAGGTGCCGCTGTTTCCCTCGCAGGAAATGAATACCACACAGAGAAGAGGAAGGCCAAGGATATGGAGATGAGAAGACTGACAATGCTGCTTACATGGAATACCGAATTCGTTTAAATGTGATTGTGTGTGTGTGTGTGTGTGTGTGTGTGTGTGTGTGTGTGTGTGTGTGTGCCTTTGATCAGTACAATGCAGTCATGATGCAGGAAGGCCTTGTCAGAGCAGGGCGAAACAGGGAGGCAGAGCTACATCGGCGTGCCTTTCCCGCGCGTCCCCGCAGGCAGTGGTGGCGCGTGGTCAGTTTACACGTAATAATAATCCCTGCGAGGCTGCTCGTTGATCCAGCCGGTCGTTGGGTTCACGAGACACGGTGGGCATGATTAATATTCGCCCATTCTTCCGTAAATCCTGCTATGAGGTTAAAATGAATTATATGAAAAAATAACATACTTATTATTCCATTTCAAAAGCCATGAGACGCCCCCATTAACTGTAACGGATGACGCAAGTAAAATGCTTCTAATATTTCTAATATTTGTCAACGAGAGGGAAATCAATCGAGTGAAAATTAAACTACACATAATTTGTATTGCGACAGATGAATAAAAAATCAAAGCAATAAATGAAAAATTGTGGGATTAAATACCCATGTGTTCTCGATCAAACGAATGACGGAGTGATCCAATATATGTTTTTGAAGCGACGTAATACATATTTTGTTGTAGCTATAGACGCTGATGTAATTTAGCCAATACGATGAGAGTAAATGATTTTTCCCGAATGCTTTAAATGATACAATTAATAATCTATTACATCAGAGTATTATAAGTAATGACATGTTGCCTTTGTAGCTTAAGTAATCTGATAAGGCTTCTATTAATGTGTGTGTGTGTGTGTGTGTGTGTGTGTGTGTGTGTGGGTGTTTCGGGGGATGGGATGGATCGATGTTTGGGAGAGGGGAAGGGAGTCAGGAAGGGAAAAGTTAATTGGTTCGTGAAATGCTGAATATTGTTTTGATGACAAGCATTCAGTTGCGTGAAACAGCAATGCGTGCGTGCGCGAGCGATTGATTGATTGAATGCGTGAGTCACTGATTGGCTGTTGCGCTGATTGACTGAATAATTCCCATGTGGCCGGGAAATGGAATGGTCGAGGTTAAGATGTCGAGAGGGAAGGGAAGCTGCAGGGATAGGAGTGTGTGGAAGAGACTGATTTATCGATAGACTAATTCAATGATTATAATATAGAAGAGGATTGTATATAGAGATCTTTTCATGAGTGACAATTCAGCTGTTTTCTATTTCTTTGTAGTTGTTGGATAGCATCTTTTATAAGTTGTAAAAATGGGTATTGCAAGACTCCTTATCGATATACGAGAACACGATTTTTAGAAGGTTGATAAAGTGCGCCGCCCAACTTGATAAGGAAAGCGAGGTGTATCTGCACTTGCTCCTTAAGACAAGCACGATAAAGCTACGAGTCCATCCCTTCCTTAAATCTACCATGAAGTGAGAAACTTGAAAAAAAGAAGGAAGGATTGTTCGAGGCCGCTCAACTTGACCACGAATGGGAGGTTCTCTTGCACACGCACGTCTGAGAAAGCAATAACGTAAGCCTCGCAACAAAACCACCACCGAGACATTTAGAAACTCCCAATCTTACACGTATTAAACTCCACACGCTCACTGGCCCGCGCCTCCCCACAGCGAGCATGACCTGATCCCTTTATTGCAATTTGGGTCAGGGCCGATGCTCTCCCAATTAAGTTTCATGTCTCGGGACGAACGCCGCCGCAAACACCACATGTAAACATTCTCCGTGCCACTGTCTTCCGGGGATTACACATCGTTACGATCCGCTCTGCTGCGTAAGAATTTGTGAGGTGTGTGTGCTCGAGGACGTTACGATGAGCTCAGAATGTTTCGCCTGTTCTCCTTATTCCTCTAATTTGATTTTGCGTAAAGGTGAACTACCCGGATACTCACCTTCATGTTATTACCGCTACAAAGGACACATCTGCGACTTAGCCACCTGTGAACCACCTAGTAATTTGGAAAGTGCCTGTCTACAGATCTAAATCCATAACGTGTCTCTTGTTAACCCACGTGAAGTATCTCTTTAGTCACGCCTTCATAAGTTTATACATGCCCTTAAATCAGCGACAGATGTAAGTGTGGAGGTGTATTCCTAAGCTGCCCCTGACGACCAAGCAAATTTCAAATAATAGTCTTTAGTCTGAGTGTGTTTTTCTTAGCGGTGTGTTTATCGGCACTTTTATTTTTCAAGCATGCAGCAGCGACCAAAAGGGAGTGAGAGTCTATACACCACATGAAGTGAAGGCTATGAAATGAGTTTTTAATATTATGTGTACGTAGAGGGAGTACACACACACACACACACACACACACACAACTTAACAAACAACGGCTGATTCCACAGCCTGTTAACATTACTTCATACAAAAATAAGGCATGGACATATGCAGTTTTGAGATTTATTGGTGGTAAAATTTCTCTCACCGTCAGTGGAGAACACACACTGTAGTACTTCCACTTTGCCGCTGCTGCTACTGTTATTACCACTACTACTACTACTGGTAGCATCACCACCACCACCACTACCACCACGCATATTACTACTACTACTACTGCCACTACTACTACAACTACTACTACTGCTATTACTATTGCTGCTGCCCCTTGCTTCTGCTGCTACCGCTACTACTGCTGCTACTGCTGGTTCTGCTGGTGCTGGTGCTTTTTGCTATTAAGAGTCTGGTAGGGACTTCGTCAAGACAGAAATGTTTCCAACACTCAAAATAATTACGAGTTGTCCTGCACCATCCACTGCCTGGAAGTAATGGAGTTGTTTGCGTCTCCGTTTTCTTTTTCTAGTTCTTCAGTTTTCTTTTTATATTTTATTGTTATTATTATCACTATTATTATTGTTGTTGTTGTTGTTGTTGTTGTTGTTGTTGTTGTTATTGTTATTGTTATTGTTATTATTATTATTATTATTCGTATTATTATTATTAGTAGTAGTAGTAATAGTAGCATCATCATCATCACTCTCATCAGTATAAGCAATCGTATGTAACAAAAATTATATGCGTCCAGTCCACATCTCTTATAAAACAGAAATTGTGTAAAAATATAACGCGCAACTTTATTTATTCTCGCCTTACACAGATAGTAAAACAAGATTAAAAAAAAAAAACACACACATTAGTATATCCTATGAAGATTTATGAACACCAGCAAATGGAGAATCTTTAAACATCAGAATATCATGAAGGTGCCTCTCCCTGCTGCCACACATCAGTTCTTCAAATCAAGCGTTCTCAACACAAACTTATGAATTACTACCACACACCGTACGTTTTGCAAATTGCCTACGCAGCTTATCACAGAAATAATCTCATTTGACATTTATAGCATGAATAATCACATAAGGTTTCCGTAGCGTGTTATCATTAAATTGAGTATTGTGTTCAGTTGATGAAATCTTATTAGGGACAGATTAATTCAAAGTTTGCCAGACCTACACACTTAAGTTGAGTACGCCTGGGAATATTAATGTAATTTATCTTGTCTTCACATGTGCTCGATCATTAATTTTACGTGGTGTAAGAGAGAGAGAGAGAGAGAGAGAGAGAGAGAGAGAGAGAGAGAGAGAGAGAGAGAGAGAGAGAGAGAGAGAGAGAGAGAGAGAGAGAGAATTTAAGGTGAATATTCTTCATCATCTACTGCTGATCACACACACACACACACAAACACACACACCACATGCTGCCGCCAGTAATTTACCAAGTGACTAGCTCACACACACACACACACACACACACACACACACACATACACCACAGATGCAAAGTTACAAAAAAACAAAAACTCTTCGCATTTTTCACTCACAGAACGCACCATCAATGAATTATCAAATAAAAAAAAAGTTGGTTCTAAAACACATATCGTTTTGTGTACTAATTTTGAAATGTATAGTTTTTTTTTCTGGTACCACTGATCATAACGATAAATTTCCAACCATTACAGCTATTATAGAAACAAGTGGCTCGTGAAAACTATTGGTAGGAGTTAGTGCGTACGGATCACGCAACAGTGCCCTCACCTGAACTATGGAGCCGATTGGTGCTCTGCAATGCAAACTAATGTATAAAATGGCATCAGCTGACCGTAATTGCAGAGCTTAAGTGCATCCGGTTGCTCGGCCACGGCGTTGGTGAATATAATGGTCAGAGAGAGAGAGAGAGAGAGAGAGAGTGGGTGGGTGTCAGGAAAGGTATGGGATGGTCGACACACAATAAAGAATTTTAATGGATTTCTGACAACACAGCAATGTTTTAATAATCAGTGAACAGAGTAGAACTGAAAGGTGTGTGTGTCTAACTGATTGCCTAATTCACTGACTGATTGGTTGATTATCTGATTGATAGCATGACCAGCTGAACCATTTTTGCCTGGCTTCGGAACAGGAGTGTTATGAATATATGGAGCCAGGAGGGAGGGGAGGAAGAGGGAGGGAGAGAAGATTTATGTGTGTGTAAACCGAGGTGTCTGGCCAGTTAGTCTTCTTTAAAGGTAATAGAAAGAAAATTATGTATTGGTGAAGACCTGAACTCTCAAGCAAAACAGCGTAAGTGGAGTTGAAAAAATAAAAAAAAGTTATATGATGTTCCTTCTATTCGATCTTTCATTGGTGACGCGTTTGCCCGACTGACATTATCGACACATTTTCTGGTTGGCCGGTGTGAGATCTGTGGGCTGGAAAAGTGTATTGTTACATTAGACCATGAAATTAACGAGTATTTGTTGTGCAGCAGATATCCGCTTCACGAGTTCATTATGTGTATCATGAGTATGGAAATATTATCATGAAACGCGTACATAGGATTACAATTTTTTCTACATAATTCCAAAGAAAGATCTCCCACACGACCTTTCGCTGTGTTGTTTCCGGAGCGAGTCACAACAAACATCTTTATCACAGTGTGCTCAGCTCGAGGATAATCCAATTCAGTTTCATTGCTCGGAGAAACACCGTTGTTAACATTGTCCACCGCCTCTGTTTCTCTGATGTCGAACACATAAACACATCGTTATACACTGCTGTCCTTCCTCTCTCACACACACAGCAGAAAGGAATTGGTGGCGGAAGCTGTTAGGTGCAGCTTAATATGGTGTGGTCAGCTGGACCCATATTCTGAAGCGCCTTGTTCTCTCATCACTACTACATTGAACAGCCACATAGATGATTATCCGGGTTCTCAAGAGTGTTTGTAATGTTGATAATGTAGAAATCTCGTTAATCTGTCACTAGAACCGTAAGAAAACCCTTAAAAATTGTGTAACTTCAACAAGAGCCTTTTGAATGTAGTGGATATACGGCGCAGTGTTTCAGAATATAGTCCCTGGTGTTCCTGCTCGTATGCAAGGACCTCAAACTTGATTTTGCATGACCGGCGCGTCACTTGCATCTTGTTCACTCGGCCACACACCTGCTGCCTTAATGGTACGGAAGAGAGGAGACCTAACTGCCACGAACCACCTGGCAGCTCGAGAAACACCTTCCTGCGTGTGATATAGATATGCAAACCAAATTATACAATACTCATACGTCCTATATTCGCTTACATAAGTTTACCTTTAAGTTAACTCCAGGTGTGGGCGTGGCGGTGTATTCACGGGAATTATACAACCTGTATTCTGACCGGCCTTGAAAATCAGTGAGCGTGAGGCTGCATCAAAGTAAGCATGAAAATTGATACAGAATACAAGTGTAAGTATTAATGTTTATTGAAGTCGAATTTTCAGAGGACAGTTTCCCCTTCCCCCACGGACACAGATCCACAGCCATGGTGACAACAATCAGTGTCACCACCTGTCCAGACACTGTTTATTACTGTTGCAATATATAAACGCGACATTCATTGCTTGCTTTTCCAGTATTGACTATGATATCACCGAGGGAAGGAATGGTAAACGTTATCACTACAACCACCATCATTACTATCACTACTACTACTATTACTACTACTACAACTACTACTACTACTACCATCATTCTCATTATTACCATCCTTACTTCCACTAAAACCACCCTCTAAATGAAGAAGGATAGAGAAAATAAAGAGAGAAGAAAATCGTATCCAATGAAAAAAAAAAAATAAACAAAAAATTCTACCTCGGATTATTCAGGGCTTGTTCCTCCCTGTACTTTCTCGTTCATATGACCTTTTAACCTGACGACTTTTTTTTACGATTTTCTCTCCTTCCCAAACTTACTCCCGTGTCAACAACCCTCGATAAATACCAGTAGACGGGGATAAACATTTGATGCATCTGCGGCAGGCGATTCCTCTCGACTGAAGTATTGCAGTCTGGTTTTAATCATGACGCTGCTGGTTCATATTAATTACACCACTTAAGTGCACGAGTTTGTGAAATGTTGAGGTTCATTGCTGATGTCTCATATGTAACGGATTGTGTGTGTGTGTGTGTGTGTGTGTGTGTGTGTGTGTGTGTGTGACTGAGTTACTGAATTGCTGATGGCCTGAATAACTACTTTCTGTTGGTGAGGAATGGTCACGGTCACGGTGGGAGGGAATGGAGGGCAAGGCAGCGTGGGAGTATCAGCTACCTAAAGAAATAGAGAGGAGCCTGAATGGTAAAGAAAATAATCCCAAAAAATAGCGGAAATGTACAGGATATTTTTATAAAGGTAGATATTAACTCCATATAAATCTTGAAATAAAGAGAACATAAGAACATAAGAAATAAGGGAAGCTGCAAGAGACTTAACAATCGGTCCTGTCTTAAATTTGTGACTACTTTAGAGTTCCCTCAGGTCATTCAGCCTCCATTACTAGCAGTGTGAAAGAACTGTGTACCTCACGGAGCATATGGAGTGAAAATTATCATAACCTAGACGGCGCAAAATTTGAGAAAATAAGCTTATTTGTTCAACGTCAAAGCGCAAGCAATGTGATATGAACGGCTTGGTCACACGCAACAACCACGATGTAAACTTCACTCATAATCTTACTTTCCTCCTCTGTAACTAAACTCATGGAAAGCAAACAGTAATAACTGGATGGTGGAAATTTTGGATGAAAGACCTTTATTTGTCAGAGATCGAAAACTCAAACACTGGAAGATAAACACATAAGCAAAATGCAATATCTCGGTATAACTTTCAGCCAACTCGCACTTCCAAAACACTTCTGCTTCGTATTCCATTTTGCTCTCGGCTACCTCCAAGAATCAATTTATCTTTGAAATCATAAATATTCATGACTTTTCTCTTCTTTCCCTGTGCGTGTGTTCTCTACACAAGCCTTTGGAAAAACCGAGCGAAGCTTTGAGGTTGGCGTGCGTCCCGGCTGGGGAAGATGCGGGCTGCTCGGAGTGATGTTTTGTTCTTGTTTTGTTCATGCACTGATTTCCTATTATTTATCCCCTGTCCTTTGGTGAGAGAGAGAGAGAGAGAGAGAGAGAGAGAGAGAGAGAGAGAGAGAGAGAGAGAGAGAGAGAGAGAGAGAGAGAGAGCAAACATTCAATCCTCTATCCTCTCTGAATCCTCCCTCCTTCATCCTTTGTTCTGGGAATCAAAAAAAAAAAAAAAAAAAAAGAAAAACAGATTCTCCCTTAAAGAATTAGTAACGATAATAATCCATCTGCTTTTCATCAGGCAACAGTGATTATTGAACCTAATGTTAAGAAACGAACACATAAGGGCAACAAAAATATAATCACGTATATGAATCAGAGTTCGAGAGAGAAATGACGTGAAAAGTTAAGCGAACCCAATTATCCGGCATTAAATCAGAGACTGGGTTGTTCCTTGCCTTTTGTTTCCTTACCACACGCTTTGTTGCACGTACGACCAGAGCAATTAGCAGCTGGTTGAGTAATTAGTCTTAATAAGCTGCCTTTACTTCCCCATTAGCTGCTTGTCGGTCAGAAGTGAAGAGAGAGAGAGAGAGAGAGAGAGAGAGAGAGAGAGAGAGAGAGAGAGAGAGAGAGAGAGAGAGAGAGAGAGAGAGAGAGAGATCCAACACATTATCTTAGCTCTGACTACCACAACGTTATTAACAAAATATTCTTCATTACTGTGTTAGATTTAAGTTTTAACACACTTCTGAATCTTGCAAAGTGTACCGAGAAGTCGTGTGTGTGTGTGTGTGTGTGTGTGTGTGTGTGTTTGGTGTGTGTGTGTGTTTGGAAGACTTTTATAAGACGTATATCCCCCACAGAGCCACCACGACTTCATCATGAGGAGAGGGACGCGCAGGAGGCCATGGAGAGAGAGAAGCTGGAGCTAGAGTGGCAGACGAGACTGGCGGAGATCGAGAACAGGTGAGGGTGAGGAGGAGCAGAAGGGAGAGGTGCTGGTGGTGGTGGAGGTGGTGGAGCTAGAAGAGGAAGAAGAAGAAAAAAAAAGGTTGGTGGGAGGAGGAGACTGAGGAGGAGGAAAAGAAGAAAACAACAACAACAGCAAGACAAAACAAAGGTGGGAGTTTCATAATTGTGTAGTAGCAATATACGTAAGATAATCATGAAGTGTTGTGTACAGTAACATTTAAAAAGGTAGAAGATTACTGCAATCAGTTCTAGAATGTATTCAAAATGCATTATAGTCTCTTTTTTATCATGCTTCCTTATCTTTAATCATACACGTGTCAAACACAAACCACTATCGCATACTTGAAATGTAACAGCAATTTCAGCGAATAATGATATTGTTAAATCACTCATTGCCAAACGACTCAAATAAAATATAAGGTCTTTAGAGTAAATTCAGGAATCATTATCGCCACCATACATGTAAAAGGAATAATAACTCACAAATATCCCTAATTAATAACGAACAGAGAGAGAGAGAGAGAGAGAGAGAGAGAGGAGACACCAACCCTCGCTCTCAGATCCGTGAGGGGGAGGTATCCTGTCACCTCATGAATTCTTGAGGTGTGGCGTTCGCAAGGTGGGGAAGGGGTGGTGACAGACAGGCAGACAGACAAAACAAAGGGAAGGAGGAAGAATAGAACATGAAGCCAGAGAGGTCAAGGATAAAATGGAAGGAGGATAGAGTTCAAGAAGCAGATAGCTGAGGAAGACAAGGAATATAGGAATAAAGAAAGGAGAGTGGAAGGGAAGGAAAGGAAGATGATGATAGCGAAGATATGGAAAATATATGAGAAAAAACGTGAGGCTGGAGACGAGAGAGAGAGAGAGAGAGAGAGAGAGAGAGAGAGAGAGAGAGAGAGAGAGAGAGAGAGAGAGAGAGAATAGACTGATATACGTATTGGGTGATTCATTGATTTCTAACACTTAATATATTAACCTGAACAGCCTTAAAAATAAAAGTCACTTAAAGACACACATACCAACGCAGCAGGTGAAAATAATCTCCACGTTATGAAATCCAAGTTAACAAGTCCGGTAAAAGAAATGAGTAATGAGATTCACTAGGGAAGCGCGATAGGGAGTGAATCTCATGTCTGTGTTGAGTACCTTTAATTTGAAGGACAGATATTTTTCTTTTTTATGGGACAATTGCCCGCTCCCTAGGTCGCCCAGCCTTAAATGTGTACCAGTCAGTTTTGAGTGGGAAAGTAAAGGCGGCAGAGAAAGGAACTGGCTACTATTTCATATGCCGAGATCCAGGAAGGGTGACGTTACCACCCCTACGCCAGCGCTCGTAGAAGTACGGCACTCCTTTATGTTTAACGAGATTCACAGTAACTAGATTTTTGGCACAAATTTCCCCATAGCAGGGTCCCAGGTAACAAGGCTCTATATGAACGCTAATCAGACGACTCCCGGCAGGTACAAGAGCCAGGTGCGGAGGGTCACTGACGACATGGAGGTGCTGACGGCGGAGTGTGATATCTTGAGGCGGCGGGCGTCGGAGTGTGGCACCGGGGAGGCGTCCTTGCGTGAACAGATGATGGCCATGGAGAGAGACCACGAGAAGCAGCGGCGGGACTGGGAGGTGAGAAACTTATGTCTGTTTTCTCGTTTTCTATACCATATCTCCTCTTAGTCTGAGCACCATGTTCTGAAACACTTCTGCTCTCACCTGGTCTACTTTCAAAAGGTTGTAGTGGAAGTGCCACGGATTTTTAAGGGTCTTTTTATGGTTTTAGTGAAAGATTAATAAGATTTCTACATTATTATCCCTTTCAGTACTAGAGGCCATTCCAAGCTTCATAGAATCTGTTGCTATTAAACAGAACAGAGTTAATAGAGTTGCAACATTAGTGGACGATGATTTTTAACGCTTTCATCACAACAAATGCAATCCTACACATGATGCAATCTTGTAATGGCATCCAGAATAAAATTAAACTGTGTCGTGGTACTGAGAGGATTAACAGTAGAAACACTCTTGAGAACTCGGCTAATTATCTCCGTGGCCTTAAGAAAATATTCGTAGTAAGAGAGTGAAGCGTTTCTGAATACGGGAAACATCAAGATAGCAATAAATTTCTATCTTATCTCTCTTTCTTTCTCGGGGATGGAAATGCTGGGTGATTTATTCCTGGCCTTTTTCTCCTCTCGCTTCGAAACATCAAGGCAAGGATAGATTTTCACTTTATCACTCCTTCTTTCTCGGGGATAGAAATGTTCGGTCATATATTTGCTTTGGTGAAACTTCGTAAGGGGATTCCAGTGTCAACAGCTGTAATGGATCGGTGTCGAGGCCGCTGACTTTTAATTATTATTTTTTTCTTATAACTTTGGTGACAGCTTTGATTAAGGTTTGTTTTCATTCTTGGGCGATCTGTTGCCGTTCTTCGTTGCTTCCTTTTCTGCTTCTCTTTTTTTTTCTCTCCTTTTCTTCCTTTATTTTTTTCTTCAATTGCTTTTCATCGTCATTTTTATTCATCTGCATTTCGTTTTACCCCTCCCCTTGCTCCTCCTCCTCCTCCTCATTCACTTCGACTTTGTTACTGTTCTCGTCCTTCTCTTAATCCTCGCCCACTTCTTACGCCTTCCTCCTCCTCCCTTTACTTATCACCCTCCTCACTTCTCCTCACCCCACTTCTCTTTGTTGACCTAAAAAATCCTTCCCTTTCCTCCACACACAAACATAGAACAGCCACGTCCAAACTAATAAAATACCCGAGTCAACAGTCCCATAATCAGAGAGAGAGAGAGAGAGAGAGAGAGAGAGAGAGAGAGAGAGAGAGAGAGAGAGAGAGAGAGAGAGAGAGAGAGGGAGTGTTTAACCAGAGAGTCACACACCAGCAATAATCCGGCCAGTGAACCTACTCTTCAACACGTCACAAAAATAAACACGGGAAGGAACATCACTTAATAAGCCAATAATTAGTGACGAGAGGAGGGTAATGGCCCCGCGCTTGTGATCATTATCCGCTGGCTGGCGACCTGATTTAGTGGTGAAAGAGTCGGAAAATATCAGAATCATGCGTGGCTTAATCTTTAGTCTGACTAGCCTGGATGGTTGGGATCATGTGCTTGTGTGTGTGTGTGTGTGTGTGTGTGTGTATGTGTGTGTGTGTGTGTGTGGGAGCCCTGTCTCTTTTTCGTCCTCACTTTTACCAATATCAAACATATAAAAAAAAATAAATAAACTGTATATTTTTTTTTGTGTAGAGGTGGGATCTTAAGAGGGCGGGTTGCATGCGGGTCTTACACTGTGCAACCCACCGTGCTTAATAATGGAAATAACTTTTAGTGTAAATAAATATGTTGGTGACCTCGACCGAACGATAAGAGCTTGGACAAACTTGCGGCCAGAAAGTTAGTTCTTGTTATGGTAAGTTTGTTTAGGCGAGTTTTCGTATCTTTTTGAGCCGTGTTGAGAGCCAAACTTTTCAACTTTTTCCCTTATTTTTTACAAGGTTATTATTAGACTCACCTCTGCCGCTGACAGTTACATGAAAGACCACAGGCCGCCACTCCACGCCTTGCTGTGAAAACAGAGAGAGAGAGAGAGAGAGAGAGAGAGAGAGAGAGAGACGGATGGTAGAGCATCTTTCCACTTCAAATCATGGGGGAAAACAAAAACATTAATTGTAGATGATGATAACTCTCGAGCCGCCGGCAGGACGCGAGGGAAAAAGAGATAAAAGTATTAAGTAAAAGTTCCTCCAGTCCAGACAAGCAGGGAGCAGATGGCTGGATTTTGTGGTCACATTTAAAATCAGAACCTCACTTGAGCAGATTTTCTTTTTTTAATAATCTACATATTTTTTTAAGGTTATTTTTTTTTGTAATGCAGTCTCTTGTAGGTAGTCTGTAGCTAATAAACGACCACGTGAATCAATCTCCTCCTCCTCTTTCTCTCTCTCTTAGCTGAAAACTATGATGATAATTTTCCCAACATCACGTACATTTTAGAAACCTTTTTGTACTAGTCTCTCAAACAATTCAGTATTTTTTTCTTTTATGTGGGAAGGACACCGGCCAAGGGCAACAAAATCATAACAAAAAAAGACAGGCCCACTGAGTCCCAAACAAAATCGTAAACTGTCGTCAGAAATGAAAGGATAAGTGTCTTGAAACCGTAGCCGTAAAAAGACAAAAAAAGACCTCGTACTCTTTTTTTCATGTGTGTCAGTATTTTCTACACGGTTCTGGAAGCTAAAAAGGAACGGGCATAGCAGTGAGAGAGTCAAACCAACACATGGCCACTTTGCTGAGAATTACAGCGTCACGGTATGCGGTGGTGCTGTTCCACGTACGTCACTGCGGCTATGTATTGTGGGAAACGCGGTAGCTTGCCTAATGGAGAATTTCTTAGTCTTAACCCGATTAATTATACCTGTCAGATGTACTAATGGCTACAGCGCCTTTACTACCATAAATGCAAACGCGGCGAAACCAAAACAAGAACACAGGGAAACCAGGATTATTCAACTGTTGCCTTTCGTATAACTTTGAAAAGAGTGATAGATTGTGAGGGGGGGGGGAATTGTTGTTGCAAGAACGCTTATAGCAGGAACACAGGAAACTACGTGGGACTGCTCAACTGCTGGGAAACTAGAATTACTCAACTACTGTCTTTCATGTAACTTCTATAAGAGTGATGAATTGCGAGGAAGGGGGAATGTATCTCGAACGCTTTTATTATACTCAAGATCCACAGAAGAGTCCCGAATGCAGGTAAACACTCGCCTTCTTACTAGTACATCTGAGTGAGGAGGTAGATAGATCTTTACCCTCCAGCGTCGTCTGAAACATACGAGCCAGGGAAAGTAGCCCATGAATATTATAAACACCGCAATTTATCACATTCAGAGACGATGGAATGATAATATAACGAAAAAATAAATGCACTTACGCTTTCTCTATTCCCTCTCACATAATTCAGATAACCAATCAGACACATTCCCACTTCACTATACAAAAGGGACTCTCACCTCTCTTTTATCGTCATTTAGTTCCATTTTCTCTCGCCGGTTAATTATTGGGACAGGTGTGTGCGGCACTACGAGGCATTAACACTATAATATTTAATGCAATACTCTGATACGACCCGCAGCACTAATAATTAAAGGCACGGAGGCTTTGATGTGAGTGGGCCATTCATTTCATTAGCTTCTGGTCTCTCTCTCTCTCTCTCTCTCTCTCTCTCTGTGTGTGTGTGTGTGTGTGTGTGTGTGTGTGTGTGTGATCATGGATATTGATAGAGATAGATAGATAAATACATCGAGACAGAGAGAGAGAGAGAGAGAGAGAGAGAGAGGCATTTCATTAAGGCGTCCATCAGGATTTGTGTTTTTTTCCCCCAGCGATCATTACCGTCATCATTATAATTAGCGGCTGCCAAGTATTTGCAACGCCCCGACACGCATCAAAAGGCCAGAGTGAGCAGAGCGACTCTTTCCCTACCACCTTTTAAACGCGTACTCGTGAACTCTCGCGAACCATTGACCTGTAATTAAAGGATTTGGAGTAATTGACATAACACTTCCATTATCTCGTCGTGCTGTTTATTAGTCCAGTGCTTTCTCTTTATTTTTTTTCTTTCCTCTCCTCCTTCCTGTTTATAATTTCGCTTTTCTCCCTGTCTGGAATCCGGAACTATCTAGGTATTTTATTGGTCAGTCGGTTTTTCCTCTATTTTTGTTGCTATTCTTCCTTCCTATCTACATTTTGTCTTCTCTCTTCATACAAAGTCAAGGTAAAAAAAAAATATTAGTTTGATGCCATTTTTGTCAGTAAGTCATACCCTTTACCAGTTCAAAGTGTTCCCTTTACTTTCTCTTTCCTTCTGTCCTTCCTACCTCAGTGTTTCCAGTTTTCTCTTTCCTTTTCTATTGTGCCGCTCTTGCTCCCTTATCCTCCCGACGTGGAACAGCTGCACCGTCCCTTCATCTGTCTGAAGGGGAAGGACTCTGTGGTAATAGTGTTAGCTTCGTTTTTTCCTTTGTGTAGGGCTCACACCTTTGTCCTTTTGGGGAGTGGCACTTACGTTCTTATTCCACCCATGGCTTGTATCCTTGAAACAGTTCCCATTTTCTGTTTGATAGTCAAGGAAGTGAAATACCAAGCTTAATGAATGTTCACATAAGTCGTGTTGCATTTAGATTTAAAATAGTTCTCTTCACTGGCTTGTAAAACTGCAAGACTCGACCTGCCATGCAAATCTTAACTTATGCAGGAATGAGAGACAGACTAGTGATAAATTTAATCATTCTGTCATACGATTGAAAAGTGTAATCTAATATATGTTATGGGGTGGGTTGTATGGAGTGAGAGAGAGAGAGAGAGAGAGAGAGAGAGAGAGAGAGGAGAGGAGAGAGAGAGAGAGAGAGAGGAGAGAGAGAGAGAGAGAGAGAGAGAGAGAGAGAGAGAGAGAGAGAGAGAGAGAGAGAGAGAGATCCCCCTCACTAACATAAGAAAATAAGAAAATAAAAGAAGTTGCAAGAAGACATCAGGCCTATACGTGGCATTCCCTGTATGAAACACACCTTCCTATTTCCACCTATCATCCCCATTTGTAAATTTATCCAATCTTCTTTTAAAACCCAGCACTAACTACCTGACTACTGAGCCCACTCCATCCATCTACCACTGTATTTGAGAACCATTTCCTTCCGTTCGCTTTTACAAATCCATTCTTTTTTCAAGCATGAACCCACTATCTCTTGTTTCTATCCTGATTACTGATCCTGGGAATTTTACTTACGTCACCCTTGTTATAACCCCAAAGCCATTTAAGGACTTCTTTCGGGTCCCTTCTTGAATCTGCTATGTATCTCTTGTTTTATCCTAATTACTTATCCTGAGTATTTGCTTAGGTCTCCCTTGTTATATTTCCTATACCACTTGAAGACTTGTGCCTGATGTTTACAGATGCAGATGCAGATGAAGGTGCAGGAAGAGCAGGAGGAGATCTTGGCATTCGGGAAAGAGCGACGAGACTTCGATGCGAGGATACGACAGCTGCACGAGGAGCGGAGGGACGCCGACCAGCAGTGGGAGGAGAGGCTGAGGTGAGAGCACGAAGGGACGCAAAGGGGAGAGAAAACAAATACTATACCAGATTTGTTGATCGTAATGAAGTCTTCTTTGATGGTCTGCATTATCTAGTTAAAGATGAGAGATCTGGCGTTGAATATGGAAAGAAACGCGTGGAGGGGGGGTGAGGAGGAGGAAAAGGAAGTGGAGGTACGGGCATCGAGTCAGGCGATCATCAGGAAAGATAGGCCTGGGATCATAAATGCCTCAGGATGTCTGGGCCACCGGTCACTTTGGCACCCAGAATGTCTCTAGACTTGACATCTTGACCACAGGCTTGGTGAAGGAAGTACGTGAATCCACTCACACTCAATAGTTCATCCACCCATCCACGCACTCATCCACCCACTCACTCAACCACATCCACCCATAATCCACTCAACCACACTCGCACCCAACCATCCCGTCCACTAACGGCGTCCAGAAAGCTGTCGTTCCGGGTGATGATGATGGGACAAGGATCATGTAGGCCAGCGCCGCCCCGTGATGCCCCTCGCTGCCACACACACACACACACACACACACACTCTCTCTCTCTCTCTCTCTCTCTCTCTCTCTCTCTCTCTCTCTCTCTCTCTCTCTCTCTCTCTCTCTCTCTCTCTCTCTCTCTCTCTCTCTCTCTCTCTCTCTCTCTCCTCCTATCTCCCCAGTGTCTTCACGAAACCATATACCCACTGACCAAAGAAATCCTTGGCATTTAGACGTCAGACCTAAGAGGGCATAAAATATGGTTGGGGTGGGTTCTGAAATGAATTCTCCGAGTGTACGAAGTGACCTGTAGACCGAACGTCCTGAGGCCTTTGTGGTGTCTCTGATGATCACCTGCCTGCCTTGTGGATCGCATCACCTCAGTATCTTCCACCTCAGTACGTACTCGGCCAATGCGTGGATAGCGTGGTGTGATTCAGAGACAGTGTGGAGGGATAGAGTGAAGGGCGTATAGCGTTTCCAAGAGAGCGATGAGAAAACTAATACCCAGAAGGGGAAAACGCATGAAGAGAATCACAGGTGAAAAATGGGAAAGAGTAGTGAAAGGCATGGTTTTAATTTTCACTTGCAGCGGAGGTTTGGCCGTAACGGAACCATAAAACATCACTGGACCTGTCAAAAAAATGTCCTTTTTATTTTCCATTTTTTCTAACGGCATTCTTTTCAGCTTTTCCTGGCCTGCCAACAACATTTTTTTCATGCATTCATCTATACCAGAGGGGCAATTAAGCAAGTCTGGCTAGCAAAGAAAAAGGGAGCGAGAGGCAGAAGGGCGCACACACACACATCCCCTGCTGTAGTGAGTCCTTTATCCCGGAACATGAGACCCGGAGAATGTCGGAGATTGAAGACCCACTAGCACTGGCGAGATGATGTACTGGCCAGCAAGGGGAAGAAACAAAGGAAGGCTGGCGAGCACAAGGAGGCTGAGACACATCCATGCAACCCTCCGTCTGCCCCTTCTCTTCCTCCTCCCTGCTCTCCCTAGAAAGCCGCACTGTGCCGCTATTTACGATACACGCACAGCATTTACAACCTCCCTCACAAATAAAAGTAGTCATAAACCTCGACTCTTTCTTACTTTCTTGTTGTGGTTTTTATATACAACATGACACCATTTTCTTTGGGTGGGTGGGGAGAAGCCCTCTTCTGTACTATCCTGTCTCTCCCACTTATAGCGTAGAATTGTCACCCCAACAGTCTTATAAGAATCTCAAGGTCTGTTTCTGTCTGGACTTTCTTTGTGTTCCTTTGTATTCTTCCCTTTCCTCTTCCTCCTCCTTCCGTTTACTGGTTCTACTTCCGCTTCTCCCGTCTCCCTTCCCTTGGCATTTGTTTCCTTTCTTTCCTTCCTCCCTTCTCTCTGTCCTTCCTTCCCTCTTCATATGTCATTCTCTCTCTCTCTCTCTCTCTCTCTCTCTCTCTCTCTCTCTCTCTCTCTCTCTCTCTCTCTCTCTCTCTCTCTCTCTCTGCAGTTATAACACCATGTTTCCCTTTCTTTTACACTACGACACCTCCTTTCTTTTCATTTGTTTCACCCTTCTTTCCTACGTTCTCACCTCTTTGCTGATCCTCCTCTCGTTTCCTTTCCTCTTTCCTATCTGCATCTCCTCTCCCCATCCTCTTCCTGCCCCTGCTCCAGTTTGCCCAGAGCATTTCCTTCCATTCTCACTTCCCCTTCCCACTCTCCCTTCCATTTCCCTTCCTCTCTCCCTCCGTCAATACTTCTCTCCCTCCCTTCCCTGCCAGATTGTCAGTACTCTAACAAAGGTCACAAATAACGTAAAACTTGGCTATTTTTTCCCCTCCGAGTTGTCTGGCGCATTGCACGGCGCAGATGGAAAGATTTAAAAAGTAGCGTTCAATTAAATAGGCATTTGATTCCCCGGATTCATTCATTCCCTTTACTCGGCACCGGAATATGCTTCTATTTTGCTGAGTTTATTATTTTTTTTTCCCCTCGTTGGATTTTTTTTTTTGTATGTGTGTTTGTTTTCGTTTTGTGCACGTAAATGTGTGTGTGTGCGTCTGAGAGAGAAAGAGAGAGAGAGAGGGAGAGAGAGAGAGAGAGAGAGAGAGAGTGTGTGTGTATGTGTGTGTGTGTGTGTGTGTCTCCTCAATCTCTTTTCCAGGTTTGATTTTCTCCAATTTTCTGCACTTCGTTGTCTTTACGCTCTCCACCTCTTTTTTTTTTTCTCCTCCTCCTCGTCCTCCTCCTCCTCTTCCTCCTCGTCCGCCTCCTTTTCTTTCTCCTCTCTTTTCTTTTCTTTCGTCCGTCACATCCATCTCCAGCACATTTACTTTGATATACCACATTCACCACGACTATCATCTTCTCTTTGTGGCTCTGGCATTTTCACACTCCTCATACTTACACATTTCATGCTCGTCTTTATCTTTGCTTATTCTTCTTTTTAGTCGTCATCTTCTCGGTAATGCCCTTCAGTTTCATTCACCGTCCTTTCTTCCTTCTTCTTAACAGGGAGAAGAGTCGAGAGTACGAGAGAAAGCTGCGTGAAGCCATTGACAAGCGGGACGCAATGCAGCAGCGGATCGACGAGAAGGAGGAAAGCTTCGAGTCTCGTCTGAGGGCCAAGGTGGACGAGTGGAAGTCTGAGTGGGACGAGGTGGAGGAGGGACTGAGGAGTGAGATACGCAGGTTGAAGAATGAGGTGAGTTATGTAATGGTAGGGAAAGAGGAGGAGGAGGAGGAGGAGGAATATAATGAGAAAGACATACAGTAGCAGGTCTCTTAACAAGGCTTTTCTGGAGGAGCTAAACGAATTATATCTTCCAAATTTACATGCAAGTTAAGGAAGCAGGACAAAAACGAAGGCTGGCATGGAGTATTTTACAGGAAAAGTGTTGAAAATGTGCGTGAATATTCGTTACGTGTCACATTTCAGACACCACACAGTTGAAGATTACTAACCAAATGTGTCTTTACTTTTCCCGCTGTCACTGCTTTATTCTTATTATCCAGGGCGTCCATGTGATTTCCCACCTTGCCATCATTGCAGTATTGATGAACGAGTATATTTCCTTACGTCTTCCGAGCTAATTATTTACCACGTACAGTAACAAATAGAGAAATCAATAAAAATGAAGCAGAGCGTGGCTTCCATTCATAGACGTCCGAGGAAGAAATATGTATGCACTATTTATATAAAAACAAACACTAAACAACTGCTCCCAAACACACACACACACACACACACACACACACACACATCTAAGGTATCGTCTTTTCAGGCAGGTGTCATAAACATGCTTGAGTCTGAGAGAAGGAAAAAGTGACGGAAGCATTAGACGATTAAGGAAGCTGAGGTAGATTTTAATAAACATCTTTGAAGGATAAACTTCCGGTAACAGAGGTGGGGATCAGTACTCAGCGTTCCAATATTCTTTTTTGTATTGGTGATTAAGTAGATTGTTGAGAAATACGATCGGAAAAATAAGAAAAAAGATATCCTGTTTGATCTTTATTTTGAACGTTTGCCAACAATTCAAAACCCATTATTCCATTTGGCGCTTGACTGATCAGTTATGAAATGTTGCCATAAAAATGAAATCGTTCGAAAGATGAAGAAGAAGGAAGAGAAAGAGGAGATAAAATTATAAGAAAACTATAACCCAAGATGAAAGAGGAGATAAATGAGAATGGAGGATAAGGAGACAAAAGGAGAAGAAAGTTTAATGCAAGCGAAGATGAAAAGTAAACAGAAATAATAAATTAGATAAATCAGAAACAAGGGAGACTGTTAATGCACGCACGTGGCGGGGAGCAAGAGACTGAGGAAGGCGTGAGTGCACATCAGGGGAGACAAGAATAACAAAGAAGTGAGGACAGAGAGTAATGACACTAATAAAAGTTACCAATTATGATAAAGATTAACTATGATGATAATTGTACATACATCATCATCATCATCATCATCATCTTCTCTTCTACTTCTCACCCCTATGACTCCTCCTCCCATTCCTACTACTACTACATGTACTACCAACACCACCACCACCACCCCCATCTTTGCTACTCCCGCCACTGAGAATAATCTTAAGATCTCGTTAAATTTAAGCCAGGAGGTTTTCGTGATTACGTTTCAGAGAGCTGAGAGTAACCCTGTATAACGAGTGGGGGGAAGGATGGGAAAGTCCTGTCTATGCGTCATTATGGATTGCGCTGAAGCTAGTGAAGGGAGGAGGAAGGGAAGGGGAGGAAAGAATGAAGGAAGAAAGGAAGGAAGAAAGGAAGGAAGGATGTAGGATGGAAATGCTCTGTAATACGCTAATGACGTCTAATTTATTAAGAATTTAGAGAGACAGAGAGAGAGAGAGAGAGAGAGAGAGAGAGAGAGAGAGAGAGAGAGAGAGAGAGAGAGAGAGAGAGAGAGAGAGAACAATTATCTATCTTTTCTCTTCTCAAATAGTCTCTCTCTCTCTCTCTCTCTCTCTCTCTCTCTCTCTCTCTCTCTCTCTCTCTCTCTCTCTCTCTCTCTCTCTCTCTCTCTCTCTCTCAGTGCCCATCAGGTCGCAGAGACAATAGAGAAAGAGAAACGCTGGAATAAGAATAGAAGGTGTTGACTGAACTCAGGCGATGGAAAACAAAACTATATCATGCATGGAAGAGGAAAGAATAGCACAGCACTAGTTGTTTATATTCGAGACAGAAAAGACGGAAAAGTGAGGTGGCTGAAAAACAAATCAAAAGAATGATGGAATAAAAGAGAGAGAGAAAGAGAGAGATACAAGAAAAACAGGTGAAAATAGAGAGGGAAGGGGCTTCTCTATAGTTACTTGTATTTTGTATGGTGGGGAAGCGAAAGTGAAGTGGGGTTTGTAAAATGAAGATATTATGAAGTAGTGACTCAGGGATAAACAAAACTAAATACATAAATAAATAAATAAGAAGAGCAATAAAGTTATATGAAACGATAGGAAGGTAGGATTTATAGAAAGAAAAAAAGAAATTAAGTGAAATAGTAATGCAGCGATGAACAAAAACTACGAAGATAAAAAGAACGAAAGAAAATAAAGGAAAGATTAAATAAGGAGCGAAAAACAACTGCCAGTTTGTCACGTCACGGAAATGTGCGCTGATTATCGTGCCACGTTTTAACACTCAGAATCCGGCAACCCTTTTTTTTCATGTGCATTTACTGACTTCCATGGTTGTCCTCCTGAAATCACTGAGTTACGCAGTGAATCTTGTAAACTGCTTGCCAAGGAATTTTTTCGTGTCATGTATGTAGTTGTGAATTACAAAGAGTGTTTTAATAAGACTCCAGAAGGTTGCCCAGACTGAAAGGGTTAAGCAAGACTCGTAATTATCTGTCCATCAAGTATGAAATTATGAAATTCAGGTCTCTCTCTGTGATAATGTATTTTTGTATCTTTTTTTTTTTTTGTGGCGATTACCGAAAAGTTAATAATATTCTAAGCATTCTATTTTTTTTTTTTTTTGAGATGCAATCCTGCGCTTTTTTTTCTCGTTTTCTTTGTTTGGGAAAAGGTTACTGTGGATGAAAAAAATATTCTTTCCCTTCGTTATTTTCCCTCGTAGGGGTTGTGGGTGAGAAACACATGAAGGATGAGGAACATTTATCATTCTTCACCCCCTCTCTCTCTCTCTCTCTCTCTCTCTCTCTCTCTCTCTCTCTCTCTCTCTCTCTCTCTCTCTCTCTCTCTCTCTCTCTCTCTCTCTCTCTAGACTACGTTACCTCATCTAGACTACGCGGTGCAGTTCTGGTCCCACATTACAGGAGAGATATAGGTCTATTAGAAGCAGTACAGAGGAGAATGACTAAAAGGATACAGGGGATGAGGAGTATTCCTTACGAGGCGAGGTTGAAGCTGTTAAATTTACATTCTTTAGAGAGACGTAGGTTAAGAGGGGATCTGATAGAAGTCTTTAAGTGGTATAAGGGTTATAACAAGGGAGATGTAAGCAAAATTTGTTAGGATCAGCAACCAGGGTAGAAAAGAAATAACGGGTTCAAGCTTGAAAAATTTAGGTTTAGGAAGGAGATAGGAAAAAAATGGCTCTCAAATAGAGTGGTAGATGAGTGGAACGGACTCAGTAATCATGTTATTAGTGCTAGGACACTAAAAAGCTTTAAAAGAAGATTAGACAGGTTTATGGATGGGGATAATAGATGGAATTAGGTAGATATATTTCATACAGGGACTGCCACGTGTAAGCCTGGTCGCTTCTTGCAGCTTCCCTTATTTCTTATGTTCTTATCTCTCTCTCTCTCTCTCTCTCTCTCTCTCTCTCTCTCTCTCTCTCTCTCTCTCTCTCTCTCTCTCTCTCTCTCTCTCTCTCTCTCTCTCTCCACAGATGCACTTTACTTCCTCCCACCTCACCCATTTATTTCACACAGGATTTCTTTTACCCATTTTTGCCAGACATGCAGCTGCTTTCACCTTTCACACACGTTCCTATCCCACCTTCCCTCCTTGCCCTCCCCGATCCCCAGAGTTGTGCGCAGATCAGATTTAGGATATTTAGAAAAAAAATAAAAATATGATCACGATTTTTAATTAACAAATCAGTAACTTTCAGCGTTGAGAAGGTTAATATTGAAATTTGCGAGTTCAATCAAGACAGACGTTGTTCGGTGTTCACTCGTGTATTCATTGCTTCATGCAGTTACCGTGGAACATGAGTCGGGGCTTCTTTCCAATTCGCGTGAAGCCTCCATAGTGAATTGGAAAAGTGTTCCCACCCGGCCATGAGCTGCCCCATTACCATTAACGGAGCCTCCAAACTTCTGCTAATTCCTGAAGTCTGTGGACAACGAGGGGAAAAATATCGTCATTACGGAAACAGGTGGAGGCCTTAGTGTCCTCTGTTAATTAAGCCTATACTGTAACACTTAATGACATTACTGGCAAGGATTCTGAATTTTGTTTTGCTCAGACTCGTGTAAGTTTTCTCTACCATGCGATCAACTTATTTTCCAGTGTGTCTAAGCAGAAAATTCTTGTCATTGCCTTCCAGCTGTAAACGAGAGACTTTTCAACAGTTAGGTGATGCTCTAACAAGGGCAGGAATGCGTGACAATAAGCACCTTTACTCAGCCACGGCACGACGACACTGAGGCCATCTGGCGGTGGAGGCACAAAAGGCGGGAAGACTGATTCCTTATAGTTTTGGTACGTTAGATATGATCAGAGAGAGAGAGAGAGAGAGAGAGAGAGAGAGAGAGAGAGAGAGATCCAGCAAAGGCCAATATTTTAAAAGTTCATTTTCACATTTTCGTTCCCGTAACTCTCAGCGGCTCAGTAATACAACAGTTTTCCAGCACTAATAGTTTCCTGCTTGCGACCATAACGGGAAGAAAGTCTGGCCGGGAATAATCCGCTTCAGTAATTCCATTTAACGATATTGCCCCCTTTTTTTTTTTTAACATTTTGCTCACTGCGTTTTTTTTTTGTTTTCTTTGTATTATTTCATTATTTTCATTTCGTCTCTTTTTGCCTTAAGGAATTGTGTTCAGGTTTACTCTCTCTCTCTGTGTGTGTTTGTGTGTGTGTGTGTGTGTGTGTGTGTGTCGTTGACTTTTCTCCTTACATTGACTGGAAAACCTCACTCCCAATGTGCACACTCCTCATCACGGAGAGCACCAGGTTATATATTCCAGCCACAGTTTGACTTGCATTTCGTCTGTCCACACCGCCGCTAGGGTTCCTTGTCATCACTGAAACAGAAAGACACAGAAAAGAAAAAAGTGCACGGGTAAAAATAGTTATGGTTGAAAGTGACAGAATAATGGAACAGGGTAAGATTAACACTAAAGGTAACTGATATGAAATAAGGTAACGCCATGACATACCAGTAATTCCAAGTGCCATTCACAGTAACATTTTTCTCCTCTTTCATTTCTGGGTGACATTTATTTTGATGACATTTTTTGTAAGTAATATTGTCAACATTTCCTTCCTCTTCGCCAACTCCGCTGCCGTTGGAAACCCTACTTCAGTGCGCCCCGTCACGGCTTGACCAGGGAAGGACTGGAATAATAAACAAACTTACCAGGACTAAGCTTCTTCAGGACGGATTAGTCTCGTTTGCGGCAGCGTGACCTTTTTCCTCTTCGTTCATTAGGCTCTTGTTGCCAAAGTTTCGTTGTTTGTGTAACTTTTGTGTTGTAAGGAGGTTCCCGGCTCGTTTAGTGGTCCCTAATCCATTACTCCTCTCCTTGTCACCAGCTCCTCTATTTATCTTTTACGCCACCTCTTACCTCTCCTACCTACCTATCTGCCTCCTATACCAAACATTTTTACCTCCCTTCCTTCTTTCCTTCTTCACTCCTCTCTCCGCCATCCTCTCCCGTACGCATCAAAATCTTTTCTCCTTTGCCTCCTCTCCTTTCCCCTTTCTTTCACATTAGAACATAAGCAAATAAGAAAAGCTGCAAGAAGCCGTCTGGCCTACGTGTGGCAGCCCCTGTATGAAACATGGCTACGTATTTTAATCTCTCATCCCTATTCATAAATTTACCTAATCTTCATTTTTCTTTTTTTCACACATGTACTCCCATCCCATTTTATTCTCTCTCTCCGTCTCACTTTTCCTCCTGATAGATTCACTCCCTGGCACTTTGGGCTCTTTACATTTCTTTGTCCCTTCCTTCTTTACCTCGAATTCGCTATACCCCTTCGTTTCTGTCCCTCTCCCTGCCCCTCCCACCCCTCTTACCACTACCTTCTCTCTCTACCATATGCTCCTGAACATATCCCATCATTTTCACTATCTCCCTTCCCCTTACTCTTCTTTTTTCCTCTTCCTCACATCTGCCTCACCCCTTCCCTTCCTCTTTCAAGCCCACAGTGGAATTGGGTAAAGACTAACTTGCCCTGGGCCGAGTAATTTCCATATAGAGCGAAGGGTGAAGTCGAGCGCTACTTTTTCGGCGAGACTGGAAGCAGGGGTTGGTTGTATTCAAAATGCTGATATGCATATAATGGCGAGCAACATCCGTGGCTCAGAGGTAGTATGGAGGACCGTGTGTTAAAGATGAGTACTGATAAAATAAAATGCTCGTGTGTTGTCAATCTCAGCTGCTTGGTCGTAATGTTTAGTTGATTTGAATACTTACAATCACTCTTATGATTCTGGCATATTTCACGTGCAAGGGGGAAATGTGTTGTGTCTGTTTTAGTATTGGGGAAACACATTAATCATCTGGTCTAAATGCGTGAGAGAAGTCTTGTCTTTATACTTTCAAGCTTGTTTTCTGTTTTATCGTTGCGTTGTCTATTTAGGCGAGCATGAAGGATTTAGCAGAGCACAGGTGGTTGACATCCTGCAGTGGTTATTGTAATATCCTGCCAAGTGATGTGAGGCCTTGGTGTGTCTATCAATGATATCTCTTCTTGACTCGTGTTCCGTCCCTGTCCTCCACTCTGCCTCAGCCAGTGTTTGTCTTTCAGCGGCTTGGCGACAAAATAAAAAAAGAATAAAAAAAAAGCTTAAGGAAGATTCCCTCCAGCATGAAGACCTCGCCTTAGCAACAAATTTCTGTCATCTCACTGTGTTGTGTGTATGTTCTTCCGCTACACAAATGACGTCTTCGACATTCACGTAATGAACATTAAATTTACGAATGTCTATAAAGATCCTTCATCATCTGCTGCATCATCACTTACTTTCCTAATATGCATAAGTTAAGTAATTTCAAGAGATTAAAAGAAATGAGGACGAAAATACTTTAAACGCTTTCCACAAAGGCACTAATGATGATTGCAAACACAATCAGGTTTTTTTCTCTGTCAAGATAACCTGACGCTTGGTCTCTGAGGGAATTTAAGTCTGTCGAAGGAGGGAAGAGGGAACAGCAGACTGTCGCAGAGTTTACTCATAAATAATGATACGGAAGTAATTTTTTTTTATTTTATTTATTTTTTTATGAAAGCAACAGTGCAGGACAAATTACACCTCACACTGCCTAACTAATATTTTAGGACGGAACGGCAGAGGTGCAACAAATGCGTCACTTGACATTCTGCTTTGGTCTTAGTCTGCTTCCTCTCTCTCGTTTCAGTTCTCAGTCCTGGGGGCTTCCTGCCAGCAAGGGAATAAGAAAATTTATTTCCTTGCCTTTTGTCCCCGTCCAGTGTGTCTAGCGCGCGGCGCAAACCGTAGTGGTCGCGAAAGGACTATATTCATTTTTTTTTTTTTTTCTTTTTTGAGGTATCGTGCCCCATGCGTCTCCCTCTAAGTTTGTACAATCGAGACTACGAGTAATGGTTAAGAATGACGGCCCACTATTTCCTTATCCAGGGTGCAGTATTTCTGGGGATTCATTCCTGTCTGGCCTCACGCGGCCCTGCGCTGCTTCAAATTCTCCTTTCCGGGATGTGCATATATTTCACCTGAAAGCGTCCTGGTGCGTGGGAGCAACGCGATGTTGTTGGAGAAACGACTGTCGCTTTGGCTGCAGTTTTCTGTTTATTAGGCAGGAGGTACAGTACATCCATCTGGGCGAGGCACCAGAAGGATGAGGCAGAGGCGTGAACCTTGTGCTGGTACAAGTATGAAACGTAGAGCTTAGACTTCAATAATTTGATTACGAGACTGAAGGCAGAGGAAAGGTTAGAGCGGGAAGATGGCGGTACGAGTCTGGTGTGCAAAGTGTGTATTGTGCGAGTGGCAGTGGCTAGGACAACAGTGACCAGAAAATAGGTGAAGAGAACACCCAAGGAAAAAAAAATTGAAGTTCCTATGAATCAAGTCGATGTGATACAGAGCAGACATGGGGTCACTATATTAAGGAATTGATTGGCTTATTTAATTTAGTGAACCTCAACAAATGGGTCGTATGGCACCGGATATAGAGCGGAAGGGATTGCACTTCAGTCGAACACTCGTCCATTAGCTGCGGTACCGGAGCACTGCCATCAGTCCTCGCCCCTGTGATGGATGTCTCCTGCCCTCCCTCCTCCAGGCCCCGGGATAAAGCCTCTGCCTCCCCGGCGCTGCGCTCTGAGGCTCGTGAATCAGTTTTGTCGCTACAGACAACATTTATTGTTTTCTTGGGTGTTTTATCCATTTTGATTCTTTTATGGTGAATGCGACCTCGTACACTGGAAAGAAGTAGATATGCAGAGACAGATAGATAGATAGATAGATAGATAGAGAGAGAGAGAGAGAGAGAGAGAGAGAGAGAGAGAGAGAGAGAGAGAGAGAGAGAGAGAGAGAGAGAGAGAGAGAGAGAGAGAGAGAGATTTCGATTCAGGCACTAATGAAACATAAATTTTCTTTATCGCACACCATATGTATATTTCTGTGGTGATCTGCTAGCGGAAAAAAAGAATATATATGTATATAAACCTTATTAACACAAAAACCCGGCCTAGTTATTTGGGGATAAATTAATACAGAATTTTCCATTAGAGATTTTTATGAATGCTAAACCTCGTTAAAAGGTTATGTGATGCGGCGTTTTCCTTGATTGTACGGTGAGGGAAATGAGGTGTGTGTCCCTAGAGCTTCCCGTCCCATACATAATTCCCCTTCCCTTCACTCATGAATTTTTGTTACTTCACTACTCTGCTCCGGATGTCCCGCCTCTCTACCCCGCCCCACGCACGCCCCTGCCTCCTGCACCACTCCTCCTGGCTTCCTCTCTTTACTTCGCGTTTTCCTTTTTTTTTTTTTTTTTTTTTTACTTATCAAGCGTCTCTACTAGTTCTGCCTGTTGTGGTTGGACAGTCAAGGTCGACCGGACTCTACTTGTTCCGTGGTAATTATTGTTTTTTTTGTCTAATTGGTAAGATGTGTACAGTAGCGGTCAAAAGTCTGTTTACATAGCACATTCTTTTCCGGTGTTTTGCATTATCTTTCAGTCTTAAGTCCACTGACATGTGACAGTCTCTTAACAGAATAAAAAAAAAAAAATAGACCGATTTTTATCAAGTCACAGGATTAAAGATTAAAGAAAATGCAAAATAAAGAGGAAAAGAACACAGATGGATACTCGACCTCTGACCGTGACTCTGCGCTGGGGGTCATGTTGATGGCGCGATCCCCAGCTGCTCACTCTCATGGCTTAACCCTTTACAGCAATTTCTCATAGCTCCAAAATATGAAGAGAGATATGACATGTCACGCTTTAAAATTTCTTAACCTTGTACATACCGTTTCTGTAAATATGTTTTATTTAATTCATCGCTCGTTCTTTCCTCGCTCAAATTAATCTTTTAAAGTAATATTTCGAGGCAAGTCCTTCGAAGATATTGACTTTTTTTCATTTACACCGAGAGGCACCGAGAGTGTGCCGTCCTTGGTTTAAGGTCTACGAATTTCTCATGGCAACTTCTACAGGAGGTCTTGTCGCCACTGAGCTTTTAATGACCAATGACAATAATGAAAGCGTCACCCTTTCATTTAAGAACCATCCCACCTCAGCCTCAGTGTAGTGTCTTCTGTCACGTCAAAGTTGCCTCCTTCCCCGCTTCTCCTGTTGTTATTCAAGTCGACTCGTCGCGTCATGCCACCACTCCCCTTCTGGCCAGTACAACCCCTTCACCAACTCATTAAGCCTCGTGGCATCTTCAACAAAGCCTCATTCTGCACTGCCACACAAATTCATATTCGCTCTAATTGCCTTAAGTTTAATGTTCGTCACTTGTATTCTCATTCAGGCTTACGCTCTCCTGTTTTGATATTCTCTGTCGGTTTGTTTGTCTACTATCTCTCTCTCTCTCTCTCTCTCTCTCTCTCTCTCTCTCTCTCTCTCTCTCTCTCTCTCTCTCGAATTATATATATATATATATATATATATATATATATATATATATATATATATATATATATATATATATATATATATATATATATATATATATATATATATATATATATATATATATATATATATATATATATATATATATATATATCTTGAATTCTGTTGCAACATCTTATCAGGTCTTCTAATTCCCCTCGAGCAGCCCCGAGGAGAAACCTTATTTTGACCATCATCCTCTGCGTCGCCTGCAGGCCATAATCCGCTCAAAGGATGAAATGGGAAGTTAACACTCACGCTCGAGACATGTCTGGAGCACTGCTGCTCGCAGCACTCCCTGCCTCCATCCCTCCTTTCCTCCCTTCTTGTCTTCTAGGCACCACCAGCTCCTCTGAGGAGACACGTTACTGCTCTGCGAATGTGTTTGGCTGTGAATGAAGTATATATATATATATATATATATATATATATATATATATATATATATATATATATATATATATATATATATATATATATATATATATACAGAGAGAGAGAGAGAGAGAGAGAGAGAGAGAGAGAGAGAGAGAGAGAGAGAGAGAGAGAGAGAGAGAGAGAGAGAGAGAGAGAGAGAGATTTGAATAATTTGATAACTTGGAGACAGGTTAGCCAAGCCAGAACATGTGGGCAGGAGTGCTGTGCAGTGGCGCAGTCTGGTATTGCACGGGAAAGCTGCCTTATTACACCTTCTCGTTGCCTCTGGCGGCTTTGTATATAATGAAGGGTTTGGGATTCACGTGTTTCATTACACTTGGTGGTCTTGGCTTATGTTGTACTTGTGCCATGTGAAGGGACGTCATATTGCCCGATACTACACACACACACACACACACACACACACACACACACACACACACACACACACACACACACACACACACATGGATACAAAGATGACTGCAGCATCACCGTCATCCTCCCACACCCCAGCCACTGTGGTTCCCCATTACCGAAGAGAAACTCGTCATTGTATTCAGGAAGCAAGTAGGGAAGTAAACACTTGTCAGTAGAGATTGGCTGTTATGTTGCTCCATGTCGAAACATCTTGAAAAGCTTAATAACTACTTAAATGTATAATTATGAACCGCATATATTATTTACCTCTTCACAATAATTATATATTCTGAGATCATATTATTCCACTTTAAGCCAGGTACTTAGAAATTTCGTTTTTAAAAAAGCGCATGATTCAGTGAGGGAGTTTCAAGTCATGGGGAGTGACTGGGGAGTGAGCCTGCTGGCGCGTGAAGCGTACCAGAGCTCGGCTGCGGGGCGTGGCAGAGGCAGTGAGTCGAAATTTACTGAAAAACACTTTATGATGGGGCGAGGCGAACGGTGCATTACCCAGGTTCGAAAGTTTATCCTGGCAGAGTTAAGACCCAAGCTGGATTAAGGCACGCGGGAGGCAGTTTGGTTCGGCTGAGTGCGCTCATGAAAAATGGTTGAGAGAAAGGAAAATATCAGCAGGGAGAGATACGGAGCCGCGAGGAGATGGAACGGTGAGGCCAAAGCTTAAACAGAACCATTGTTTTCTTAGGATCGCATCGTCGCCCTATTTCTCTTCCTCCTTCTCAGCCTTCTCCTTTTGCTTCCCTGTGGTGTGATTGCTTTGTTCTCTCTCTCTCTCTCTCTTTCTCTCTCTCTCTCTCTCTCTCTCTCTCTCTCTCTCTCTCTCTCTCTCTCTCTCTCTCAAATACGTGATGCGGAAAATCCCTCGCTGTCAAAACTAATCTGGAACTTAAATCACATATTTATTTACAACAGACTGATCGCATTTTTTTTTTGTCAAACTCCATTTCTCTTTACAATTGAATCGTGTATGCAACGAGCACTCCTGGCTGCATGGAGGACGCCGCTTGCCTCATGGGGAGAAGAGGAGGATGGAAAGACAAGGAGAAGCGAGGAGATAGTGAAAGATAGTGAAAGTAAAGGGAGAAGGAAAAATAAGAAGAGTGTAAGAAAAAAAATGTAAAAACAGAAAGGCAGGCAAAGGGGAGGAAGAGATGGGTGAAAATATTATGAGCCGGGAATAAGTAAAGCGGGGCAAGAAAGGACTAGAGGAGGAAAATAAGGAAAGATAAATGGACAGAAGAGGTGCTAGATATGATAAAGGAATAAGAGAAATAATACAAAGAGAGGAGAAGGAGGTGTAAGGGATGGATATAGAGGGAGTGAATGCAACGGTGCCACTTTCACTAAAAGCGGAGTGTGGCGGTGCTCGCTTTGCATGAGGAAACGGACGTAAACCTTGACTACCGCGGCAACACCTGACTGAATATATTGCCGTGCAGAAACAGGCGCTGTAATACACACAGACGCGTTATGCACTTCACCAGAATTAACACAAACCCCACCAAGTTTCCTGCCAGGCTGCCTCGGTCTCTTGTTTCATGTAACCATACCCACTTTGCAGCGGCGACGTTGGTTTTCCATTCCAGACGTTGCCATGTGGGTTACTGCAATAAGCTTTAAAAGAATCAGAATCAATCTTGCTATTAAAAGTAGAAAATTGAGTTAGAGAAAGTGCAGTTATATCCGAAAAAAAAAAAAATTTAGTATACATTATGAAAAGGGATTTGTTTGTAGGAAAGGGTAATTTTTTTTTTTTTGGGGGGTTCATGTTCCTTATCTCTGTGTACAGAAAACAAATAGTTAAGCCTTGATTCTAACACTGACTTTTGGTTTCAGAACGAATCCATGAGAGCCGATGTGACGGTGCTGCGGAGTCGTCAGGAGCGAGGCAATATAGAGTCGGAGATGAAGATTCGGGAGCTGGAGGAAGCAATTCAAAACAAAGACACCGAATTCGAGAACAAGACTCGCAACCTCATGATCCGCCTGAGCACCGTGGAGTCCGCCAACAAGCAGCAGGGCCAGGAGAAAAACGCGGCGGAGAGGCAGATGAGGGAGGAGAAGGAGAGACACCGCCAACTCAAAATGGATTACGAGATACTGGGGAAGGTGAAGCAGGATTTGGAGCAGCGAGTTAAGCAGCTGTCTGATTCGGAGCGTCAACTTGATGAGCGAGTCACTCTCCTCACTGTAGAAAACGAGGAGATGAAGAGCGAGACGGAAGATCTGAAGCAGAAATTGAAGGCAAAGGAGAAGGAGATGGCGACCAAGATGGAGGCGATGACCAAGACGTCAGAGGCCCGAGTGAAGCAACGGATCGAGAAGACGTGGCTGGAGAAGCTGCGCAGGTCTGAAGAGAATGCGGCGCAGGACGTGAGTACATCACAGGTTCTAGAATGCCCTCTCTCTCTCTCTCTCTCTCTTGATTTATGTTATTTGCCTTTCGTAACACTTGATTTACTGTATCATCATGAGAGAGAGAGAGAGAGAGAGAGAGAGAGAGAGAGAGAGAGAGAGAGAGAGAGAGAGAGAGAGCATGAGTGATGTAATATCCACCAGTGCCTCATATCTATCTGCCACCCTCACACAACCTTTCCCCGGCGCACTGGTGTATAAATCCTAACCTCACACGTAGCACCACAGAGAACCACCCACCAATGATACTCGTGCCTGGACTGCAATAGAAAGTGAGACAGCCGAGAGAGTTCTTTAGGAGCCTCGTGCTGGCGGCTCCCTTCTCTTCTCTCCTCTCCTCCCGGTGGCGTTGCTCGGCCCTTACTAAATCTTACCGTAATGCGTAATGAGGAGCAAAATATTGGTCGCTGCGTGTCGTTCGCGGATATTTACGAAAACATTTATAGGCCGCGGCAGTTTCCTTCCCAAGCTCCTCCTCTCTTGCCTCCTCCCCGCCGCCTGCTTTGTCACCGTCTCCCTGAGCAGTGTTATAAATATTCCCGTGAGAGCAAGGGATTATCAGATGCATAACTCCCTTTAAAGCGAAGAAGCGCTGCAAATTTCAGAGGCTACTGCTGTACCTCAAAGATAATAGTCCCTTAAATCTTGCCTTTAGCTTACTCAATAGGGAACATTGAAGAAAAGGAGAAGGAGAAAGAGAGACGAAAAATAGCAGGAAGAGGAGGAGGAGGAGGAGGAGGGAGAAAAAAAGAGACGAGAAACAGGAGGAAGAGAAGAGGAAGAGGACTCAGGAAAAGAGGCAAGGAACACGAGGAAGAGGACGGAGAGAAAGAGGCGAGAAACACGAGAAAGGAGAAAAGGACGGAGAGGAAGAGACGAGAAACACGAGGAAGAGAAGGAGGGGAAGGAGGAAAAGGAGGAGGAGAAAGCGTGAACCAGCCACTGCCTCGACAGTAATGGATTTTGCCGGAAACAGCGTGAAAGGTGAGGAGGGAGAGGAACAAATGAGGACAGCGTAAAGATGCGTTCTGAAGTGCAACAATTGGGCGCTTGCAGGTCCATAATGAAACACGCTCTTCCTTGCATTGTGTTATTGCTTTCCTGTTATTAGTCGACAACACGCTCTTTGCTTGTCACTCCGTCAACATTGTGACCTTACGTATGGTTAGAGGAAAGACAGTGTGAGGGTGTACAGTAATGTCACGTTATAAGAATGCATTGCCAGTGGTGTTGCACGTTTTGTTGCTTAGAAAGTTGTGGGCGCTCTCTCTCTCTCTCTCTCTCTCTCTCTCTCTCTCTCTCTCTCTCTCTCTCTCTCTCTCTCTCTTGCTTTCAAGTCCCAGTAAGCTTGTTTGAGGGCGTTTGTAAGAAGATTGAAGTAGCAGGTAAGAAATTTAAGTACCTGTAAAATGTTGATGTGAAGAGTTGTTTGAAGCTCGAAACCGCCCCCAGCTTGTGTGTGTGTGTGTGTGTGTGTGTGTGTGTGTGTAGGAAGGTTCAAAAGACTTAATAGCGCATGAGAGTCGGGGGGAATGTCGCTTACGTGCATACAAGTTGACTTTATTTTAGTAAGTGCATGGTTCTTCACTTCTTGTTTTGTGACGCCAGTTTTCGTGACGAACACTGACTGTGGAGCAAACCCGCTATTCTCGTGGCCGGAAGGCTATATTATTTCGACCTTCACTCTTTGTTGGAGGGAAGGGTGGAGCTCTCTCTCTCTCGTAACCATAGCTAGCTCCTTATGATCTCCTTGCAGTGGTCGGGGAACTATTCAATTTATATTTATTATGGTCGTATTAATTCGCTTTCTACATCTACGCATTATGACGCCTTTGTACTCAGGCTGATCTGCCTTGAAGATCATCTGACCTGTGACCTGAGTATCATCCGCCCCAGTACCAAGGCTAAGGGTCAGTCATGTAACATCAGTACAAGTTTCTAGTGAGTAAAGTAAATAATAAAAAAAATAAATAATCTGAAGGAAAGACAAATGAAGCTAAAAACTGAAAAGATTAGCACAGAACGGAGAGTAACGAGTGAGGAGCCAATAATATTCCCACTCCACGCTAAGGAGACTTCAAAATTGTACACAAGACTTTGTTACAACCCAGTGGAGAATTTTTTTTTTTTTTCCCCCGCTTTGTATTTTAAAGATACTTCTCTCGCCTCGTGGCACCTTGAGTCTGTCAGAGGCGAGGAAATGAGTGAGTGAGAGCGGAGGACGGAACGCTCTAAAGGATGCTTCATGAGGTTAGGTCTCTCTCTCTCTCTCTCTCTCTCTCTCTCTCTCTCTCTCTCTCTCTCTCTCTCTCTCTCTCTCTCTCTCTCTCTCTCTCTCTCTCTCTCTCTCTCTCTCTCTCTCTCTCTCTCTCTCTCTCTCTCAATGAAGATGTGTGGGAGAGGTGCCGTCGCTTTACCAAAATGAGACTGGATGTGCTTTTATTTCTTTTTGTCGCCGTTGGAAGGAGCAGGTCACGCAAACAGTGTCTGTCTGTCTGCCTGGTGTTGATGTGTCTATCTTCGCTTTTGTTGTTATTAATCTGTCTGTTTGTCTTATTTGGCTTTTCGGTTTTATTCCTTTTATCTTTTTTTTTCTTTTTTTTTATTGGTGCGTTTGATTGTCTGTGTATACATTTTTTTTTCATTTTTTTGTTAATATGTCTGTCCTGTTGTTCTGTCGTTCCGTGTGACTTTCTCATTTTTTCTCCTCCCTTCACACGTCTTCTAATTTGAGAGAACCAAAATTTTCTTCCCCTTGCATACTTCATGTGTTCCTCTGTTTGTCTTTCGCCATTTACCTTTTATCTTTTTTTTATTTCGGCTTTTTTTTTTTACTAGTTCAATCTTTTCCTTTGTGCGTTTGTGTGTTTCACTGTTTTCCTGTCTCCGTTTGCCTATCTGTTTATCTTTCTCTGACTTCCATGCATACCAAATCCTTCTGCTTTATTTACCCATTCTCTCCTTCTGTATTTAGCTTACATTCTTGCTTTCCTCACGTTATTCTGTCTCTTATGTCTTTGGCTCTCGTCTTCTCCTTTGTGTCTGCTTTCCATTCCTCTCTGTCCGTTTGTTTCTCCCTGCCTTTCATCTTTCTCACTTTGTAAGTCATCACAGTCTTCTGAGTTTAACTGTAATTCGCCCCGCACTTATCAATGTCGTTCTGTTTTCCCTGCAGCTGGAGCGACTGAGAGATGCCCATCGGAGAACTGAGGGCGCTTTGCGAAAGGAGATAACCCAGGCGAAGAAGGCGGAAGAGGAGACAAGAAGGCTCAACGAGGAGTTCAAGAAGAAGGTGAGGCGAGGGGTGTGCAGGGACGGAGGAAGAAGGGAAGGGTGTTGGAAGGGAGATTATGAGGGAAGGAAAGGAGAAAAGGGAAAGACTGAAAGGAAAGAAAGCGTTCGTTTTATTACTTTATAGGGAATGAGAATGGAAGGGCAGAGAGAGAGAGAGAGAGAGAGAGAGAGAGAGAGAGAGAGAGAGAGAGAGAGAGAGAGAGAGAGAGAGAGAGAGAGAGAGAGAGAATTCAAGTTAAAATGAATGGATGGAGAAATGAAAGTGAGAAGACTGAGAAGGAAAATTGTGGTTTATGTAAAGAGAAAGACGTGGAAGGGAAAAAGATGAAGGAAAGGGAATACACACACAAAAAAAAGAGAGAAAAAAAAACAGGATATGACTTAGGGTGATGTGTTTACAGCAAGGAACGAAAAAGGAAAGAGAAAAAATGAAAGAATGGGTTGAATGCTTGGATTAAAGGGTTATTTTCGTGGAGGGAAGAAAAGAAAGGAAGAGGAAGAGGAAGAGGAAGAGGAGGTGGGGGAGGAGGAGGAGAAGGAGGAGGAGGTGGAGGAGGTGGATCGTGCTTTAAGTGCTGTGTTATGAGGACAGGAAGGAAAGAATGTGATCCTGGGCTGGAATTTAAAGCATAAACTCGTAATTTTCCTGCACGTTACGATGATACAAAACATCCATTAAAGAACAAGGTCATCAGAGAAGAGAGGGCGAAGAGGAAAGAAAGGAGACAGAGACGAAAAGTAAGGAAAGAAGGAAGGAAGGGAAGAAAGAGAGAGAAAGAGAGGAGTAGGATGATAGAGGGTTATGCTTATAAGGGCAACAAGAAAGAAAACGAGGAGGAGGAGGAGGAGGAGGAGGAGGAAAGGAGTCAGAAATGAATGAAAAAATGAAAAAAAAGTGAATAGTAATGTTTATATTTGAAAACAAAGGAAAGAAAATAGATTCAACTAAAATTGAAGTTAGAAGCGCATTTGCATCTTAGTTCATCAACGAGACAAAAAAAAAGAAAAAAGAAAAAAAGAAAGAGTAAGAGAAAGAATAAGGTAATAAAGCAGGAGGATTCGGCATGCATTGCAGGAAATGAAGAAGATAGAGAGAGAGAGAGAGAGAGAGAGAGAGAGAGAGAGAGAGAGAGAGAGAGAGAGAGAGAGAGAGAGAGAGAGAGAGAATTAGGATATGAACGACTGATGAGGTGTGTGTGTGTGTGTGTGTGTGTGTGTGTGTGTGTGTGAGATAGAAGGAGAGGGAGGGAGGGACAATTATTCCTATGACGGTGAGGGAAGGGGAGGAAGGGAGGTACGTGAGAGTAAATGAAGGAGGGAGAGAGGGAGAGGGAAGCTGGAAAGAGAAGAATAATATGAGAAGAAATGTTAGTTGTGGAGGACGAGGGGGAAAAGGAGAAAGAAAAACGAGAAAATAAAGAACAGGGGGGAGGCGAAGAAAGAAAAATACTTAATGAAACTTGTATTATGAGAATGCATTTAAAAAATAATTGGCCAATAAAGATGTGAATATGTAATATAGAAAATGGGGATTCATAAAGGCAGACTGCAGAAAGCCAATAGTTAGCTTTTACACACACACACACACACACACACACACACACACACACACACACACACACACACAAACAAACATCATGGCCGTGGTTCCTTTTCACCAAAACTATTCACCACTTTGATGTGTGTCTATTTTTCTTTCTCTTTTATCACCCTTCCCTTTCTCCCTCCTTCCTTCCCCTCGTCCTGTGTCGTCTTGTACCTTTACTGTTTCCTCCCGTTTCCCTTTCCAATTTTACCCTTTCCTCCCAGACCATTCCTTCCCCTCCTTCCGCTGTAGGCTTTTACAACTTTCCGGTGTTGAGGGGAGGGATGGTGGAGGAGGGAGAGGCGGGAGGGGAGCTCGGGTGGCAGTGGGAGAGAAGGAGGTGGTGGAGGGGAGTGGACGCGCAGAGCTGTGGTGGTGTAAGTGTTTTCTCTTGTAATCTTCTCTTGTAATCGCTCCGCAGAGGCCACCCACTCCCTCTGCGTCTGCCTTACCCCCCTCTCCCACGGTCAAGGCAGGGCACCTAGAATAGTACGGTTATATAAGTCGGGTTGCCTGCCCTCCTAACTCCTATTGTGTTCTGCGTTCGCCTCATTTTTAATTCCTGAGTTGTGACGGTCTTATCACGCGTCCTGACAAGTGATTGATTCTTAGCAGACCTTGGGACTCGAAGATGAAAGGAAACGCCTAGCACGCAGTAAGTGAGTGAGATGTTACGTAACTCAGCATCTGTCCAGGATTGTGAGAGTAATGCCTTTTATTATTTTCTCTATATTTTTTTTTCGTTTCTTTCGTTTGTTCTGTGTGAGAGGAGAACTGGCCAAGGGCAACAAAAAGAACGGAAAAAATGGCGCACCACTGCTATGTTATACCGGACACCACTTACGATCGATACTGACAGGGTCTTCTTCTTCTGGAGTCTTCTTCTGGAGTGTTGGTCTTGAAGCCACGCAAATGTTTCTCGAGATTTAACAAATAACATAATTGTGCATAACAGTAGAACAGGTGGCCTGGATGACGGAGTAGATGTGGGGATAGATAGGCAGGTGAGAATGCTTGATTTCTCTCTCTCTCTCTCTCTCTCTCTCTCTCTCTCTCTCTCTCTCTCTCTCTCTCTCTCTCTCTCTCTCTCTCTCTCTCTCTCTCTCTCTCTCACTAACATTTGACTTACCTTGCACGAGAGAGAGAGAGAGAGAGAGAGAGAGAGAGAGAGAGAGAGAGAGAGAGAGAGAGAGAGAGAGAGAGAGAGAGAGAGAGAGAGAGAGAGAGAGAGAGATTATAGTTGACATGAAGCTAAAGCAGGGAGAAAAATTATAGTTTGCTATGAATTCAAACATGCGAAGTCCTCCCAGTTACTCTTATCCTGTTTACTGCCTCCTGCATCCCTTTCCCTACTCGTGTGTCCTGACTCATCCCATCCTGCCTCACCTCTCTCCTCGAACATCTCAGCCTACTAACCTACCAAAAGCCTATCCTAGTTTCCCTTGTATTTTTATTATTTATTCTATATTTATTATTTACAGTAGTGCTTTATCAGTGGTGCCCAGTATGGTAATTCTCCTACTATTAATTTTCCCTTACATGATGACGATGATGATGATGATGGTGATGGTGGTGATAATGGCAATGATGAAAGAAGTAGTAAAATTATAAAATGCATCATGTCTTAACTATCAATTCATTTCAAGTCACAGTTTCAAACCAGCAGCAAGCCGTGCAGTGTTACAATGGTACCACTGCACAAGTTCTGTTATTGTTGTATTGGTTTTGATAATTGCACCCCACTTCGAGCCACACTTTCCCAGGCCAGGAATACTTATTGCCTTTTAACGATTATTGGAAGCTCTACCAAATATTCCTTTCTATTTCTATAATACCCTTCAGCAATTACTACTCGTACGTATGGCTGGAGTATAACTTTGTATTGCTTTCAAGTATTATTCATTACAGTGTTATGAAGTATTATTATCCTTGAGTGTTTTCTGTAATCTTTGACAGTTGCTTGACTCACATTTGCATCCGCATTTATATTCTTTCTGCTGTTATCGATGGGAAGAACGGGAAAGAGAGGAGAGGAGTGGTAAAGTGGAAAGGAGAGATGTAGGCAGCAGGAGGGGCAGGAGGGAGAGGCGGGAGGAGAGTGAGATGGAGAAAAACACCGAGAGGAGCATAAAGAGAGACATGAGTCGAGATTTTTAAAAGGTTGTTCGCGTAATGAAGTTTACACACACACACACAAAAAAAAAAAAAAAAACAGAAAAGAAGAGGGAAGGAATCTTAATGTGTCTTGAAAGCAAAACTAATTCAAATTTGGCAGGAAGATGGAACTTGTTTGGGAAGAGTCAGGCAGAGCAATGACGAGTTGCAAGTTTTTCTGGCTTAGGATATGAAAAGCAAATAGAAGGACGTCGTCGGGATGAAAAATCAGGCAGTTTTCCAAGCATATTATAACCGGTGACAAATTGTGTGTGTGTGTGTGTGTGTGTGTGTGTGTGTGTTATTCACTTAATGATTGTTTGCTGGTCGTTTGCCGGAGTTGGAGGGTAGAAGATGTGAGTAAGTCTGAGGTGATCTTGTTGTTAGTGTTTAGAGATGTTGTGTTGAGACATTCCCTTCGGCTCAAAATAAGTTTTGTTTCATTTAGTCGTTGTGATGTATTGTGTTCAACAACAGACATAATCAAACGTGTGTGTGTGTGTGTGTGTGTGTGTGTGTGTGTGTGTGTGTGTGTGTGTGTGTGTGTGAGAGATTGTGAAAGGTGTGGCGCGTCAGATGCAGGGCGGACACTCCTTGCTCTGCACATGTAAGCCTTAAGATATGTACTTTATATATATATATACTCATCCATGTAATTTAATTAGCCTTGAAACACCACCAAGACTTTCCTCTGCCGTGTAATAACTGCTGTGATAATGTCTCTTTTTAAGTTAAATCCCATGAAATTTGTCTTTCTAATGGAGAGGAAAATTAAGTTGGGTTTTTGTTTAATTTTTCGTCACAACACACACTGAAGCTTAATTCTATTCGTACTTCTCAAATGTGAGAGTCTGAGTGGAGAGACAAGCTGACGCGGAGGTGTTTGTTGGTCTAGGAAATATTTTGAGGCAGGAAGGAAGAACGGTAGTTAGGTATCAGGGTGTGTGTGTGTGTGTGTGTGTGTGTGTGTGTGTGTGTGTGTGTGTGTGTGTTCTGCCTCTCCCAAGTGAAGAGAGAGAGGAAAAAAAAAGAGACATAACAAGCGTGAAAGTAGGTCATGCTGATGAAACACTGCTAAATTATGTCCTTGGTATAATCAAGTTCCCTCGTTATGTAGTAAATTAGTGGGTGTCGAGAGAGAGAGAGAGAGAGAGAGAGAGAGAGAGAGAGAGAGAGAGAGAGAGAGAGAGAGAGAGAGAGAGAGAGAGAGAGAGAGAGAGAGAGAGAGAGAGAGAGAGGTACAGTATGATGTATCAGAAACCCTTCGTGCACTTTGAGGCTGTGCAAACTAATTATTGATACCTGCATATGTAATGAATAAGAAGCCCTGATAAGACACACTATTTCCCTCCCGAAAGCAGGTGTGGTGAGGCCGCTAGATTGACAATGGATGGAAACAAGGACTGTGACACATGACTTTTTACTTACCGTGTATCTTTGCGATGGACTGTGAGAGAGAGAGAGAGAGAGAGAGAGAGAGAGAGAGAGAGAGAGAGAGAGAGAGAGAGAGAGAGAGAGACTAAACAACCATATGTAACACAGCTGTATAGATTGTGCTGCGCTGGTCTCAGAAAACGTGATTTGGTGAAAGAAACAGAATTGTGAGGTAAGGATATCATATGGGAACATCCCCGCACCGCCCCACTCTGCCTCTCTGTGCACGCTGATATGCAGTATTTTATTGCTAACTTTTCATAGAGACGTAATGGTTCAAATCCAAATATTTTTCCAGTGTGCATTGAGCATTCTGCTTTGGAGATAAATGATGGTTGTTATCCTCTGATTGGGTTTCGTTGCTATTGATATATAAGAACATTCAACGTGGTGTGGTCGATATATGAGGGAAGCAGACAGGCAGACAGAGCACTTTTGGTGATATATGCACAAATGCTACCGAAGAGAACAAGTGGAGGGTGTGTTGGATAATGAGGAAGAGGAGGGGAAAGGGGGAAGGAACAAAGCAAAATCAAAAGAAAATACACGAAAATATAGGAAAAGAATAAATAGCAAGAAAAAGAAAAAAAAATGACGGAGAAGGAAGAAGCGAAGGATTACAACAAACATCAAAGTTAATAAATGTTGTGGTTTAATATTTATTACTGTCTTAAAATTACATCTGAATATTTTGAATTTTTAATAAGTAGCGTAATGTTCGTAATTATTACTGAAAAGACTATTTATAGTATTGAATTAGAAGCAATTGTGTTGCTGATTTTGTTCCAGGTAAAAGACGTATTTTTCTTTTTATTCCAGTGAGACCAACAAACGGCTTATCGTCTTACTCACTGGCTTACTTTTCACTTCCTGTTTTTATTTTTACCCATGAACAAGTATATATTTATATTTCATTTCATTTCATCTTACTTTTTATCTTTACTTCATTTTCATTGCTATTTTGTGACCTGTTTGATATCTAATTAATTTTACGTTTAACGCACCCTTTTTTTTGATGAGTCGTTGTGGTTGTTGTTGTTATCATCAGCATCATCATTATCATTAATCTCTATAATGACATGAAGCAGCATCTGTTTATTTGCAACTGTGTAAAGCTGACGTACGTTGTTCTGGCGGCAGGTGCGAACGCTGCGTCAGGCGGAGACAGAGGCCACGCACAAGATCACTGAGCTGGACGACCGCGTGCAGGAGCTGACCAAGAAGCAGAGTGCGGACAGCGTGCCGTGAGTACCCGCCTGCCTTGCTTGCTGTTCCCGTACTGACACTCCTTAGCCTCTCTCTCTCTCTCTCTCTCTCTCTCTCTCTCTCTCTCTCTCTCTCTCTCTCTCTCTGCTCCCGTGTTTCTCGTCTAGTATAATTTGCGCTCTCTTTTGCTACGAGTTTTTCACCTCTTTTCTTTTCCCTGCATGTTTTCCTCCTCTCTTCATCTTTCTTTTTCCTTTTTTCCCCATTTATACCTTCATGCATTTTTTTTTCTTTTATATCGCTCTAGTGTCTTCATCTTGTATAGTTTTATATTTATTTATTTATTTTTTGCCACTTCCCTTTATTTTTCTCTACGTATTCCTTCCTTCCTTCTTTCGTTCACTCACTCAGTCAATCAGTCACTCAACTCTCATGTGACTTCGTCTTGTATCACTCTTATTCTGTCTTGTATCATTCTTATTCTGTCCTGTGTATTCCTTCCTTCCATCCTTCCTTTCTTCCTTCTTTCCTTCCTCTGTTTACCTAATCTCTCACTCAATCACTCAGAGCGTTTGAACATGGCTACCGTTTCACATCTCGTACGTCATCCTTTCCTTCTCCTCGTCCTCCTCCTCCTCGTTTTCTATTTCTTCCTCATTTGTTTCATCTCCTCTGCACTTATTACTCTAACCTGATTCAGTGATCTTCTTTCCTGACTTCACGTGGCTTTTCTAGAATATTTTGTGTTCATTAAAGAAATATTTACCTTCAAGGCATCATATTTTTGACTGCCTGTGCTTGAAGTGAAGTTATTAACAGTCTTTTGCCCCTTTACCTTTAGTGATTAACATTGCTGTCGTTGCTAACATTATTATCTAAGTTTTTAAAGCCTCCAAAGTCGCAGTAAGGTAAGTAATTGAGTTTGTGCCTCTGTATGTCTGTGTGTGTGCCCTGCCTTGCCTCCCTCTCTCCGTCTCGCCAGCCACCCACGCGTAGCATCCACGGATCAGTTGACATCGATGGAAATTGAGGAAATTGCTTCGTATTGATATCCTGAGCCTGAATACGAAGGGAAACTTGAGGTTAACGACCACATTTACTGGATGTCATTGAGTGCCTCTTGTGTGTGAGAGAGAGAGAGAGAGAGAGAGAGAGAGAGAGAGAGAGAGAGAGAGAGAGAGAGAGAGAGAGAGAGAGAGAGAGAGAGAGAGAGAGAGAGAGAGAGAGAGAGAGAGAGAGAGAGAGAGTAAAAAATGCGAAAGAAAAATACAAAGGAATAAGATATGTCATTCTATGTCGCATTAAGGACAGTGAGGTGCGCAACAGGCGATGGAAAATATCAAGTTTCGTAATAAGATTAAATTAAAAAGTCACTGATGAAGGTTACGTTTTCATTTTGCTGGAGGAGGAGGAGGAGGAGGAAAAGGAGGAGGAGGAGGAAGAGGAGGAAGAGGAGGAAGAGGTGAAGGAGTAGAGAGAAAGAAAAAAAAAACATCAAAACAGTGGAGAGAGGTACGAAAGAAACCAAGATGAAAAGGAGAATAAAGAAGGAGGTTGAAGTGACAAACGGGAGGCACGGTGCATGGTAACGATAAGAGGACCGCTGAGGCATCACCTGAATCTTGGGATGAGTGCAGCTGATGATGAAAGGTGAAGTTCGTTAGTAGTAATGACCCTGTGTGTGTGTGTGTGTGTGTGTGTGTGTGTGTGTGTGTGTGTTGTAAGCTGCCTACATGAGACTTTCGAATAAGACTCTCAACTAATTTTCTCTTGTTCCGAGTAACGAGCGAGAAAAGTAACGACAATTCCATGCAACGCGTCCTGCTGTTAATCTTGGAAGGACAAAGCAGGAGGCGAAGCAGAAGGGGACGCTATAAATTATACACCGGAGCCTTCATTTGATTTAATATCGTAGGAAGACGTGTAGCAAGCAGCGTTTTCTCGCCACCTTGCTTGGGAGACAGCAGGTGGTGAGTAATGAGGCACTGCAGGTAGACTCGTGGAGGAGGAGGAGGAGGAGGAGGAGGAGAAATAAAGGTGGTGTAGCCTCCATCTCTCTCACTTTAAGCTTTCAAAACACTCTCTCTCTCTCACACACACACACACACACACTTTATTATTTCTTGAGGTTACTTTCATGAATTACATGTTCATTCTTTTCCTCCCGAGGCATGTCAGCGCATAAAAAAAAAAAAAAAATAGATGATCTACCCTTCTCTTCTTGTCCCAGGCCACTCCAGTGTTTATATAATTTTCACGCATTCTGAAGAGCGTCACTGGTTTACACTGGTCCACCTCTGTCGACCTCTGAGTGCTGACTGGCCTCTGCCCCGCCCTGGCCTCCCACAAGGGCGCCCTGTGTTGACACTGCCAGCGAGCCGTAGCGCGTGAAGTTTAGATTAGATATCCCTACAAAAGTTTGTGAGACATCTTTAAACACACTCTCTCTCTCTCTCTCTCTCTCTCTCTCTCTCTCTCTCTCTCTCTCTCTCTCTCTCTCTCTCTCTCTCTCCTTCGTGTCTACCTCTTCAACATGAACTCATCGCTGTTTTCCACCACCACCACCACCACCACCACCACCACCACCACGATCACCTCACAAGCTCTTTGATCCTCGCTAAGAATTTTCTTAATCAATTTCCCTACCGAGATTATCTGCCCGACAGACCTTGTTGAAAAGTTTAGAATTACCTCCGCTTTCGTTCCTCACCTTCCTCCTCTCTCTCTCCCCCCCCTTCCCTCCCCTGCCTCGCCTTCTCCTCCCCGCGGAAATCGTGAAGTGTTGAAGGTTCTAAGTTTTAAGAATCTCGTAAATCCGTCAGAACGAAGCGCCAGGTGATGAGTGGCAGGGGAGGGGCGGCAGGAAGAGGGGAGGGGGAGGATGGGAAAAGGTGGCAGGGAGGGAGGGAGGAGGAGTTGGTAGGTGGAGGGCGGAGGAGGTGACATTGGCAACATTTACCTGACGACGCAGCTAACCTATGCCTCTGCCCTTACCCTGCTTCCGTCTGGGACTCCTGAAGGAAAATGTCATGGCTTGTGTGAGACGGAGGAGTGATGAAAGGCGTGTGTGTTTGTGTGCTTTAAATATTGTGGGAATGTGTTAAGGAGAAAGAAGAGGACGTGTATGTTGCATGGACCAGAGAGAGAGAGAGAGAGAGAGAGAGAGAGAGAGAGAGAGAGAGAGAGAGAGAGAGAGAGAGAGAGAGAGAGAGAGAGAGAGAATATACGTCTAAAAAAAAAAAAAGAATGATGTGGATTAAATTTTACTATCTTTTACACAGGTGAAGCTGGGACAAACTGTTTCGTATTTTTTATTTGACAAAACTGAACTATCCCTGCAGTGTACGTGGGTGTTTGACGGGCGTGTGTGTGCGTGGTGGCAGAGGCTTAGCGTGCTGTTCATCCCACTTACTTTCATGTACTTCCGCGCACACATTTGGAGGTTATCAGCTTATATATATATTTTTTGATATTCCCCGGTTTTATTTTCCAGTTCCCGATGTTATTTTTCACCTCTCGATTTTAGTTTGTTCTTCAAATTTTATCTCGCATTGCCTGAATTTCGTTTACGTTTCCCAATCATATTTTTAACCAGTAGATTTTTACATTGGATTATTTTTTTTTTCACTTCCGATTTAGTTGTATACACATTCCCTGATTTTATTCTACATTACAAGATTTCACTTTTTTACTCTCCTAATTTTTCCCAGTTGAATTTCCCCACAGGCACTGCTTCCCCTCACGTGGCTGTCAGTCTGCCTGGCGTTGTGCATCATCAGTTAGCCGCTGTACTCTCTGAGATGCGAAACAATTAGCACCACCAGAATTAATGCATGAAATCTTTATAAACACCTACAAGAAAGAAAGGGATTAAAAAGAATACATTTTGCAATTTCTACCCAGTTTAAAGATTGGAGTTGGCTGTAGAACAAGTAAAGATGTCAGAGAGAGACTAGTAATTTAGGAAAGATGTACCAAAAGTAGTTAAAGGGTTAAACACTCGTGGCTTCAAGGTCACTCTTTTCCTTATGCATTTCCTTGACACGATTTTCTTTGTCTCACTATTTACTCACCGAGAGGAAGCCAAATGGTGCAGATAAGCATGCACACTAGATGATGAAAGCAGCATTAATGGTCGGGTCGAGGTGAGGCTAGCCATAATCTTACCTTCCTATCACACATTTCTGAGGTATTGGACTTGGCACCACCTTGATATATTATTGAATGGAGCTCGATATATTCCTCAGTGTTCCCCAATGGCCCGCGACGTCAAAGGGCCGGTACCTGTGATACGTAGCTGGAGGGCATTCTCCTATAAGCCGCTACCACTTGGGGTCGTGCCAGCCAGCGGTGGAGGCCTGACATTCACCGGGCCCCTTAAATAGTGATGAAATAAGAGGAAAATATTTTGCTTGTGAGAAAAGGAGATAATTTTTCATGGTTCTTGGTGTTGTTGCTTCTCTTTTCATTTTTTTTCATTTTTTTCTTCTTCTTCTTCCCTGTCTTGTCCTTCGCTTCCTTTCCCTAATCTTCCCTTCCATTCCCTTCCCTTTTCTTCTCTCTTCTTTTCTCTTCTCTTCTCTTCCCTTCTCTTCTCTTTCATTTCCTTCCCTTCTTTTCTCATCCTTTACTTACCCTTCACTTTTCTTCCCTTCCATTTCCATCCGTTCTTTTCTTCCCTTCCCTTCTCTTCTTCTCAATTCTATTCTCTTCCTATTCCTTCTCTCCCTTACCTCTCTGCTCCCTTTCGTTCCAGTCCCTTCTTTTCCTTTCTTGTTCCCTCCCTTCTCTTCCGTTCTTGTCCCCTTCCTTCCCCTCTCCTTCCTCGTCCCGGCCTCATGCCTGGCTGGGATAACACATAGATGGTCATTAGTCAGAAGAAAGAAATGCTAATCTTTTTCCTTAAGAAAACATGATAAGGGAAGCATAAAAATCTTAAACTGGTTAGCGAACGAGATCAGAACGTTCGTCGTTAGCTCAGAGGCGAAAAAAAGGAGGAAAATATACAATTTCACATGGATAGTAAGAGGTGTATAGTGTTTGGGTGTAAGGATAAACAGAGACAAGCGAGTGTGTATCAGTACTTCAGACAGCGAAGGGAGAGAGACTTTCATACTTGGCTGAATGATAAAGACAAAAGAACTTGATTGATATTACTGTGGTGCGGTTGTTTTAGTGTTGTTCCCGCTGTGTAGTCTAAGATCGAAGTCTTGAACCGCCACTCACCGCTCTTCTATTCCTCCGCCTCTACTTGCTCTCATTGTCCTTCTGCCCTGTTCTCTGTTCCTTGTTCCTCTGTTCCCGGGCGCTCATCAGTACAAGAGGAACGGTCACTGATTTTTTTTTTTTTTATTGTTGTAGCAGCGCGTTCAGTACTGGGAATGAATTGATCTGTAACATTTAGCTTCCCTGCAGTAAGTGCCGTTGGTGTTGACGTGTGTATTATTGTAAATGCGTAGGATTGGTTGGTTGCTCTAACGTGAGACTATGAGCGAGTTACTCAACTTTGGCAATACACACTACACACACACAACATGATTCAGGAATAGTTAAATCCCTCTATTACCAGGATTCATATATTAAAACCGCACAATAGCTGTTAGTTGCTGTCAGACACAGTCGTTTAACCCTTCGTCACAAACCTGAGTCGAGATGAGATTCGCATGCAGGAAATCGTTTGTTATAAGAATGTTTCGAAACTTGGAACTTCGGAAGGAGGAAACTCAAGTGGGTATCAGTTGCATTTCCATGTATTTTGCCTTAGATATTTTATTGTCCGACGGAGAGAGAAAATGTGTAAAGATTCTTGAAGGTTTCTTGTTGCATTTATACTTTAATATTTAATTTAAAGAAATACATACCTGATGTTGATCTGAAATTGTTCTGAAGTACGTAAAGGCAACACAAATGAACTGTTTCGGTTTTCTATGAAGAAGTTCCACCCTCCGAGGCCCGGCTGTCTAGCGGTCGCCAGGCCGTGCTGAGGGAAGGGTGAAGTTACCACTGCTCTTCACTAGAGGTAAATTCGTAATCTGGTGTGTAATACATCAAATTACAGCTTATTTCGTCTTGTATGGGATTAACTAAATCGTATATTGAATTGTAGATTTGGTAAATGTAGCAAACGAAGGTTTAATGATCGCTGCTTGTGAAGGTTGCACATGGCCATTGCTGACGCCGAGAAACGCCTCAGACCTTCAGGAGCCACGCAGAGCCCCTACCTAAACTGCAACTCCTGCTGCCTAACCAAGTACCCGTGCCGCTCCTCGTCGCAGCCGCCACACCAAGTCTCACCTTGCTCTGCGTGCGCTGAAAGCAATGGCAAGTGACAAATTGGCAACGTTTCAGGTACAATGTAAAGGTTATGATGGTAGTTATTTTGCCTTTTCATATTGTTGAAATGGTTTGGCAGGAATGGTGTTTGCAGGAGCATTGCTTAAGACCTTGGTACATCCCACATCCCTTCGCCTCAGCGCTCCACACAACACTATGTTTTGCTGCACCTCACCACACACACGAGACCCACACCACACCATGCACCTACTTACGTCACACCACATCACAGCAGACCACACCACGGAACGCTACATCACTGTCAAATCACACTACGCCACACCGAACAAAGCTACACCCAAGTCACGCCACATAACGCCACACCCTAAACCACCCCACCCCATCCCATCCCATTAACCCTTTCCACCCTATTATCCCATTCCACCTGACACTCTACTATTGTTTAATTCTCCAGATCACCACCTGAAATCGGTACACACACACACACACACACACACACACACACACACACTACCCATTAAACTGTTTACAACACACAATGAACACGCACGCTTCACTTGAGACTTATAGAGAGTAAATTTAATCGTATGGAGGCAGAGGAGTGTGAAGGAGTTACTTGTTGTTATGTTAGTGGTCCCAGCGGATATACCCGTTGTTTTGGACTGGCGGAGAGGCAGTCATTAACATACTCGTACGTGTAGTATGGCTTATTAGGCAGTCAATGGAATAATTGGAATCCTTTTGAAGTGGAAAACGACGACGAGGAGGAGGAAGAGGAGGGAAAGAGGGAGAGATGGAGGAGAGGGGGAGAAAGGAGGTGGAGAAGGAGTAGGAGCAGATGAATGACGACTGTTTTGTTACATTCGCTTACGTGTTATTCACTTTAATTGCGTTGCTCACCTGTTCAGCACTTTATTTGTTCGTATATTCAGATTAACAGGAGACTTCATGCAGAGTTCGTTAAATCGAAGGTGCGTACGTGCCGCGTAATTCATAGCAGTTATGCGAGTAAGCTCAACTTTAATGTCAAGATGAACTGAGGAACTTTTTTTCCCCTCTCTCATCGCAGTACTGGTAAGAGCGATCAGACTTACTGTTAAAGTTGGGAACAGTCTGCCTTCTGCAGTCATCTTTCCTTTTACGACTTGGACACTTTAACGGCACTTCCAAAAGTTAAATTGATTTCCATCATTTGGACTTCCTCTTAATGTTCCTCTGGACACAAAGGTACACTTACTCGCCCTCGTCTACATGTAACGTATTTATTTTTCTATAAGTAACTGTTGTTACGAGTCAGTTTATAAACATCCTCAGTTATTAAAGGAATGTATATATGTAGAACTTGTGGGTTGTGGTTTGTACGTGAAGGACTGACACCCACTCAGCGTGTGAGAGTGAAGGTTACTGGGGTGGGAGGCGAGGGTCGTTGTGGGAAGCGATCAGCGAGCGATGTGTGACGTGGTGGGCGTCCATTCGGCTCAGTCAATTGTACTTTCATTTAAACAAAAAATTCTGCCTTCCCTAAAACAAAGACTACAAAAAAAGAGAGCATTTTTCCGTGTTACACAACTTTCACCCAGGCTAATGTTTCCCTTGCCATTCTGTGTGGCCTCGACCAGCCTCCCAGCGGCGCCACTGTAAAGACATGAAAATCTGCTTCGAGGTCTCCGTGAGACGATAACACAACACGCGTCCTTGCATGGCGTGACAAACAGCGCCGTTCCTCGCGTCTCAAACTGATCCTGGCAAATTGTTCTGGCAGGTCTTCTTTACGGAGAAGCATTGACACTTTTTTCGTACTACCCTGTCAGTTCATCTACTGGATTTAACTGTGCAACAGTATAAATATAAGAAAACCTTCGTTCTCAGCAGCGTGGGAAGGAAATAAATTTTCTCTCTCAGGTGTTGGCGGAGTTCCGAACCGGGTGTCCCGAGCCGGATGTCCCGCGCCGCTGGTGGAGTATTGTTGCTCAACCAATGCGACAAATGAGCAGCTGAATGTTTCTTGCGCAGTTGACCAAACTTCATTTTCTTCTGAAAGAAAAACAAATGGAGGGCATTTCCCGGACCTGGAAAAGAATCACCATTGGGCGAAGACATAAAGCGCCTGATGGATTTACAGGATTAGAGACCATGCAGTTCGGAAGAGAAACCGGAAAGTATAGTTTGGGTCGGGAGCGCGTCTGGTAGTGCGGCGCCTCCGTGTCTGTCTGCTAGGTATCCTCCGTCCCTACCGGCCATCAGCCACCACCACCACCACCACCACCACCACCACCATTAAAGCTTACCGTCACTCTGCATTGTTAGACGACAGGCAAGACACAACACGTCCTGAAAATTATATTATCTACTTTAGTTACACTACAGCTTCCCTTCCCCTTCCTTGTGGTCTTCCTACGGTCACAATACTTCACATCACCTCCCATGAAACAATCAGCGCATTGAAAGGCAACCATTTTCGCATCAGTGACTGAATATACAGAAACTACCTATTCCCAATTGAAAACACCGCATTGTGTTCTGCTAACTAACTGGTATTAGAATTAGGACGTCGCAATGAATAGCCTATATGAAGCCAGTTTAGACTAGGAGAACGCGTAACCTCTTTAAAAAACAACGAAAAATATCATGAGGATCGAACTCACAACCTTTAGGGCGCGCAGACCTTCCGGCAACCCGTTAAATCCGTTCCGCCACACTTCACGGCCGGCACTACTGTCCGACGTGCCTGCCTCCTCACCCTGACCGCTGGCAGATGGGAGGCTTCAAGATGATGCATCGACATAAGAGTCCTTCATGAATTATTAACCTGTGGGGGAGGAATAAGCAAAAGCGTCTTTTATTCTATTCTCTGCAGGATCATGATTTCTCAAGTTCAGCGGAATATAAATGTGTCTGAAGGCGAGTGACTGAAGGGGAAGCGAGGGACGGGAGGAAATAGAATGGGAAAGGGAGATTAAGAGGAATGGGGGGAGGAGAAAGGAAAAGTTGAGCGGGAAAGAAAGGAAAGGAAGGAAATAAAGGGAGTGTAGAAAAGAAAATGAAAGGAGTAAAAGGAAAAAAAGAAAGAAAAAATTGAGATAGTGACTGTGAAGGAAAGAAAACACTAAGAAATGGAAAGTGAGAGAGAGAAGGAAAGGAGGGAAAGGAAAGGAAAAGGAAACAGGGGAGATAAGAAATGAGAGAGAAAAGTTAGGGAGAAAAGAGAAAAGAGGCCAATCGGAACAGGAGAGGGAAGAGAAATAAAAACAAGAAAACGAAAAACTGAGAAGATAGGACGTAAGAGAATGGACATAAATAAGGAAGGAGGAAAAGAATACAAATGAAAATCTATCAGAAGGCAGTCAGACAGTCATTGCAAATTATCTTCCAACAAGAATCTCCATTTCAGCCTTCCCAAAGCCTCTCCTATTGACCACCACCACCACCACCACCACCACCACCGCCACCACCACCACCATCTTCGTCCACAGCTCATGTTCATCCCTTCCATCACAGCCTCCACCACCACCAGAATCACATCACAAGTTTGTGTCCCTTAGAACCAACACACCGTCCCCTCCTCCTCCTCCTCCTCCTCCTCCTCCTCCTCCTCCTCCTCCTCCTCTGCATGCAAGCGACAGCCTCGTATTGTTGTTGCACTGTTTCCCTTCAATTGATAGACCTTCACGAACACACAGGTTTTATTCACCTCTCTTGTATACAAATGTTCGACGCAAGATTATTTTTTGTTGGTATAATTGTATATATTATTATTTCCTTTCTTTTACGGAGAATCGTGTTTGCATCATTTGTTCTTTGTGGTCCTTTTAAATTTTTCCATTGTTTGCTTATTTATATTTGTGTCAGAGAGAGAGAGAGAGAGAGAGAGAGAGAGAGAGAGAGAGAGAGAGAGAGAGAGAGAGAGAGAGAGAGAGAGAGAGAGAGAGAGAATGCCACAGGTGATAATGGATACAGTGATTGATGGAGGT
>NC_087177.1:1885000-1915000 GCF_035594125.1 Scylla paramamosain
GCCACCCGCCGCTTTCCTCCCCGCTCTGTATAATGCCCCCATTCACTTCTCTCTCACTCTCTAGTAATATTCCCCCACACAAATAAGTGGCCTTGTTAGTGGCTTTTAATAAACACCCCACTCTCCTAAAGTTAGCTCAGCATGCTTTGAATTTTTGTCCCATTAAACTAGCACCACCGCTCGCCCGCTCCAGCCAGCCAGCCAGCCACTCAGTCGCTCCTCCACCCTCACCTCCTCCTCCACCTTCTTCGATCCTGTCATCATCCATCCACCGAACGTTCATATCCCATCCATCCACTTGGCTATAACTCTCTACCCGTCTCCTCTTTTCTTTTAAACTCTCTCACCTCTTCCCTAGCAGCACCTCCGTCGGCTGCTGCTGCTGGTGCTAGTTGTTGTTTTACGTAGGGAAAGTGGGCTATGGTAATGAGGAAGGATTTAACCAGGCCATGATAGAGGAGGAGGAGGAAGGGGAGGAGGAAGAGGAGTTTGGTGCCATTGTGTCTAGTGCACGTGTTGTCTGTAGCCAGCTGATGTTCAGGCTGTTCCTCTCACATTTAACCTTTCCTCTCTCTCTCTCTCTCTCTCTCTCTCTCTCTCTCTCTCTCTCTCTCTCTCTCTCTCTCTCTCTCTCTCTCTCTCTCTCTTTTTTTTTACTTTCTCTTACACGTCCGTCTCTTGTTGTATTTTCGTCCTACGTTCTCCAAGGTTCCCGCATCTCTCTCTCTTTCCCGTTTCCTTGCGTTTCCTCTCCTCCCGGCGCCATTGTCTTACTATTTTTCATCCCTACGTGTGCCCCATCTTTTCTCCTCCTTCATTTGACCCACTTTTCCTTCCCTTTCTCCGTTGCTGTTTTTGTCACTTTGTCCTTCCTTTTTCTCTCCGGTTATTTTATTTCTCTCCCTCTTCGTCTTCCTCCTTCACTCACCTTTTGTTTCCTCTATTTGTTTTTTTGTTTCTCTTGGCAGTTCAACTCATTTTGCTCCCCTCCTTCTTTCCTGTTTTATTGTCTTTCCTTTCTTTTCTCTCTTTCATCCATCTTTTTCCTGCCTTTACACCTCGCTGCTCAGTGCTAGACTTCGCAGTGAAATAAATCGTTACCAAGTACAATTCTTTTTTAATGAAATGATTCGGTAATTCAGTAAATTTCTCAACACTTACACAATTAGATAATTATACTTTTTTTTTTTTTAAGACGTCCTTCTGGTTATTTTAAATGCTTCAGAATTTGAAAGTATTGGTTTTCAACATTTTATATTAATTTTTGGCATACACCAACCTTAATTTATCCTTCCGGCACAGCGAGGCTTAGTAGGACCGGGGTAATATTTATAGCATGGCCTGGCGGGGGGGGGGAGCAGGGGAAAAAGAAGGGGGAAGAAGGGAGAGGACGAGGAGAGAAAAGGAGGAGGAGCAATTTTACGGATGGAGAGAAGGGCAAGAGGAAGAGCGAAGGAAGGAGGCCTGAAGGGAAGCAAGGGCCACCACAGAGCACTTCCGTTTAGGTCTATATCCGGACAGGGCAGGGCAGGCCGGGGCATGGCGGGCAGGCGGCGGCGTCTGGTCCTCTGGCGACCCTTCACCACACCCGCGTTATGCTGAAGCGAACCGCCACGTAGGCCCAAGTGAGTCGGAAATCCATTAGTGCAAATCTAAGCAATGCGAAATAGCTTTACATACCAATTTAGATAACGTCGAAGTGCCTGGCTGGATGACGCAGCAACATATTAACACGCTGACTCGCAGTATACGAGTATGAAGAAATTCCTGTCCAGACACCAGTAATCCAAGTTCCGAAGCGACTGTGACATGGTGACGTAACGCGATGGCTCTGACAGAAAATAAATGGAACATGATTAATGAAGAGACGATTACAATTGCATCAAAAGTGACGAATACCAAATTCACTCAATGAACCAAGCCACTGATAAGTATAAAATCAAAATAACAAACGGATTCGGGTCAGTTATTTATTCCAAGTGATGCACCTACACTAAACGCCCCCTTGATAAACCACTACCATAGAGGACAGTAGTGAAGTGAGAGCAACCAGTCCACGGCACTCACTGCTGTGTGAATGAGGTTCCTTATCTTGCGTGTTGAGGAGAAACTGATGGGACGCCACGCCAGCCAGGACATCAGTAGCAAGGCCGCCATGGTGAACCAACAACGTGCAAGGTAGGGATAAGGGAAGACGGGAATTGGGAGGAGAAAGTTGAAAGGAAGGGAAACGCAAGTGACTGAGTTTTGGGAAGATGGGGATCAGAGGAGGAGGGGAAGAGGGGTCAAGAACATGAAACCAGAAGAGGATGAGGAAAGTTAAGGGAGAGATTAAATAGAAAAAAGTTAAAAATGGGAGGAAGTTAAATGACGATGGAAGTGAGGAAGATCAGGAGAGGTGGAGAGAGGGGGGGAGGAGGAGGAGGAGGAGGAAGTGGTTAAAGGCCAAGAGGAGGAAAGGAAGCCCTGACTTGCGGCAATGCAGGTGAAAGCTTGTGAATCTATACGATGCGGCAGAGGATGTTCTGTCGACTGACCAGAGAGAGCTAGAGAGCCAGCGAGCGAGAGAGAGGGAGAGAGAGCGAGAGCGTCCGGTGGTTGATGAGGTCAGGTTTATAAGCCGTCACTACATGTTACGTTTATGAATATGTAAATTAATTAACACGAACTTCTCGTATTTTCAAGTGGCTGGTGCACCAACAGGGGCTCTTGCGTCAAGCCAACACGATAATGGTCTAATGCCTGAATAATTTAATGTAACAAGATTCCCTTTCCAAACACCCGACAAACCTCATTGAACAAGACACTGAACCCTTTATTTTTCCTCTATTTTATTCTGCTTTTATTTTATTTTTTCTTTCATCATTTACGTCTCTATTCCGCCCTTTTTTCTGTTTCTCTTGCCAGCTCTCTCTCTCTCTCTCTCTCTCTCTCTCTCTCTCTCTCTCTCTCTCTCTCTCTCTCTCTCTCTCTCTCTCTCTGCTTTCCTTTCTTATAACTTCCTTGTTCCTCCCTTAACACAAGAACGAAAGAAAAATAAGACAAGCTGCAAGAAGCCACCAGGCCTACAGGTGACAGTCTCAATATGAAACGTACCTACCAATTTCTACCCATCATCCTCATCTGTGAATTTGCCTCGTCTTTTAAAGCTTCCTTATAACTCTGCTTGCTTTGTCTTGTTCTATTCATCTGCACATTAGGAGTCAGTAAGTTACGAAACGCTGCCAGACATCCAGCCATATGGTTCCTACCGTTACACTGTTAATGCTACCCACGATGCAGTAACAATTCAAGACCACAGTGTCACTTCCTGCTAATGCACCGTGCCACATGCTGTTGACTTTCAGGACGGTATACTGAAGTGATTTAACGTTTATTGGTGTGTATTAGCGTCATGTAATAATCCTAAGCGACCTTAATCGATGCATTGCCGACTTAATTAATTGACTTATGCAGGGGTGGGAACTCCAGGTATTAGCTGTTTATATTGTGCGATATTATGAGCGAATAACCTGATTTTATCGCGCGCGCGCACACACACACGCACGCACGCACGCACGCACGCACGCGCACACACACACACACACACACACACACACACACACACACACACACACACAGTCCAGCTATACTTGTTAGTGAAATGTGATCGTGTCGCTGTGCTTGTAGCTAAAAGGATTTTTGTTACATGTTTGTTAGAGAGAGAGAGAGAGAGAGAGAGAGAGAGAGGGAGGGAGAAACAACCCATTAAATTAAATGCCCCATCCTAACATTCTCGTAAAAATTCCTGCCGTTTGCATTTCTCTCACCAGAGCATCTCACACCCTGCCTCCCCCCTCTCTCTCTCGTAAAGGCGTACACATATGTCTTCTACGTACAGTTATTATTATTGCAGTTAATCGTTTCACATTCATATTACTGAATCAGAGAGAGCGAGAGAACGAGAGTTGAGAAGTATTGTATTAGCAAAATATCCCTTTACAGCGGTTTAGATTTACAGTGTTACCTTCCTCACGCGCCACGAGCAGGCTGTGTAGGGTCGCGGTGGCAGTGGTAGTGTAGCGCACGTGCCCAGCCGCGCCTTATCTGACGGGGACGGCGGCAAATATATTGGTGTCATCACTTGGGAAGGAAATAGTGGGAACGGTTTCAGGTTTCGCGTGAGAGCGTGGAGTTCTGAGTGCGTTTTTCACCCGCTTTCTGTTGCCGGGGAGACCTTGAAGAGGGTGAAGGCCGTGCATCACAACTAATGGTTTTTCGATAATAGTTTCACAGTGAGGGGGATTTTTCAAACATGTCAGTTCTTCACGGGGGAGAAGAGTCATGGTGGTGGGTAGTGACTGGTGTTTCCGCGGAGTTGACTCAGAGCATTAGTCATCCTCACCAGTCTCGAGCCCAAGGGGGAAAATTTGTATACTCGTGGAAGCATCGAGTCCTGGGGAAGGGAGTGCCATGAACGGACAACAGAAGCACATGTTCTCCACTGGTACATTTAATTGGACCTGACATCGTATATTTGAAGTTATTAATACTAAACGACAACCCAAATTTTACTCCCACATCGGAAATCTGTGACACCAGATATTAAATTTTTCAACCTCATCGAAATGTGACATTGATTAAAGATGTCACTTTGTCATAATCTGTGTGTGTGTGCGCGCGCGCGCGTGTTTGTGCGTGCATTAGAGAAAGAGGGAGCGAGCGAGACACGTGCGCCATAAAGTAAGGGTGAATGACGCTCCTCTTCCCTCTCTGTCCTCACCTGCACCCCGTCATGCCGCCCGCCGCGCCCCGCCAGGAGGCTGTCACGCCGTCATGCTGTGCCCCGGCTGCCATCAGTCTCGCTCTGCACACCAGCGTTGAAGGGTTTACGCCAAACGAAAATAAATTGAACACAACCTTGCATCAACACACACACACACACACACACACACACACACACACAGAGAGAGAGAGAGAGAGAGAGAGAGAGAGAGAGAGAGAGAGAGAGAGAGAGAGAGAGAGAGAGAGAGGATTAAAGGGGCTTAAGATGAAAGATTAGGGCTTTTAAATCAGAATGACTCTTCTTTTCATGTCTTCCAGATGAATATAAACAAATAATAAAATCAGAACTTTGTGTCTGTCTGTATAGAGAGGGGAAAAGATCGACAGACGTTTTACATATTCCTTTATTTGAGTCACCGTGTGTGTGTGTGTGTGTGTGTGTTGCATCAGAACAACAAAGGTGGTGGTGGTGGTGGTGGTGGTGGTGGTGTGGCCATTGTCTGCTCTACAAACCCTTCCCTTCCTGTTTGTTTTGCAAGTTCTGAGTTGGCAGCGTCTTGTCTTAAAATCCTGTGCATTTGATAAACCTTCGTGTTTAACTATATAGAAGGAATAGCGGACCATTTGTAAAGTAATGCATTAAAATTATCATAGAGAGAAATCCACTGTCTATTCGAACTGCAGGGATTAAATATCAGCTTGGATTTTCATCTTTTTTGTTCCATAACTTACCGAAGACTTCTTCATGATTTTCTCCCCTCATACTTTTCAATATCTTCATCTTATTGTAATGTATAGTAAGTCTTCCCTTTTTCCCAGCCGTCCCCGCTCCTGTGTAATATCCTGTAAATATATCGTTTAATATCCGCTTGATAAAAGACTGGTTGTCAGATGTCCGTCGGCTGTCAGGGAGGAGGGAGAGCCCTGGTGCATCTCATTCATGTTTAGTGGAGAGCCAGGGAAGCACTGTAGATTCCTTTAATGTTAGCAATATACACACATCAGCTTAACGTGAAGTGAGGTGCAGTCATGGGGTTGTGAATATCTGTGTGTGATTGTGTAGGTGGGCGGCGAGTGGGCGGCAAGTGGGCGGCGGAAGTTGCTTGGAACCAGTCACATTTTTCTAGGCACTGAACCCGCTGCCGCCAACTCATTCCTGACTCATGCAGCTCAGTTTTATGGCGTAAAATATCAGCATGAGTGAGTGTTATTTGTGTATCTGTGGTTTTAATAATATTTACACCGGAGAAAAAAAAAATAATCACGTGGATTCATAATTCAACTTGAACCCGATGCATTTGCTATTTTATGTCGGTGACTGCTCGGTCATGTGTCCTTGCCATAAGTGAAAGCGTATCATGCAATTTTGGAATGAACCGAAGGACGTAAGAAAAAAATACGTTCAAGCCATTACCTCCCTAACAACATTCAGCAATACATATCAGACTAACATTTCCCTCCCGCTTGCGTGACGCCTCGTTAGCACTGCAGCGTCACCTCTTGCCCCACCACCACCACCACCACCAAAACCCGTCACGCGTGCCTTCTGCTGCCCTACTTGGTGACCCTCCTCGCCTCTTGCACTAAAACATCAATATTTCCACTCACTTGTATACGTACGTCTGGCCCTTGGCACTTGTATCGAGGTGAAATGTATTTATAGGAAGGGAAACTGCCTCTATGTTCCCTTCCACTCTTTTCGTTCATGTTGATGGTTTTTCTTGGTGTTTCGCAATCGGTTTTATAGACGTAAGGCAGAAAGAGGAAGGAGTGTGTGTGTGGAGTGTGTGTGCGTGCGTGCGTGGGTGTGGGCGTGGGTGTTTGATGGAGTGCGTGGGTTGCTGGCTCGAAGGTGAGGAAGTTGAGGTTTAGGAAATGTATACAGACGGATTAAGATGGCCTTGTAGATAGCTTCCCTAACGGATGTATATTTAGAACGCATAAACGGACTGTGTTTTTTTCCCTTCCTTATCAATCTTACTTTTTTTTTTTCTTTTTCCGTTTGGGTTGAGTTCGGTAGTGAGTAGTGAGTATTTGAGATTTCCTTGCGTGTTTATCATGAGTTATTTGTGATTATTTTTGTTGACACACACGCACACACACGCACATTCCATCAGTATCAGAAAGAGATTACGAGAGATTTCAAACACCAACATACATACCTCTTTAGATCCTTTTACTAAGCCTCTTGATTTCGCTGAATTTCTCTGCACGAACTATATAACATTAGAGGGAAAAAAAATGAGGCATGAAATAAAAGTAATCTAGGACTCTGTTTGCAGAGGAGAGTATAAATGCATGTGTGGTAATGATGTGAAAGAGAGAGAGAGAGAGAGAGAGAGAGAGAGAGAGAGAGAGAGAGAGAGAGAGAGAGAGAGAGAGAGAGAGAGAGAGAGAGAGAGAGAGAGAGAGAGAGAGAGAGAGTAGTAGTAGTAAATATTCAATTCGTTCTTTTATTATCGACAATTTCCTGCTGCTTTCAGTGTGACGAGATCCGACGCGAGGCACTTAATTATATGGATTGAATTCTGCCGATCATTCTGTCACAAGAGGAGATAAAGTTCCAATAAAGATCCATATAGATTTGGCTGTGAAATGCAAAGCTATTTTTATATGGCCATGCAGCCTTCAGAGTGTTGGCATCTTCGTCGCTCACCATTACCGACATTTCCTTTACTGTCTTTTTTATAGCGGAAGGAAGGCAGGCAGGGAACTTAGAAGGCAAGAAATTAGGTTTTAATGCCGCTTCGTAATCAGAATATTTTTGCCCTTCCGAGAGTTAAGCCCGGTAGTGAGTTAGAGCATAAATTTGCGTCTGATGTTTTCCTTTTTTGGCAGATAAATCGTTCAGTTTAATTGGAACGCTGGAAGATCGAGAGAAAACTATGAGTAAGTTATGAAGAAAATTATTATTAGTTTACGTCACATCGTTGTTGGCAGGACATGAATGGTAATTTCTCTCTCTCTCTCTCTCTCTCTCTCTCTCTCTCTCTCTCTCTCTCTCTCTCTCTCTCTCTCTCTCTCTAACCTACTTTATATTATTGCATTATGCTGGCATGGCACGGAAGACCAAAGTGCATATGGCGATCCTGTCTTGTCTCGCCTTTAGCGTTACGTATGCAGAAACAAGTGATATAAATATTGTACTTGCCGATTTCTGAATATAAAGAAAATCTCGTTCCCAACTTCTCCTTCTCTCTGGTCTTCCTCAATTATCTAAGCTTTCCTCGAGTGTCTAGGATTTTTCTTAACAGGTGTGGTAATAGCCAGCCTCCGGTGGGGGTGTGGGATAGGTGGTGCAGGCAGGCAGGTAGGTGGGTGTGGTGCCTCCTGTGTGCCCGGCAGTGGTAAGACAGGTGCAGGAATATAACTGGAAAGAAAGAAATCCAACATTTTTCTAGCCGTTTGTAATTAAATTTGCGCTTAAGTTAGATTGGGAAGCTTACGCTTTGTGTGAAAAGTATTATTGCTTTTGAGAATGAAGAGGAAAGGAAAGAAAGGTGAGACGAAGCAGATGAACTAGTTTACTAGAGGGAAGTGGAGAGAGAGGGAGAGAAAGCATTTGGGTATACGATCGTGTTTTGTGGCTGTGGTTTTGATAAAAGAGAATGATTTTGACTCCCAACGTCTGTTAATTGCAGGGGCAAGAGTTAGTGGACAAGGACGTTCTCTGGGCACTTGGTCTTCGTACTTTAAGTCAACAATGGATAAAATATATAACAAGGAATAGGTTACAGTGTTGCGTTGCGTCAATCAGTTACGGACGAAAAGCTTTTACATGTGTATTTTTTTAAACAACGAGTGATGGAGGTGGCGGACTGCGTGTCAGTATTTATGATTCCCATCAGTTTCAGTGAGGAAATACGCGTTAGGTATAATATAGATTTCTCTTATTTTATTATTGGTTGTGGAAATATTTCATCATGGAGAGTGGCGGGTGAGGAAATGTGAGAAAGCATTGCACTTTTATTTGATTGGGATAAAAGTTAGGGTGAAGAGAGTGAAATCAACAAAATAATTGAGAGTTTAAGGTAATGCAAACTGGTGTAAGGTAACACAGCGCGCAAAACAATTTTATTTTATAACAAGTGTAGAAAAACTTAGTCGTGCAACCGTGTCGCGAGTAAAACTGCAAATGTTCCTGTTGAGCGAGCCGGAACTGTCCAGAGAGAGAGGACTGTGTGCTGGCAGGTAAATGCGTCAGATGGTCAGGAAGGCTTACATAAATTAGTGGTCAACAGGATAGCTAGCGTACACACACACACGCACACACACACACACACAATCCAGTGCTCCATCCTTCCTCACTTAAAAAAAAAAATAGAAATGTTCCCCACTTTCTTCTGTCACTCTTTTTGTTTTTGCAGCTTTTCTCCTGCCTATCGGTCTCCTCGGTGACGGCCTTCCTCCCGGCGCCCTCCGCAATTGGTGTATTCGACAAGATATACGAGGTTCCCGACCTGGCGGACAGAAACTGTAGGCACGGGCAAGGCTGCCTGTGCCTCCTCGGACGGTCGTTTCTAGGCTCCAAGTCTCGCAACCTTCCGTGTTTTTAAGAGTATAGGAAATTAGGGAATATATTTAGTTGCTGTTCGACAAGTGTTGCCGCGTGGTATCGATCGTGTGCGTGTGTGTGTGTGTATGTGTTTGTTTACGCAACTTGTCTAATAACGTTCAATATTAATGTACTGTGTAATAACCATTCGCCGAGTGGGATAAGACACCAGGCCTTAGAGTATATAGTATTATTATAAACAACAACAACACGGGTACCACTTGATTAAATTCTTGGCGAAAAAAGATGCAATTTTGGCAGAGACGCTATCCAGGGACACCGCACCGCCACTGGTTATGTATGTATTTACTACAGTCTTTCGCGTCATGTTGGCCACGTTAACAGGTCTCCCCGTGTAGGTGTTGGGTTATTGACAAATTGCTGGAAACTGAGCAACGGATCATCATTAGTATACTCGTATTCGGTAATTAGACACTGATATCCACACCGTTGTTGAAATTACATTGTTCTTTGATAATGGTGAACTGTACGTAGTCTCATTTCTCGGTCAACAGCTTGATAATCTAGTGAATGAAGCAAATGCAGTCTTTTTTTATCATGTCCTGAAAAATTCCTTCAGTTTTATATGAAAAAATAAATAAATAAATAAAACGGAGTGCGTTACTTTCGTGAGACGATAATAAAAGCTGGAGCCCGGCACTACCACAGCCGCCATAACAACACAACAAAGCAACATCGTGAAATGAGCTCAAAAAGATAAAAAAAAAAAAATGCTTTGTTTTTTGATAGGATGTTGTTTGTTTATTTTCAAAATTTGATTAAATTTCACTAAGTAAGAATATTTGAAAGTATTTACGGCGTTCCTTTTGGAATTGATTACGCTTTGCATCCGTTAAATGTTATTCAGAAGAGAGAAGAAACCTCACCCCCCACCATAGCCCACATTTTGTTCATCTTATAGCCGTGCATGATTCCAAAAGTCCTCATCATTGCAGTAGTACAATGAAAATGTTGTGATTAGACTCAATAACCAATTCATTATTCTTCCCAGCTGTCAACATATTTCCTATAAATTCAAGGAATATGTCACTTATTAACAGCAAAAAATGCAAAATGCATCATTAATCACGAAAACGATATACATATATGGTGAAATAACTTTCATGAGGTAATTCCAGGTCTGATGATGATAACCGTTCTTCCATCCATCAGTCAGGGGAGAGGAGAGGCATGGAAGAGTAGGACTGTGGGGACAACATCCACCGAATCATGCTGTGGAAAAAAAAAAAAAGTGAAGGTTATTTGTGGGAGGGAGAACACTTTATTAGTAATATGGCAGCGGTGGTAGTAATATAATATTGATGGTCGCGCTCGCTCGCCTGCCTCTCTCTCTCTCCGCAGCAATTATGTTCCCCCCCACAGTATGTCGACACTCCCACAAGTAACACACCCCAGTCACTCAAACATTATCCACGTCTGTCATCCTTTCATTCGGCAGAGCAACGATAAAGTTCCCCTTCCTCCCAAACTGTATTAAGAGAAAATCAAACCAGCTTCTGTCGTGACTGAGTTGCTCACTTACAATTATAAACGTTCAGATTCCAAGTTCACTTAACTTGTAGTTTTTATATATTTTGGCCCCATATGACCAGTAGTTGTTGCGACTCAGGGAAAAAAAAAAAATCACTAAATTTGATTGAGCTAAATGGAAATTGCGCGGCTGAAGCAAAAAAAATAAATAAATGTTCACCTCACTAAACTTGATTGAACAGTTATGGACTGAAAAAGACATAGATATAGATTTTTCGTGCACAATTTTTGAGTGACCGGGGAGAGTTAGTTAGTTTTGCGTGGTTCATATCAGCATACTGTGGGAATCTGAATGGGAGGACGGGGATCAACCAACAATCCACTACTGCTGCCACTGTCACTACTGAAAAGTGTTCCTCCACCAAATACATTTTTTTTTGTCACATGACTGGATGAAGAATGTTAGTGTGTGGACGACTAAGTACCTCTTCTTCTCCTCATTGCCAAAGAGCCACAGTCACTCAAGACTTAATTAAAATACCCCAGAATATTTTCTTTCCATTTCACATGATGACATTACAAATCTTGCTCCTGATGCATCATGTCCTAAGGACGAGTTCTTTCTGTAGGTATTGCCGCGAAATGCACATGTTCATAAAACATTTTCTACTTAGAATAACGTGTGTTTTTCATCTCTATCAATATCTGCAGCCATTCCCCCTCTCTCTTTTCTCCTCGACTCTATATTCTCCTTCTTCAATTCTCTACCGCAATAAATTGTGCTTTCATTTCTATTAATATCTGCAGCCAGCCAATCTTCCCCCTCTCTCTTCTCTCCTCGACTCTATTCTCCTTCTACAATTCTATACCGCCACGTGCTTCAGGCACGCAGGCTGCTTTACACTGGGTCTCAATCCCAGCACGTGCAGAGATCATTGTCTCCTTGACGGGAAACCTGAAATAATTACACGAATTAGAAATGCCTATCTAGTATTCTTAGCAAAAAGCAAATTACAACAAACTTGATAAATTACGACGAAGTATGAGTAGACACAAAGTCCTGCAATATTTTTTTGATTTGCCCCCTCTATTTTTTATTACAGTTCTCTCTGCTTATCCCCAAATTTAAAAATAGGAGGTCTATCTCCCCTTTTGGGTAATACAATCTACACTGGTTATCAAAATCACCACCCCATGGAAAGCTGCGGCAACTGGTGGTGTAAACATAGTGTGTGTGTGCGTGTGTGTGTTGGAAGGAAGGAAGGAAGAGGGAGGACACATTAGGTATTCACCCTCGCGCCCAACTTGGTCCCATGTGGGTGTTTACTGGAGGACTCACATTTTTACTTACTTCTCTGCTGTTGACAAGGAAAAAAATAAAAAATAAATAAATAAAAACGAACACAGCACACACCACAGCACACCACAACAAACAACACACACGCGTTAAATAACGATGGCATTATTATTCCTTAGCGTAGTCAGAAAGCTAGCGTGGTGTCATTTTCAGTGGTGCCTCCCTCTGTGCCAGCCGCTGTGGAACAAAGAAGTCAGGTGAGAAGTAGAGAAATGTATATATGTATGTGTACATACATACACATTCTATATATATATTTATTTTTCGGATGCTTTAATCGCTGTCAAAAATATATATATCCGGTAGTGTGTATATATTGTATTTTAAGTGTATATATATTATAAATAAAATCACATATCACTACTAACAAAACTCATAAATGTGTGCGAATTAGTTCGTAATTTCCACGCAATGGTTGTAATAAATAACAGGAAGGCGATCCTATACGGTAATAGTGTGTGACCATAAAAAGTCCTTTGTTAAGAGACACCCCTAATAGATTAAGGTGATCTGGGTGTAAAAACCGAAAAAAAAAATGAAATTTACTCTCGCAATATTAAAACAGTGAGAAACTCGGAAGTAATACGAAGAATGCAAGAAAAACGACACTAACTCTTAAAACACCATGAAACTCCACGACCAGGAGAACCACACACATCGGAATATAGACCATGTAGAACGGCTTCTTACAATATAAATTACCCCCTATCGTGTGCTTACTCGAGTCTCGAGAGAGAGAGAGCAGCACCATCCCTGGTGGGATGTGTTCTGTCTGCTAGGCCCCAAATTTACGTCTGTAGCTCGTAAGCGCAACAAAGATTTTCTAATTACTCTGCTTCAGTGTAAAATTAAAGTTTCGTTCCTAAAGGGTTTGGACCTTAGAAATCACGCCTCCAGGGATGAATTAGATATCATAAACACCCCCTGATGTGTGTGTATATACATACAATTAGCAATTATTGAACCTTTAATTTGTCTGTTCTTTTTTTTTTGTGTGATTGTGCAATGTATAGATAGAGATAGATAGTACTAGTTTCAGAATTAATCGAATAAAATCTGAGACATTTGATTTACATTTTCTTCCACAAAATCAAAAGCAAGTGATTTATTTTTTTTTACATTACAATCACATCAGACAGAATTATGACACATCTAATAGCCAATACCACATACACTAACATTAAAAGCTGCTATTTACTCCCCAATTCGTTACCCACTGTGTGCAATGTAATAATAATCTTTTTTTGGATTTTTTAATCCTTTGTTATCTCACTCGAGAAAAAAACTGTTTTGTCTCCGCCAGCCTTCCCTACACACACCTTCTTCCCTTTTCACATAATCTGCAGTATATATATAATAAGGAAACTTAATTCTCTCGTCCTGCACAAATTTACATCAAGCAGGAAGTTCCAGTATGCAGCGCCTCGCCTCCCTCTTCCCCACACGGACCCGTTGTGCCTCCGAGCTTGAAATGAAAAACATCCAGGACCCGTGATTAAGGGAGAAAATGTTGAGTTTAAGATAATCACGGGGCATAGAGGGGAAGGTGTCCTGCTTGTAAACTCAACAAAGAGAAGCTGCTGCATGATGACGCCCCTCGCCGCGCACTTTGGCTTGTGAAGAGGATGCTTGACAGGAGGGAATGCTGGGGTGAAATACCTGACCCGGAAAAAGTACGTTGGGTATTTAATAATAGACTGTCGGACCCGGAAAATACTGAAAGGAGAAATAGTATTGTAGTTTACCGGCCAAGGAAAAATCACATGGCCTGCAGAACTATGTATGCAACGAGCAGTTCGACAAGGAAATTGTAGAAAAGACGACCGGCTAGAAGAGCGAAACTATCTAAGGCAAAAACTAATACGCATGAAAATAACTAACAAAAGAACTATGACAAAGGAACATTTATCTTATCTAAGTAAAGAAATCCCTAATGTTTTGGAAAACCACTTTCTTTTTAAGTTTTATCCTTTGAAGGTGGTTTCCCTTCCTGTCAGTCTTATTGCCGAGAGAGAGAGAGAGAGAGGGGGGTTTGTGTTTGTGTGTGTATCTGAATGAGCCCCAAAGTTATCCATATTTTGACGAAAACCATGAAAGGTCGAGTTACTCATTCATTCACTTGTGTAACAGAACAACATAAGGTGCCATACATCCTACACACAAGTAACATTTGTATCGGACAGGTTTGGAGGATGTGTCTGCAGTGTGTATCTTACGTATCATCATATAAAACCTGACCACACCTTACTTTTGACTGCAGTCGCATCCCCAAATCTGCTGGCAGGTGTGAAGAGAAAGGAGCTCTACTATACTAACCCACAGTGGAACTTGCCTGTTGCTGCGCCCACCATCTCTGAGATTCATCACTACTAGTCTTGGCGAGAGCTTCTGGTCTTCGAATTCCCCACAGTCATCTTGTTTTTCGCTTGGCTTCACTACGTTGAGTGTACAAATGAACAGTTTGCTTTACCCATCTTCTGGCCAGGAAGTCTGAAATAAAACACACGAATGATTTTTTGGGGTTTGCTACTACTGGTGAGGAGGAAGATAAAAATTAACATCAGTGAGCATGGTCAATAAAGTAATTCACTTGAACAGAACGTTTACTAAGGTGAAAAGCAGATGTGACTCCTTGACTCACTTCACTCACCTCAGTGTTCACCCTTATAGAAATAATAATAATATAGAAGTCAAATTGAAAAAAAAGTTAATGTGAAATAGATGCTTAATTAGAGACATTATATTAAGACCATATCGTTAATTAAATCAAATAATGTTGGCAAAATTAAGCCAAAAATGAGTTATTGTAAACATTCTAATCCTAATGATGATGTTTAGGCCTAAAGTATTAAATACGTTCAATATGTGCCACTAATTATTGCCTTTCACTGCACCTTCCCTGGGGAAAACAAATTGTTCCTTTTAATATTTTGGAGGAAGTCTTCGTCTATAAAAAATAAATAAATAAATAAATAAATAAAAAAAGTAAAAGTCTCTTTCCTCACAAATGAAAAACCAAACAATGAAAATAAGGTGGGTAAAACTAGCTATGTTGTTGTTGTTGTTCCTATTGATTTTACTGTTGTTGCATAATTTAATAAAGCTGAATAACGAAGATGAAATGTTTCCATTACAAAAACACAAAAGTAATTTCGCAAAATCGGCTTATATACATGGACTGAGTGTGTGCGTGTGCGTGGGTGAGGGGCAAGCAGGCTTCTGGAAAACAATCTTTGTGCCTACGTAACCCAAATGCGAAATAACCACCACCCTTCCTTCGCGGCTGGTAATAATCTAGTGTGTGTACTTTTTCCTCTCATGCTTCGTACTTGTAGGTTGTGGCGCTACTCACTGCAAGCTGTGAGTTCAGAATGTGATGGGATGGGTATAGCACGGGCAGTTAGGAAGTCACACACACACACCGAGAGAAGAGGAGAAAGAGGAGGAGAGAGAGAGAGAGAATGCAGCGAGGGGAGTGCATATGAAGAATGGTCGCTAGGAGGAAAAGTTGGTAGGAGGAGGAAAGGAAAACACTAAATTAGAATGAAAGGATAGAAAAATAAGGCATAAAATAAGAGGAAATTTACTACTAACAATGCTATTCTTCTTTCCTGACTTTTTACGCCACAGACAATAGAAGCGCAGAACCTCCTGTACCTCCCCTTCCCCTCTCTCCCTTCCTCTCCCTCCTCTCTTAATTCACTCTGCCCCAAATTTCTATAAAGATGAAAAGAAAGTGCTCTCGGGAAAAAAAAGGTAACGCCCATTTACGAACATCTGAACCAAATTGCCGCGCATGTATGCATAATAACTCAGTCCTTGACGGCGCTGATCGTTAAGTCAAAGCGGCTAAATGCGTTAAAATGTTTGCATGTTACGTTACATTCAGTACGGTTATTTGTATAAAAATATGAAGGAGAAACATCGATGCAGATTTCTAACTAGGACACCTTCATGCCTGACCCGTCCCTCTCCCTCTCTCTCCAGCACTAAATGACAGGCAACAAGTGTAACGAGTCTTTTCCTTCCCCCACTGACTCCCTCTTACGTAAATGAGTCTTGTGCAGTGATGAAAGTAAAACGATTAAAATGGGAACAGCTAGTTTAATTATGAAACAGCTGCTGTGTTGAAGCCGCGGCTGCCAACACCACCACCACGCGCAGGTAATGGTGTCAACAGGTGAAAGGTTCCCAAAGCCTTATTACACTGCAACAGGTGAGGTAAACAAGCACACAGGTATGATAGGGTGAGGCTGGCGGGGTGACTGACGGAAGTGGTACCTGTTGGGGTATTAGGTAACTGTGTTGTCGTTTTTTGGTTATGGAAATGTGGATTCTGGGCGACATGGGTGTGGTGATGGTGGTGAAGGTGGTGGTAGTGGTAGTAGTAGTAGTAGTAGTAGTATATGTTGTAATATCCTAGAGAATGTGTTGTAATGGTAAATGGAAATATTTGCAGCGGGATGTAGCAGTGGCAGTAGCGAGAATTGTGATAGAAAAAGAGAGAGAGAGAGAGAGAGAGAGAGAGAGAGAGAGAGAGAGAGAGAGAGAGAGAGAGAGAGAGAGAGAGAGAGAGAGAGAGAGAGAGAGAGAGGCAAAGGTGAGTTAGGAAACCCGACTTGCCACAGGAGATGAGTACAAAGGCTGAAACTCATCGCTAAGCATCATAATTTCATGACCTAGTTTAGTTTGACAGGTAACTTTCTCGACTCAAGCCACAGCCACAGACAGTTTGGCGCCGTCCTACTGACAGTCCGACTCCCGAAAATAAAACAGATTTTAGTCAACATTATAATAATTCGCCTGAGGAACAAAGGATTGAGGTAAGGAAGAATCAGCAGCAACATGCAAATCTGTCGACGGATGTGAAAAAGCCCCAAAGTTACGATATAAAGTGATGGGCGGTGTGCTTTGCGTGAGGAGACATTTAAAAGCCGCAGGATGTGAGGGAGCCTCGTTAACATTTCATCTTGCTTGTAAGGAACATTACGAGCCTCTGCTGAAGGAAATAGTGTTTTCTTTATAGGCTGAACGTGGTGTTGCAGTGACGGGCAGCAGCCACTCTTTCCCCCTCCGCTCCCCGTCCCCTGCTGCCCCCACACTGAACCAGGTCATCGTTTCTGTGCCACACTCATCACTGTCTGGCCATCTGGGGCCTCGGGAGGGGAACTTTAAGGAGCTCTATCACACAACCACCCTACTCCGTCCATCTCCACCATTCCCGCCTCTATCACTCCAGCGTCCCTCCTCTCCGCCCGCCCGCCCGCCTGCCGCCAAGTATGCAGCGTGTGGGGCGGCTGGTGATAAGCCCCCTGTAAAGAAATCCGTCTCTTCAAGCGTCTGACCTTCAGCATCCTTGTCAAGTCTGTTTGTGGCGAGCAATTTGTCTACTCACTGTCTGGTAAAAGAAACATCGAGGCAAGTTAAGAACTGCTCGAGGTGTGAATTTCATCCTGTCCACATTAACATATATACACGTGATATTTTGCGTCACCAAATCCGGGGCACCACACACCACCTGACCCACAGCTGAGTCACCCGCCCTGCTGCCCCGATAGTCTTCAGAGTCGTTGCTGTCCAATTGGTTTTTGCTTGTGTCTCGTACGAAATTTATTTAAAACTGAAAGGTGGCATAAAAACACTGACAACTTGGATAAGGATGCGTCGCCCACCTCACTTCAACAACAGTCTTTCTCTTCGTATTTATTTAGTGACCCGCGGCTCATGTTTGTTGTAGGAATCGACTCGGTAAGTAAGAACATTAAATCAGCCTGCGGTATATCATGCTTCTTAAAAATCCGGAGATGAACGACTATGAAAAGGGTATAAACCGTAATGAAGCCACAGAGGAGGAGGGGAAGCGCGTGTCATCCCGAGTGATGGGGTGATGCGGGGGCGTGTCTTGCATACACACGAGGCATTATTCAGCCGCGGCACTCACTCCCTTCACGGTCCCTCCCTCCCTCACCGCCCTGATATCGCATGCACTGGTTTGCCCGCCACGCTCGGCTCCTGACAAAACCCAATGAATCTTTCAAAGTCTATCACGCATTTATTATCTGATCTCTTTTTATGAGGATATTGCAGTGTGTGTGTGTGTGTGTGTGTTTCGACTGATTCTGTAAACATACATCAATAGAAATTAAGAATAAACATGAGTGAATATTGTTAACTGCCTTGATTATCCAAACGCGATACACAAACATTGTATCAAGCAACATGACGCTCGCCTTTCTCACTTCCTCACTGTTTCGTTTCCGGTGCTTCGAGTCACGCTTAGAGGACGCACATTCGCACACTCGAGGCTTCTAAACTTCAGCCACGTTTTCTGTTAGTCACGTGCGTCAGTCACCAAGAGTTGTGTCCAAGCAAAATCGAAATACCATTGCTTTTCCTATTTCAGTTTGATGTTTTTTCTGATACGAATTACTCACTCCAGCAATATATTTCACCACGCCTCGGCGCCAGAAATATGAACCTGTGATGTACCTGCGCTCCACCTTCCCGTTCCTGCACCTGCTATTGCCGCAACTTCAACTCTTTCTGCTGCTATTACTGCTACTTCTTCTCTTACTGCTAATCATCCTGCTGCTGTTACTGCTACTATTACTACTACCACTATCCTTGCTGTTGGTACTACTGCTACTCCTATTAGTCTTGATACTATTATTGCTGCTCATATTGATAGCGCTGCTGCATCTCTTGCCGATACTATTCCTACTGGTGCTACTGTTAATACTGCTGCCCATACTCTTGTTGCTACTGTTCCTGTGACTACCACTTTACTCATACTGCTGCTGCCTGCTGGATCCAAGGTAGATGATGCTTAGGTAAGGATACCCACGTTCAGCAAACAAAGAGAGCAGTGACCAAATGCCTCCCCGCTCTCGAGGGCATGGTGGTATATATCACTCACTCCACTTCCACGTCCTTTACCGCCAACAAACCACGAGTTTACTCAGGCGGGGAAGGGACTAGACAGGCTCAAAGGGAACGCGATTAGCCTTTGTGTTTTAAGCTTCAAACGTCGACCTCTTGATCTAAATTTCAGCGGCAGAACTAAGCAATGCACACAAAAGCTAAACCATCCCACATTTGTCCATTTGCTCAGTTGAATAAGAGATGCACGGCTTGTTCTTAATACCCGACATTGAGCTAAACACTGTCTAAACACTCGCCACACGTGAATAAGTAACGCAAGACAAACGACCCCCGGCTGAGCTGAAGGCGCACACGAGGGAGGCAAAACAAGTCAGAGGTAAGAGTGGCGCATGATGTGTGGCCGCGTCAGGCAGACGAGTTGTGTGACTCCCGCGAGATGTGCAGACGTCACGAAAACATACACTCCACAGTTTCGGTTTTCCTTTCCGCCTTTTACGTGTTTTTCTTTTCTCTCTCCCTCACACACACACACACACACACACACACACGTAAGGCGGGTATAATTTTCATCGCCACATGGTGTTCGAGAGAGAGAGAGAGAGAGAGAGAGAGAGAGAGAGAGAGAGAGAGAGAGAGAGAGAGAGAGAGAGAGAGAGAGAGAGAGAGAGAGAATTGTGAAAATGTGATTGCAGGGAGTGGGTTGGGAAGGAAAGACTGGTGGTGGTAGCCAAAAGTGGAGGAAAAGAGGAGAATGAGGAGGAGGAGGAGGAGGAGGGGGAGGAGGGGAAGGAGGAGGAGGAGGAGGAGGAGAGAGTAAGCAAAAGAAAAGTGGTAAAGAAAAGTGAAGAAAAGTAAGTCTGTTAACTTAAGTCAGATAACTTCAGTTATCTAGACGGAATTTGTCCTACGTCTTCACACACACACACACACACACACGCACACACACACACACACACACACGCACACACACCCCAGAGAGAGAGAGAGAGAGAGAGAGAGAGAGAGAGAGAGAGAGAGAGAGACTGTAAGCCTTGTCCAACCAATCTTCCTTTTCCTCGCATGAATAAATCCCATTACTGTAGAAACTTGGATAACATGAAGTTCCATACAAACCCAAACCCATGAATATTTACAAGAAATTAACCCACCACCTCCCTTACATTTTTCTTTTTTAATTACGATTGCGTTTGTAATACTTTATAGTATATGTATGAGGAAGAGTGGGAATATTGCTTTCACTGTGACTAATCGCGAAGTGGTAAGATCTACACGCGCAATACAAAACAGTCCTCCACGCTCCTCTGTCCAATTTGTCATAAAGGAGCAGGGAAAACTCACTCAGTCGTTCACTCGCTCGCTCGTCCACTCACCACCCAACTCATGTCTTCTGTATACGACAGCGCGGCACTCACAGCGCTCGTCAAGTTCAAGGGTTTTGGCAGCCTTTGATCTGATAACCCCCCAACACCCGACGTCTGCTCGCTTCCTCGTCGTGCTCTTCCTAGTCTGCCTCTTACTGCTTCCGCCTCCTCCATATTAATATATCCTGTCATTGTCAACGCGTGCTGTTTTGATGCTGAGTTTATTTGTCTGCCATTTTTTTTTTTCTTTTTTTAAGATAAACGAGAAGTATTTCCTCCTTGTTGGTCGATATTTTTTTCCTTTAGACGCAAAAGCATGTCCATTTTCTGCAGTTTATTACCCATATTTAAATAAAAGTGTCTTCATGACTTAAGCCAATATTTCTTTTATAACTATCATGTTTTTTACATTATTAGAGTTTCATGAGATGAAGTGCAGCGAAAGTCATTTTATCCTCCAACCGAAAAAAAAAAAAGATTCACTGGTTGATGTGAGCCTCAGTAACAACGTAATCGTACTGCGTCCCATGTAAAATTATTCCCTATTTATTTTTTTTCATGTTGATATATAGAATGAAGGTGAAGTAAATAAAATACATCAATCGGCAGCTTGTGATTTTACTTCCATTCATGTAATATAGACTCACACCACACTGTACCCAGACACCCACGCTGAGGGTGGCTCCTAACCATCCTTCCTTCCATCTTCGGCAGAATGACTCGTCCTACACTTTTCCCTCCTCCCGCTGTGTCTCCAGATGCATAATTCCAGCCTTCCATCTCCTTTCGTGCAATCCAGTCACAATTTGGCTTCGTCTCCCTCAAGGCGACATACGTCAGAATTGCTAGACACACACGACGCCTACCAGGACAATCTCGAGGGCGTCTGGTGATATGTCGGGTCTTTCCTAATCCAGATCGAGTGTGCCGGAGCCGAGTGGTGCGAGACAGCGCTTGGACATGGAAGTGGGGGTTGAGATTCATGACGCCTCGGTGAACAGTGTTGAGAATTTTGTACTCCTGCGAGCTAAACCAGACCCTGGCAGATTGCATTAACCTTTTAACAACGTGTAAACTATCTCTAAATGGTTAAGTCAATTTCACAGCGGCAAAGTTAGCTGTAGTGACGTCACTTGCTCGGCTTTAACCCGACCCTTATTCTTTCCTTCGATCCAGACCGGGCGCATGGCACCTATCCAAAAATAGCCTTGTGATGACGACACTGATTCTGCCGCTGTTTACTCGTCTGGTTAGCAGCCCTCAGGCCCTGTGGGCCATAAAGGCTTCCCGTTCACCACAAGTGAGGGTCTGCATAAACAGAGCCTAGGATCACGGCCAACAGCAGTGAGCTTTGAGGAAACTGGATGGAGAGACGGAGTGGAATGGGGAGAGGGGGTGGGTGAATGACGCACTAGACTGGAAATGAACCAACAAAAAGGAGAAATTGTTTAAAGGAAACTCTATAAAGCTCTATAAGAAGAAAAAACACTGCAAAAATACAGCTGCCTTCTTTATATTCTCACGACATTTACAAACTGAGTAGGATTTATTTCGCAAATGTATGAGGGTAAAACATTCAAACATGTTATACATCCTGAAAGAGGACGAGGCAGTGCAAGCGAAATCAGCTTATGGCTGCAGCGTTTTAAACTATAGTATGCAAAGCAAACAACACATTACTGAGCTGCCCACATGCAACTAAGCCGTTCATACGATACTTGACAGAAGCGGTTTTCATCGCAAATTTCGTGTGACGAGAACAACAAATACCGAGGTAAAAAGCATCATAGGATTCTGAGGAGGAGTAATTGTTATTTTAGTTACAACCTTCACATGAAGCAAGAATCAATTTGTGATGCTCATCTAGTCATTCTGGTGTTACCACTGGCAATTAAAAAATATATATACACTTTAAAGATAATAATAACTATAATTGATCATATTTCCAGATTACTTATCTATTTGTTTTGTTTTCGTTTTGTTTTGTTTTGTTTGTGCAGTTATCCACGACTTGTCACGAGGCAAGTGTTCGTTCCCCTCATGAACATAATTGCTTTTAGTTTCATGGGACTTACTTTTTAACGTAATCTAAATTACTCGTGTGTGTGTGTGTGTGTGTGTGTGTGTGTGTGTGTAGACAATCTCTTCTAATTTCTGGTACACCCACAAGAGAATTCTTACGTTTCTTAAAAGTCTCCTTTATGCAGTATTGTATTGTTGACACCACTGACTTCTTATACTTAACTGATTAGTATACTGTTTAATGATGGCTGATGGAAAGATATACCTGACACCAAAGGCTGATGGAAAGATACACCTGACACCAAAAAAATACAAACGTGATATATACAAAGTAGATGAAAAAAAAAAAGAACAAAAGCGAGAGAGGAAAATTTGAAGGAAGGGACTGAGAGACTGGAGGAAATGAAGATGGAGAACAATGATGAGGAAGCAAGCTGGAGGGAAGAGAGGGACGAGAGAGACGAGTCCTTTAATTCAGTTCGTGGAAGTAAGGTGAAGGGGTTTGGGTCGAATTCCTGAAACGTACGAAGCACCGTTGAACACGAGATGTAATTACTGGTTCGTTCGTTCGTCCCTCCCCCCCATCTCTCTCTCTCTCTCTCTCTCTCTCCACACACACACACAAAACACACACTTTCTGAACACAGCAATCTGGCTATAAAATCAAAGGATGAAAAGGACGAAAAAAAATTTAAAAAGTACACCTCTCCAGAACTTAACAGGAAAAAAAAAATGTATATAGAACGTACTGCAAAAGTGAAGTGCTTCTTTCCCCCGCTGAAAAGTTTACCTTCACTGAAAGAGGAAAAGCAGAGGAAGGCAGTCCGTTCTAAACTTCACACAAAGTTAAAACCATTTACGTCTTGACCACTTCCTGTGAATGTCAAGATCCGGCAAAAACCATTACCAGGTTCTGAGTACCGGAACTCGTGTTTGGAGGAGAAATCTCAAACAATGAGCAATATCCGTATGCACACTAAGTAAATTAAGAAAGAACGGAATTGTAATTATACTTGTCACATTCTTGTAAAAATCCATCCTTACTTTTGCCTGCCAGAAAAGTGGAAAAAAAAGCTTTAGAAAACTATGGCAAAACACGGAACAAACATACCTATACACAAAATACAACAAATTAAGAGAAATGAAGAAATTTTCACCCGTCTTAATGCTTGCTATGGTCACGGCAAAAATATTCCTTCCAATTCCTCAGTATCAGGAACTCGCCATTGGTTCTAAATGTTAAAACAGACTGAAGACAAATTGTAAATGTGAAAGCATGGACACCTATGTCAGTCCGCGCCCAACACCCTCCAGCTCCCCAGTCACACGCCTAGCTCCTCTGTACTACGTCACTATCACTACGCCAAGTATTACTCGACCACACCCGTTGTTTACCGGCCTCTTCGCAAATCCCGCCACACATTTAGACGTAAACCAGCCTCTCCTGTTCACGCACCTGTTCCCTTTCAGCTTCAGTTTTGGCAACTCATTTCTCTTGCCAGTGTTCTCTCCACAGGTTGACGAGCCTGTGAACTTCCGCGTGCTTCTTCGTATTTCTAGCGGCGCGTTCTTACCCTTCTACCTAAGAAAATAACGAGGCATGGGTGATAAATAGAAGGGAGAGGTTAAGTTGAAGACGAGCATCAGAAGCCTTGTAAATTTTGATGTATATAATAGACATTCATTAGTAATAATAATAATAATAATAATAATAATAATAGTGATAAAAGAAAAGAAGAGAAAAACAAAATATGACAATATCTGCCTGAAATCTCTCTGAATGCAAATATCTCGGACCAGACGTCATCTATTATTTCTCTATGAATGTTGGAATAATATATAATAATAATAATATATACATGAAGGGGTTTCCGGCTACCTTCAACGTTGAGCAGGGTACATGGTGCAGGTACTCTTATCCCACCACAGTGCACTCCACCAAACAGTTCTCCTAACAAGCTGAATAACAAAAAATATATACGCAAAAAAGTAATGCGCGGGGATTGTCTTTTGTGTCGGTCAAACCTTTGCCTTGTCTCAGCGGAACGGAAGGAAACCCAACATTTTGGAGAAAGTATGTCTGCGAATGTTTTTTAATCGAAAGCCAATCGAATTAATTAAAATTCCTTTGTATTGCTTTCCTTCAATGGAAAAATAAGCAACTCATCTCCGCTCTTCGACTCCACCTATCATTCTGTGGATCAGGCGAGGTGGTCGCTGTACCCTCCAGCGCAGCTCTCCCCTCCCCATCTACCGACAGTCTTTTAGCTCTCTCAGTCCCTGGGTCCTCTCAGTCCCGCGGCTCTTTTACCTCCTCGGTCTGCTCCAACTTTTGCCGAGCAGGGACTGAAAAGCAAGTTTGAAATATACTCCAGTTTATAAGAATTTAAAATGATGGCTAAACATTTTCCCTCCACTCTTCCCCTCGCTTTTCCTTCCCTCCCCAGCAGCCTCGACTACTCTATTTCAGCTTCATTATCCTCCTTTTCCCTCAATTTGCGTGCCGGCCACCCTTATCCCCGCCTGGTTAGCTTAAAGCCTCGCACGCTTCACATTCTCAGATTCACTAGCGAACCATTACCGCGAATTTCTCGAGGCTAAAACTATCCTTAGATGTCTTAGATCTGGATTATCACGAGGAACGAACGAGGAAGTGCCTGGATCATCAAGAGGAATGTGCCTCTGGCAGAGCGGCACGGCAGGTTTGAAGGAGGTTGAGGTAGGGTTGCCTGCTGCCTCGTGTTGTCCTGGTGCATTGCTTAGCATGGTGTGGTTGAGTGGCTGATTCATCGAGTTATCAAAACGAGTGCAAAAAATCTCAGTGCCTGGTACTAGTAATGTTGAAATGAGACAGTTAATATACATTTTTCTGTACCGTGAAATTACTTCATTTCTGAATACAAACTAGTACCAATATTTTCAAAGCGAAAACAACATAGCACGAAATTACTTCATATGCGATTTTAATTTAGGCGCGCTCTGCCCAAATCTCACCGGCAAGTGAAGGATTCTGATTGATTATCTACAGAGGCTCTAGTGGTTGGGTTATTTGGACCACTTGGCTATTTTTCTATTCGTTCACTTCACAATCTTTTGATATTTAAGAGGTAAAAGATGTTGAAGTGATAAACAAACCTGAATACCTTCTCATATGTATGTTTTTTTAATCCATATATGCAAACACAATAACCTCTTCATTATTTTCGTATCCAATTCCTTTGATACGGTATAATGGCGTGCGTGTCACATCGTACGGTGTGGCGGAACAAGCTGCTCCTTGTTCCCTCTTTCCCTGCGTCAGTCTCTCCGCCACGCACGCTTCGCCAGACCATATCGTCATGCCATTTACTTACAACATGACGTGACGCTGTCTTTAGTGCTATTGCTCCCACTAGCGTCGAGAGAACAAGTCGCTCCAGAAGGTCACTTATCTAAGAGCCACTTGTACTCCCTAAGAGCCACTTGTACCCCCCAAAGAGCCACTTGTACCGCACCTTTTAAATGTTTCATAAAGATTTCCATAGTTACTTCCTGTTTTCCCAGCTCGCTTTCTCCCTGCCTCACCCAGCGCCACTCGTTGGGCTTGGAGCTGCTGCTTAACGACTTAGGCACCAGCAAGCGTGAAGGAGGCACGCAAATGTATAATGATGATAATTTTACAGAATCAACAAACACAAGCACACACGATTCTGTAGGTCCAGCCTTGTACTTTTTGTAAATAACTGCGCCGCCTTGATCAGTGGTTCCATTTTCTTAATAGTAATCCTAAATACAACGCTCTCGCTTTTAACTCGATGGCCTGCTCATTTAATCTCAGTTGCTTGTTATTCTAGAAATTCGTTTTCCTGCTCATTTAATCTCAGTTGCTTGTTATTCTAGAAATTCGTTTTGTTAATTCGGAGCACAAAAAGCTCATTTATGTATAAAGAGTGCATTTAACTCTAATTTTTGTTACATTTGTTAAATGAACAAAAAATACTTGGATTTGTTCTTAGTTGCATATACTTACATCTCGTTCTGTACAGTACTTTTTTTTTTTTTTTACTTTTCAATATATTTTTCTCCATACATTAATCAAAATCATAAGGAATGCACTAAGACTTATTTTGGTGCGACTATGAGTTTGAAAACCACTCAATGCGACCATTAAAAAGAGGGGGTGGGGAGGCGAATGAGATGCGGAAAAGGAAAGACGCCTCTCAAAAACCTGGACGTAAATTTTGAAGCTTGCTACTATTTGTTAACAGGTCGCTCAACGCACTTAACGCTCCGCTGCTTAGGAATAACGAGAAACACGTGTTTTTCATCAAGATTTCGAGGACAACTACAAGTAACAATCGGTTCATCTCGTCTGCGCCTTAACCCTCATTGCCGCTCTCTCCATCAGCCGCAAATGGTTATCATAATAGCCACGCGTAATGACATCTTGGCTGGGATCTAATCCTTCCATTCCTGAAAGGGTTGTTGCCTTGTTTAATAACATCCTTGAAGCCTTATTAAAAAGTTTCCTCCCAAAATTACCCACATCACTAGGGAGCCCAGGCTACGACTCACGCAGGTTGTCAGTCATACGCAGCTCTACTTTAGGGCAAACCATCCCTCAAATCGAACGATCGCTGCCAGCATATTCCAGGCAGGGAGATTCTAACTGAACGTGTGGATGTTATGGTACCACTCAAACCATTTTTTTTTTCCATGCATACTAAGTACATCCAAGTGAAGCACGAGAAGTACGTATTTATAGGGCAAGACCTAAAGCCTGAAACCCATGAAGCCTTACAACATCAATATGAACCGACAAATATAACTAGCAGGTTGCAGCGCGTATTGTTAAGATACATACATAAATTATCTTTCCATGAGAATTGTAATTTAATAATTCCTCCTCCTCGTCCTCCTGTGATCCCAACCATCGCCTACTCCAATCCTAAGCCTCCTTGCAACACTTACGACGGGCGGCGGGGAGGAGGAGGAGGAGGAGGAGGAGGAAGACAGAACATACGTAGGAAAGGACCGGCAAGGGATGGAAGGACCAGCATGCCCAGCCAGTCCACGTGGAAAATTCCCATCCCCCCCCAACCCAAGCATCATTCAGCATCACACAAACATTCACTATTTACTTCTTTTGTAACCTTCAGTTCACCTCTAGCAAACCCTGATGTTCTTAGAAATACGTATATGAGAAGCTTACCAGTGGATATGGACCGCTGCCAACAAGATGACGATAAACGCAGGAGACGCGCACGCCCCGCCGCTGCTTCCTCGAGCCATCCTGCGTCTTCCTAAGGGTTTTGTCTGGCCGGTATTCGAGTTGTGTTTATTGTGAAGCTTCGGAAGTACTGGATCTGTAATCACCGTGGTTAAGTCGTACAATGCAACTCAATGCACCCTGTTTGATGAGGTAATGGATGCCCACTAAGAGATAATTTGATAGCATACTGCAAGGGTTGAATGAGAGGACGGAAAGTGTCAAGCCGCGCAAATGAAGAGAGTTGAATTCTGTGTGTCTTGAAACATTAATGATATAAATGCCAGTTAGCTGTATTCAGGGAGTGGCTACAGCAAGATGCAAATTAAGAGGAAATGAGAGGTGGTCTGATAATACTTGACATGTGAAAGAGACACAGAGAGAGAGAGAGAGAGACTTGTTCCCGTACGTCCGCAGTATGTGTGTGTGTGTGTGTGTCCGTGTGTGTGTGTGTGTGTGCTCATTTAGGAACTTTTACCCCCTCGTTATATCATAAAACAACAAAAAAGGCGCTAGAGACATTTAGGGGATAAAAAGGGACAGAATTATGCAAATGGCTTCACAGGGAAAAGTAGTGTGGATGACGAATAGCGGGGCAGGTGATTGGGTGAGAGAGAAGAGAAAGAAAGAGAGAGGCGAGGGGCGAGCAGCAGCAGCAGGTGGCCAGGAGTGAAGTAGTGCGTCGTAAGGTTATTTGTGGGAGGCGGCATGATAGAGTGTGTTGAGATGTGGCATGGCGCGTCTCAGAGTGGTGTGGTAGTGTGGTGTGGTGGTGTGGTATGGCATATGACCATATTCTGAAACACTCCTACGCCGCACCTTCACTACATACAGTCTAGTTGAAGTTACACGGCTTTTTTAGGGAGTTTTTATGGTTCTAGGGGCAGATTAACATGATTTCCACATAATAAACAGGACAGACACTCTTGTCAACTCAGCTAATCATCTCTGTTGCCTTTGAAATTAGTCTTGGAGTGAGAGCAAAGGGTTTCAGAATACGTCTCTAGCGTAATGTTATGTATGTTGTTTGTTGTGATGGGGTGTGGTGTGGTGTGGTGTGAGAAGACATAAGAGAAGAAGTGTTGAGGCTGTAGAGGTGTGTGGTGTACCGTATAGACTATTTAATGAATGAATGGATAGGTTAATGTGTGAATGAATGAATGAATGAACGAATGGAGGAATTAATTGTTGGTTTTGACGATGCCACAAAAGTATCAAGAAAATTCAGGTGTAGGTAGGCAGATGCACTGTTTCATTTTCCGTTGTATGGCGTGAAAAAAAATAAATAAAAAAGTAAATAAAATAAAAAAAAAAAAAGTATAGCAAGAATATGAAGTTTCCCTTGACAAACTGCATATAGAACAAAAAAGTGTATAAACATATTTCAAAATACCAGAACAAGCTCAAACACTTACTTTTCATAGATCACTGGATATGGAAAACTGCATACCAACTCGATGTGCTGCAGATACACAGCTACGCATTTTTACGGGTGAAGGAGACTTGGACAGGGAGAAAGAAAAAAGTAAAAGAAAAAAAAAAATAGAAATAAAAAAAACGTTCCATCATTTGTCGCACTCAAAAAAATGAAAAAAAAAAAAAAAGTGAGTATACACGAAAGAATACGAGTGAATACATGTGAATTTCAAACAGGAGCAGACTTTTACGTTATGACTGGCATGTCTACACTCGACACTCACTGGAGTATTGAAAAGAGAAAGAACAGTATACAGAAAGCGACAGTATATAGAAACAAAAAGCAACAGAATAGGAAAGAAAGTTGCATTATAAAAGAACAACAACAATTTAAATGAAGAAAACATCACTACAAAGAAAGGCAAGGCACAGCGTAAAGAAAGAAAACGTACAGTATAAATCAAGACAAACCACAATAAAAACCCAGAAAACAACAACATATAAACAAGAAGAAAAGCTACAACACAAACCCAGAGAAAGAAAAATGACAAAACAATAAAAAAAAGCAACAATGCCAGAACACACAGAACACAATGCACTACTCAGAACAATTCCCAGGACAACACCTAAGAATGTGACACGGTTCCCGAAGCACGCGGTGACCTGACCCTCACAGTGCGCGTGCTCCAGTGACGTGCTGTGGTCCAGTTTTGCTTCTAGGTCAGGTAGAGAGTTCACCTGCGTGAGTCAGCCCGCCCGTGACAGTAAGAGATGACCAGCTGTCGAGGGGGAATACCTGCCAAGTGCTGGTGGAGGGGGAGGAGAGGTGGGAGAGGGAGAGGAGGTGGTGGGGTTACTGGTGCAAGGGGGTGGGGAGGAGTGGGAGGGAGGTGGGTGATTGGGT
>NC_087177.1:1920000-1967500 GCF_035594125.1 Scylla paramamosain
AGAAAAACAGGAAGAAAAATAATGACAACAGAATTGAGGAAAGAGGGAGGAGAGAGTGGATGAAGGAAAGAAAACAGACACGTGACGAAGGAAGATGAACTGTAATGTGGAAAGGAAAGAGGAGGAGAGAGACAACAACTCTCCTTTAATGCTGGAAAATTCGGTGTTGGCAAGAGGCTGGCGAGACTAGACACATCGGACCCCTGAGAGAAGTGAAAGAAGAAGAAGAAGAGCGACGGGTTGAAGTTTTAATGCCAGAAGAACAAGTGAAAAATAGCACACTGTATTATTCGGGAGCGGAAGGAACTGTTTCAAACTGCGAGTAAAGGGTTTGAGGTTTCTAGTTTTTGCGCCTGACCAGGAAGAAGAAAATTTTATACCTGCACTTCGTCCCCTAATTACTAAAGCCACAGTTCTGAATGAAAACTGAGGTCAGGATCAGGGGTATAGTAAAATCCGTAATCACTGCAACTGTGTTTCACTCTTAAGTCTTCTGATCGGGTTAAAATCTGTTATTGGGTTTTCTAAGGAGACTGACAACAGGAGAGGGAACATAACATTGAGGAAAAACCGTGAATATAATGAAAGTGAATGCCACATGTTAACTGGCTTCTGACTACAACTATACGTGTGACATAGTGAAGGAAGGGAAAAAGTAATGTCATGAATAGCAACACTAACCTTCACTGACGGATGAAAATATACATGCATACACATACAACTATACACCTGAAGACTGGCACGCAGATTAATAAACAGGCATTACCATACACTGACAGATGAAAACGTAAGCAGCTGATCATTCAACTATGCAGCTTGAGAGTGGCACGCGGGTAAATAAACAGGTGTTGCCAAGATTATATCACTTACACCTGTGGGCGGAGGCAGACAGGTGCAGGATAACACGCTGAATGATGGACAAGCGAACACAAACAGACAGCCAGGGAACTGTCCCCTTGTAAATAAGCAACGCCAATACCAACATACACAGATACATACAGCAAGAGAGACAGACCAAAATACAAGCAGAAAAAAAAAAAGTTGGCGTATTTTCACAATAATCCATACATATATACAAAAATTTCCCGGGAAAATAACCATATATATAAATGAAAGATCTTACATTTTATTTTGCTTTACGTGTCACTACTCTGATGGATAAACAGTGTTAGATCTATTTTTTTATTTCCTTTTATTATCATCAAAAGGACCGAATGTTAAAGGACAGTGAATAGAAGCAGGGGACGGAGGGAAGAAAGGAGGAAGGAAGGGAGACGAGAAACGGATAATTGGAGTAAAATGAATAAAAGGGGAAGAAATAATTAAACAAGAAAGTATAAAAATTCAAATTAACGAAAGCGCAGATATTGAAAAAGAAGGTAATTATCAGATATGAGAGAGAGAGAGAGAGAGAGAGAGAGAGAGAGAGAGAGAGAGAGAGAGAGAGAGAGAGAGAGAGAGAGAGAAGCACCATAAGTGTATTATATATAACCGTGGTTGAAAGAGTCAAGTGGCTCAAGCAGGGCGGACGTAGGAAGGGTGAGGGGCGCAAGGAAGTCATCGGGAAGAGTTGGAGGAGATAAGTAGGTTTCTGAGGATTATGGGAGGCGAGGAAAGGGGCGTGGGAGGGACAGGAGACGTATGCAAGAGATGGGATAGATTGAACACGTGGAAGGGAGGTACGAGGGACTGGCAACATGATGGATTATGGGAAGAAAAAGGGACGTGGTGGAGGACAGGTGATACAGGGAGCGAGGGAGGGACAGGTATGAGTGGGGATGACAGGTGACGTCGGGGGAGCGTGGGAGGAACAGGTGGCGGGGAGTGGCGTGAGGGAGGGACAGAACACCTTTGCTCGGGGATAAAAATAAATTGGTAGTCTCATCATCGACGCTCAGGGAAGACGAGACGATGGCGGTGAGTCTCAGTTACTAAATCAAGCAGCGCGCGAACAAGACCAGACGAGACGAGAAATTTCCGCGCGAGGACGATTCTATGACACGCCAAGGTCTGCCGTGCGTCACCTGCTTTGTTGTGTTTGTCTGGGTGTTTTAGGTCGCGGCGGCAGTAATTTCCTTCATTATGAATTTCTCTCGCCCCGTTGGCATCGGCTGGAAGGTCCCTCGGGGCTGCGGGGCAAGGTAACACCGGAAGAGGCAAAGCAGGCCCGAGGTGCTCAGGGGCAGGTGGCGCCGCGGCCAACTCGGTCAGGCGCGCACTGAACATGTGGGTTAACCCTCACCCCCCACCCACCCACCTTCTCTGTCTGAATACCCCTTGCAACTTCACTCACTCCCTCTCTCCCTCCCACTCTCTCCCTACCTCCCTCCCATCCCCCTCTCCCCCACATGGGCACTCGGCAGCGGCATCGAGAACTACGTCTCGCGGTGTCGCCCTCCTGGAGGCTGGCCAGGACCTGCACCATTTAGGCTGACTACTGACGTCCCTCGGGCCCAGTCCTACACCAGGAGCTCGTGAGCCGCGTGGTGCGAAGGTGCTTTGCTTCTCCCGTCACTTGGTGCCACACGACCCTTGGCACTCTCACCCGCCGCTCGCCCAGGTGTTGATCAGAGACAGGAACAGTGACTTTTTTCCCCACCGAGACACACAACACCTGGTGACGTTAACTGTAGTATACTAGTGATTCCCTGTGGCTAGCTGTGCTCACCCAAAGAAGCTGAGGCGTGAGGTGCTTCAGCTAGACACTTCAACTTTGTGTGCGATCAAGATGAATGAACTTGGATTTTATGGAGGCATTAGGAAAACGCCTCTGAATTGTTGTTTTAAAAAGGAATAACGCACAGCAGCAACGGGTCCTTCATGCGGCGTGTGTAATAAGGATCGACATCTGTGGCTGGCCTAGCGAGCGGAAAGGAGCTGAGCGGTGACTACACGTTGCGGAGGCAGCGTGAGAAGGGCAACGATACAGTGCACATGAGTTTTAATATCTGGCACCACTAACCATAATCAAAGCAAACTTGAAATTATAAAGAGAAAAAAGTATGCACTGACTTTGTAGACCCAGTAATGCAATTGCTTCACAGACACGCCGCTCACTAAACATTTCCAACGCTGCCGCCTCCACGTCCCCCTCGGCTCCTGACCCAGTGCTCCGCTCCATTTAACGCGAACCACGGCTGTCGATCCTCCAGAATGCCGCGGCGGTGGAGAGTCAGCATGTGGAAAGCAGGGAGTGACAGGCGTTATGGGCAAGAGGTGGAGGTGGACTTTATATCTCAGGAGTCGAGTTATTTCAGGGTTTTTGCCATCACGAAAGAGAGATTGTGACAATAATGAGAGTGAGGTCAGGTGGAGCGTGAGTGAGCTAAGTAGGAAGAACTATGGGATGGTGAGGGAAGATGAATAGTGAGTGTAGGAGTATAAATGAAGGAGCGGGATGGGTAGAGGAAGGATATTGACAAAGTGTAATTAAGACCTTGCGGAGCGAGTTGGACAGGGAGTGACGAGAATACGTGAGACTAAAAAAAGAACTTAGTTAAGGATTTAGGTCAGCAGAAGTGGACTAGGAAGGAAGCTTAAGGAAGATATTAGTAAAGTTTTGGATGAGGTTATATAGGAAGAGATTACGTAAGTGGTGGAGGATGCAAGATACAATAACGAAATTTCTTGAGACAATGCAGGCAACGCAGCATCTCAACGCTCCTGTTTCCTTGCAGAGCACAAAGCGTCAACTAAAAATCAACGAAAAAAAAAACATTCTGACTTAATAAATACAAAGAAAAAACACGGAAAACAAACAACATCGAGACAATAAAAAGTGCATCACGTAGTCAAAGCTTCTCAATACATACAATAACACCAAGAACAACAGCGCCACCTGCAATAGTAAGCAAAGCAAGACGGAGACGGAGACAACAATGATGGAGACGATCATGGAAGAGGAGATCTGTCGCACCCCCACGCAGGGCAAGGGTGACAGGGAGGAGGAGGTGATCGCTAAGCTGACTGGCGCCCTCCTCCTCACCTCCCTCTCCAACAATAACAACAACAACAACGACAATGACAACGACAACAACAACAACAAGGAGAATGAGGCCAAAGCGACCTATGAAGCCTTCCTTAACATGTACAGGTGAGTTAGTCCTTGTCGTCCTCCCCGTCAGGTATACATAAAAGACTGTACCTACTAACCTTACCAACCAGACACAGACACTGATGATACTGGGCAGTACACGCGCTGACGTACATCTGTGCCGCTAATTATAGAAGACAGACAAAGAAACTAATCGAGAAGTAAATAGAAATGAAGAAAATAAACGCGTAAAAATATTCTCATCATCTTATAAAATTCGCAGTTCCAACTCACAGAAAAGCGTAAACACAAGGTGACAACACACGTGGGGTTTTCTATATTTAAATCTCCGGCAAACACCTGCTGCTTGGGGAGACAGAAGGAGAAGGAGGAGAAGGAGAAGGAGGAGGAGGAGGAGGAGGAGGAGGAGGAGAAGGAGGAGAAGGAGAAGGAGAAAAAGCACGCAGGGAGCTCACTAAGAAAGGAAGACCAAAGAAAGAGGCTGATGAGTACGAAGGACGGAGGCCAAAAGGAACAAAGATTATCACAATGCGTCACAAAACAGTGGGGCATTAGGAGCTTAACTTTTCTCCTCACTCAAGTGCCTTTGTTACTTCAGAGAGAGAGAGAGAGAGAGAGAGAGAGAGAGAGAGAGAGAGAGAGAGAGAGAGAGAGAGACGCCCCACACTATATAAAAATACACCAAACCTTCAAATCCCTGCCAGTAATCAATACTTCCCTTCATACAACAAACACACATACAAACACTGAAATGAAGTCCCAGCTGACGTCCTTCTTTTCTCTACAAAACACGGCTTTTTCATTCCCTTTCCTCCTCCTTCACCTTCTCCTTCTCCTTGTCATCGTCACCGCCCACCACTTCCCCATCCTCCTCATTCTTTTCCTCCAGCCTGCTCCCTGCGGCCTCCCCTCTCCCTCATATCAGAGCATCTATTGGAATTCTATACATTACCGTTGAAGTTGAAACTGTGGTTGATAGAAGACACTGCGCTGAGCCTCGGGTGGTGTGGGAGCTGGTGATAAGGACGGAGGGAAGGAAGGAGACTGGAAGGGAAAGTCAAGAAGGCAGAAAGAAAGTAGTTATCTAGTTTCTCTATTATGTATGAGAGAGAGAGAGAGAGAGAGAGAGAGAGAGAGAGAGAGAGAAAGGTAATGTGCAGTTCTAATATTAAAGGTTAAGTTTCCTTCGGTGGTGGTTGGTGTCTTGTATACTGAAATGTTACTTAAGCCCCGTTAAGGTAAAAACTCGTCTCCCTGTAGTGCGCAGATCACTGTCAAAGTACCCGGGTTAATGGTAAAGCGAAGCAGTGTTCTAAGAAAATATCTACCAATTTTTTCTTATAGTTTAGCAATGACTCTTAATGATATTGATGGAGGCAGATGTGTTTTTCTTTTATATATTTAAGTGGTGATAATTTTTTATATGATTATGCATAGAGAAGGCATTTTTTTCTATATACGTAACTGGTGTTGATGTCATTTAAGATTATAAATAAAAAAACACATTAAAGTGAAGTAACCAATGAATAAGGACAATATGCGGAGAGTTTCGGGTCACGCCATTGGTACAGTTGAGGGAAGCAGGCAAATCCAGGGCGAAGGAAAAAAAAATATGAACAAACAAACTACTGAGCATCGACGGCCTGCATGCCACGGCGCCGCCACCTCGCCAACCAGACTTATGGGTCACCGTGGACGCTTCCCTAAACACGGAGGGTAAAGATAGACACACCCCTTCCCCTCTCCCTCCCCAGGCAGGACCATGGACTGTACTGTCTCGTCATAGCCATCATTATTTCATTTAACGTTCTTATTTTCCCTCACGAGGCTCAATGGCTTATGAATTTCTCGTTCTTTGTGGTCATAGTGATCTCTTCCCTGACGTTTATCCTTCTCGTGAGCGTCTCTAAGTCTTCTTCGGTCTTCCCAGCTACCTTGGATGTACACACACACACACACACACACACACACACACACTTGTTGATCGCAGCGACAGTCTCCATTTTTAGCATACGCAGCCTTCAGCGAGTCCTTGGTTCCGGCAATAGAGGCGAGGACAGCACGTGACGCCAGCTTCCCCTTCCCCATTTCTAGCGGTCCTTCCCCTTTCCCACCTGCTTCCAAGTAATATCCCCTCTCATTAGGCTTGTCAGTATCTTGCCTCTAATCCACCTTGCTGTTCTCCTTAATCTCGCTTTCCTGAGACCAGCAAATCGTGACTTTCTTCCTTAGTTACAGGTTCAAAAATTCTCTCTTTCCTACATTATAGCAATCAAGCACTCCTCTAACCTCTTATCTGCACGTCTTTACCACCAGCTTTCCTGTCTTCCCTCCTTGCTGTGCTTTCTAGTCATATCTCTTCAGCCTTCTACCAATGTTCCTCTCCCATTATCCCAATGACACCCACTTTTGTCTTTTCCCTCCTGTTAATATCCCTCCCCTACAGTCTTCTTCATTTTCAGCGTCTTCTTCTGTCTTTGATTCCTCCCCTACAGTCTCCTTCAGTTTCAACCTTCCCTGCTGTCTTTGATTCTCCAAGAAATGTCTCCCCCGCTGACTTCCTAGTAATACTGCGCCAGCTTTTTGACATCGTAGTGCTAACCTCCCCCGGACCCGCGTACCCAACACACCTGGGTCTCTGTCTACACGCCTCGTAGTCTTGCAGCACGTGGCAGCTGCTAAGTGCGGCCACTCCTTCTTTATGTGAGGACAAAGAATGCCAGATGGAACGTGGGTACCGAAAGTAACACAATGTTAGGCTTTCTATTAAAACCAAGGCCTTTTTCGACCTCGACCTTGATCCTCCTTCTCCTCCTCCTCTTCTTTGTCCCTCTTCCTCGTACTTAATGACACTTCTCAGAGACGAATTGAGTACGTAATGCGAAGGAAAAAATACATAGAACGCCAGGTATTTTTATGCGGTATTTGAAGGACAGAGAGGAATTCCGTCACCGAACGTCGGACAACGGCGCAAAAAGGGTCCAAATGCTCCTGTTTACATCGCGAGGAAGGGGTGTTGCTGTCTCGGTATATTTAGAACCAGGATAAAAACAAAATCAAACAAAAGAGGAACTGCACCTGCTACATTTGTTTTTTTTTTTTTTCTACTCCGAGCTTTTGTCTTTGCCTTTATAAATATATTGACTCTATGTTGTATTATGTTGTCACACTTTCAACCACACACACACACACACACACACACACACACACACACAATATCGCGCAATATTCCCTCACTCAGACCACCAGCATATTCTGGCGGCGCCCCCAGAGTCCTGACTGGGAGAAAGGGAAATGACGCCTCTGGGATAATGAAATTTGGTTGCGTGTCTGTCAGCTTTAGGGAGTTGCGAAGCGTGGCAGATTGCGGCCTTAAGTGGACCTTCAGAAGACAGCGATGCTAAGTGCTTGGCTACAACAGAGTGGCGTCAATTTGCCTTCAGGACAGATTACGTTACGCTGAATGAAGCCTCCTGCTGCTGAAACTGAACGCCAAAACTTCAGCAGGATATATCGCTGAACTATACCCAAGGAAATAATTACACTAACAGGTTAATATTATTATGCTGTACAAGAAGTAATTACGCCACTAAGTGTATTGTGGGTAACATAGGCAACGAGGGAGCTTCAAATTGATGCTTTATTCAGCTTTAAGCCCGACGATGCTGGGGAGGGAAGGACTGGAGACCGCCTGGTTTAAGAGATCACTTAGTTGAGTCAATATCTGCAAATTACTAGAAAGCATTGTTTGATCCAAGTGAAACATAGTTGTAAACAAAATAACTATCAATACTTAAATAGTTAAACAACAAAATATTACAACAAGACCAGTAACATTTCCTTCTGACCGTTCATAAAATGCTGAAGACTCCTGCCACGCGTCTGCACATGATCATAACACGGTGTCTCGGTGGTCATGCCATAGAAGACCTTTTGTAACTGTCCAGGCAACGCACGAGTAGTGACGCCTCAAAATACTCAGCCGTTAACGTGCAATTCTCAGTCAACCTGCGCAGTGACTCCTCCACGTGGGGGAGACGCATGTGGCAGCGTGACGGAAGACAGTCAGGTGTTGTGTCACGTGGCTTACAAAAAGACGCATGTCCCTTTCTTCCTTTCTTTCTTCATTCCTCTCTTTATGTTCTTATGTGACTTCTACTCCACGAACCCTTGCATACCACAGTCCTGAGTTAAGTGAGAGTAAATAACCAAGTGTTTGCTCATCATAGTAGTTCTTGGTCACACATATATTGAACTAAAGTCACGTGACAAATAAACATGATGACGAAACAGAACATCAGTTACTATAAAACACTGAACATTACAGTATTTCAATTTCTTGTATTTTTTACGTAATATCTGTACAGTTATTCCTCCATATAATTGCTTGGTCACTAGTTTTTGGTCTTACAAGCAAACAAAAATCTTCTTTACATTATTTATTGCAGCATTTACTCCTTTAAGAGTTTAAGAATATAAGGGAAGTTGCAAGAAGCCATCAGACCTACACGTGGCTGTAAGAAACATACCTACATTTTTCCACCAATCATCCCCATCCTTATATTTGTAAAATCCTCTTTTAATACTCCCCAATATATCCTTTATTAATTGTTCCTTGGCTCCTAAACCTTCCCTTACGCAAGCCAGAGCATGTCCTTAGTAGCTAAACTCGCCTCCCTCCTTCCTTCCCTTACGGCGCATATAGAGGCATAAGAATAATTCTCCTATTCATTATATAACTGACCTGCCGAGTTACCATGACAATTTACACGTGTATCTTCTATATATACCCGTCTTGTTTTTATAATGCTTACTCACTGGCACATGACGTTCCCATTTGCGCCGCCAAGATCGCAGTGTTAATTAATTAATCAATATGTTTTAGTCTTATGCGCGGCACGTCCACTCCGGAAATACTCATGTGGTGCGAGCGTAAATATTTTTTTTTTCTACCTTGCCCTCACTCTCTCCCCACTTATCCTTCTCCTCTTCGTTTTGTCTTCGTCTTCACTGTCTTACGATTCTTACTTGAGATGAGATAGTTAGTTAGTTTATGACACACACACACACACACACACGTTGTTATTTATTCCTCCTCCTGCTTATCCTTGCCCTCCTCCCTCCTCCTTCGAGCACCTACGCAAAAAAACAACTAAACACTTCTACACTCCTCGTTCCCTCCTCTTCCCCTCTGTCGCAACCGGGGGAAGAGAAAAGGGGAGAGAGAAGGCAGTGACAGCTATGTGGAGTGATGGAAGGGTGAAGGAGAGGCAAGGCAAGAGAGAGGGACAGGGGGGAAGCGACGGAAGGGAAAGACACTCTGACGTAGGCGGCTGGGAGCCAAGGCATGTGGTGAACCCGCCAAGAACATCATGCTTCCTTTGTGTTGCTGCCGTCCCGCCGCCACCTGTAGGGAATGAACAGCACGGGGGAACACAAAGGGGCAGATGACATTCTGAAAACACGACCACAATGGCATAGGGCAGGGCTGGGCAGGGATAAGGCAGGACAGGGTAAGGCAGGGAAGGGCAGAGGGACGGTACTGTAAAGCAGGGTATATTAGGGTGGGGTGCTGCAGGGTTAGTGCCACGTGGGGGATTACTGAGAAAGAAAACAAAGTGGCACCGAGTCTGCAGCCTCACCTGACATCTTCCGCCTTCCCTCCCGACCACCTGACTTCCTCGCCAGCCCTCCACGCCAATATTGCCTTCCCTGAACGGTCATTAACTTCATGAGTAACAACCTAGATAGACTGAGAATGCTTTTTTTTTTAGTTAGTTAATAAGAACATAAGAACATAAGAAATAAGGGAAGCTGTAAGAAGCGACCAGGCTTACACGTGGCAGCCCCTGTATGAAACACACCTACCTATTAAGATAGTGAGATATTAAGGTAGTTAGTAAATTAGATAGTTAATTAGTTAGATGGTTAGTAAATTAATATCTTACTAGCAACTTACTTACCTACTTACTTACTTAATTGGTTAGTTATGGCATAGAAGACTACATATAACAACAACATTTATCAAAAAGAAAACGTTTCAGTAAGGAAAGGTACACTGGCACACGTTAAGACCAATCGGAATATTTGCGAGCATCGGAGGAACACTAAATGAAATAAATGAAGCGTTTATCCTTTCACGTGGGTTGGAAATGGGGTAAACACGAACATTAAATTGATTTAGCGTTAAAATATTCATGGAGAAAAACTACAATAATATTTTAACGCTTTCCACTCTGCTTCCCTCTTCGTCACTTTTCAGCAGGGCAAGAAATACTCACCACTACTCAGCAGGAGGGAAACACACAGAGGGAGGGGAGAGGAAATGGTTTAGTACCGTGTCCGTGCGGAGTATTCAAGGTGCAATACGATATATCACCAGGACACTGCTACCTCTTGAATGGGAAGCAGGAACAGACATAGACTACATGCTTTGTTCTCCTTACTCCGTCGTACCGTCATGTGGCTGCTGATGTTATGGAGCCAGGCAGTCAGATATATAGTTATTTATAAAGTTAATTATTCAGTCAGTCAGTGTGTCGGTCTGTCAATTTATTAATCCGTGAGTCAACAAATCAGTCAGATATTCAGTCAATCAATCAGTCAGACAATTAATTAGTTAGTTAATTAACAGTATATTCATTCAGTCACCCCTATTCAATTAATCATTTAGTTTACCAATCATTCAGTCAGTCAGTAAGTCAGTCAGCTAATCAGTCAATCAATCACTTCATCAGTCAAGCAAGTATTCAATCACTCAATCAGTTAGTGAGTCTCCCAACCACACGAACCGTCTATAGGGGTACGTCAAGGTCACTTGCAGGGTCATGTATACAGTGACACTGATAGAATATACCACACGGCGAGACGCTAACAACTCGACTGCCTGATTACACACCCGCCCTAAGGATGTAGCGCTTTGATATGGATATGAGCTTAAGAACACACTTAATTAAGCTTTCTCGTAGTGTGCCTCCCTCTATCCCCCTTCACTGAGTTTGTGTGCTATGTAGAGGAGCCTGAGTTAATATACCGTAGCGTAGTGGCTCTTAGGGTATTAAGGTAATGGAGTTAGATGGTTCGCATTAAGGTAATTAGTAGTAGTAGTAGTAGTAGTAGTAGTAGTAATAGTAGTAGTAGTAGTAGTAGTAGTAGGTAAGTCTTATTAAAGAAAAGAAAGACAAAAAGAGATGTTCTCAGTTCTCGTATTTCTGTTCAATCTGTGACACGTTCTCAGAAACCTTCCTGAACCGAGTGTCATGTGCAGAGGACAAACACTATAGAACTGAGTGTTATGAGCAGAGAGCAAACACCGTATCACCAATGCTACCGCTCCTTTGTCTTCCCAGCCCCTCACATCTTTACCATTGCCCTTCCATTTCAAAGCGCCTCCATCACCTGCAGCGTCTCTCCCTCACCACCACAGCCTTCTTCCCCACCCTTCTCTTCCCCAGCAGTTTCCTTCCCAACACCTGATCCTCTTCCATCTCGTACCTCAAGTCTCTTCATTCACCACGTCACTTTCACCTCCGATTAACCTCCTCCTGAAATTTGATCCTGCTCATCTTCACTCAACAGCAAAGAGCGCCCCACCATAACATTCCCGAAGTACTTATTGAAGCACTGACACGATAAGAGAGTTCAGATGTGCAGGGAAGACAACGATAACACAATAACAACTCTTTTCCTTACACCGTATCCCCAGAGTCAAGGGTTGGCCCCATGAACGAGTCTCCACCAGTTGCTCATGTCGAAGGATAACAAATATATCTTAAAGCGTCCTTGGCGTTACGGGGTTACATTGAGGAAGTGAATTTCTCGTGAAACCTTCGTCTTTGTTGTTGATCCCCGGACGCGGCTCCCCTGATGTGCCCGCTGAAGGACGCGGAACCAGGCCACGACACGACTAAGCCTCCGTTTTTGAAGTATGATTAAGCTAGATCCAATTATCAAGCACGGCGGAGATGACTCTTGAATCCTTCCTCCCTTCCTTCCTTCACAAACCCTGCAGGTAACGAGGGAGAGGAAAAGGAGGATTAGGAAGCGGAAGAGGAGAATGAGCTCTATTTGTTCCTTTCTCAAAATATTCTCGCCCTAAAATCCTCCCTCAAAAGTATGAATTCATGTGGCTATTGCTGATAGAAGACACTACGGTCCATTAAGGTTAAAATAAGAGCGTTCCCTCTGATGTCTAGACCAGAAGCAAGAGGAATTATGTAAACAAGGCAGGGAGACGCAAGGAGCAGGTGTGGCGGCACCGCGTGTGTTGCTCTGTTGCTGTGGCCGCCCAGGAATTTTTGTGCGTTGCATGGTGGTGGTGGTGGAGGTGGTGTTTGTTCTCTCTCTCTCTCTCTCTCTCTCTCTCTCTCTCTCTCTCTCTCTCTCTCTCTCTCTCTCTCTCTCTCTCTCTCTCTCTCTCTCTCAGGTTTCTTTTCATCGTCTGTATCTTTTGTATTTCCATCTTGTTTTCGTTTTTTTTTTCATTATTTCCGAGTAATTTTTTATACAGCTTGTTTAGCAATGTTATGTTTACAAGCGTTATTTTTTTTTCCTTAGCTGTTTCCTTATGTGTAATGACTATTTAGCTTTCGTGCAGTCCTTTCCCGTGACGTTCAAAAGGATAAATTTACGAGATTTTGGCAGTTATTCACGTACTGAAAATTTAGTTGGTGCTGCAATACGTTTTCTGTGGGATGAACTCGTCTCTCCTGCTCCCGTTTTCTCTCATGCACCAGTCCTCCCCTGTACCCCTGCCCTCTCTCTCTCTCTCTCTCTCTCTCTCTCTCTCTCTCTCTCTCTCTCTCTCTCTCTGCTTAAGTTTACTCACAGATCTCTTTATTTACTCTCCTCCTTACCACACCACGATTTTTTTCCTTTCCTCATTATCACTCCCTTAATTTCTCGAAGCGTCTTCAGACACTCGCTATTCATAGAGAAAAACTTGTCCTAAACTCATCAACACTCTTGGCTAGACTCATTTTCTTTTACTCTCGTGTGTTTTGTTTTGCCCGTGTGTTGTGGAAGGGGAGAGGTGGATGAGACAGCAGTTCTTTTGGTTCTTACTGACTAGAGGTGAGTGTTTGTGCGTGGGCGTAGGGCGTGGGCGTGATGATGGAGTGCTGAAGTGAACTTGATGCTTTAGGGAACGCTGCCAACAAACCAGAGGAAAGAAACGCGGACACGGACGGGAGCGATTCTAGTTGTTGTTGATGATGATGATGATGTTTTTTTGCGCGTTTTGTACGTACATACGGCGCCACTGATTTGCTCGCTTTTCAACTTCAGGGTCTTGGCAGCTGTGGGGAAACGTAAAATCAGCCCAGTCAAAGGCGTGAACGTGAACCAAGAATAAAAACAACAAAGAAATATACTACGTTAGATTTCTCGACCGTAATTCATTTTCCTTATCGTTTCCCATGTTTTTTTTTTTTTTTTGTTTTTTTCTTGTGTGCTTGTTGAGCTGGGAGTGGCAGGGCGTCAGAGGAGCGTCAGCAAGTGTCTGTTACAAAATCTGGATCCGCCGCGAGACTGACAGGCGCATGACGTATCCTTGCGGGGATCACTTGGGTCCCTTCGGTGATATGAAGGAGAGTGCCGCGCCCCACTTCGGACCGAGGCAGGAGGGTGCCATTACTTATACGCAGGAAAGAAGACGCGAAAAGAAATCATGTTACTCGACAAATGAAATAAATAAAGAGAGATAAAAAAAAACAACGTCAACAACAACAACAACAACAACAACAACACTCTAAATATTGAAACAAACTTAACACGACGCTCCATCATTTTCTTTCGCTACAATCAAATGACAGTTCAATCAACAACAACAACAACAACAACAACAACAACAACAACAACAACAACAAAAAAAAAACAACAACAGCACTCTAAATAACTCAACAAACTAAACACGACGCTCCATCATTTTCTTTCGCTACCACCAAATGACAGTTCAATAAACGCCCCAAAACGATTCGTGGCTGTGCACAATTACTACCAAAAGATAAAATAACACCCATCCGTGACGTCCCTTGAAAGTTACAAGCCGGCCTAGTTTTAATATACACGCAAAACGTCCTTTTATATAGTTTAATAAATTCATAACGTACATACATACAAACTATAACGTGCTCAACAGTCATGTATTGGTCAGCCAGATATGCAATATTCACAGATGCGTGGGACTGGACTGCTAACCCCCTGTCGGTTCCTGCCACCTGTGTTACCTTCACTATTTAACAAGCAATGACGCTACGACACGTGCTATTTCATCTAACTTATTTCAGGTGATTTCACAGAGCTGGAATGAAACAACAGGCGCTAGATGATTAGGAATGCTTCTTCACTCCCTTGGCTGCCAGTTGTGTCTCTAAAAATGCTGTTAACCTACACCAAAACTATTCTATTAAGACCGAGAAGAAGCCATAACAATCAGAGTGGTAATAAAGAATGCCTGAAGTACATTTTCATAGGTGACAAAAGGAGACCTGAAGTTCTATCTTTTTATAGGTGACAGAAGAAGATTTATAAACGGCAGCAAGTTTTTACACAGCTAGTAGGAGAGAATCTTTTTATCTTATCACAGGTAACAGAAAAAGGTTTAAGTTTTATCTTTTCATATGTAGCTGAGGTAATGAATGCCAACAGATGTGGTTTTATTTACACCCCTTCATCCTTCAGCGGGCCAGGGTCAGCAGCATCTATTTATTCACTAAGCAGGGGACGCAAGGGGAGGGCGAGGCGCGGCTGACGTCACTGTTGAGGAGATGTAAACAATCATTACTTTACTGGATGACGTTTGCTGACAGCTGGCGTGAAGGTCAGAGTCAGGGGTGAAGTCAGTCAATAAATCTGTATCAACAAATCTAATTCACGTCACACCCTCGATGAAAGAGAGAGGGGGAAAAAAAGAAATGATTACACGAGCTAATATTAAATAAATCGTTATGATTATTGTAGTTATATTCGCATTCGTGGACATATGTCAGCTGGTTGAGTTTTTTTTTATTATTTTATCATTTGGTTTTCCCCTTTCCTCGAGTAGTGAGAGGAAGAATAGCCTTGCATGAACCTTGAATAAATAAACTGCTGTAATATTCCACTCACACCCGCAGGAACGTGACAACAAGTGCATATTTTCACTTACTATTAACTTTCGTTTCTTTTCTACATAAAATGAAAGAAAACCTGAGATCACCCACGTAAAGGACTTGACAGCTTTAAAATTCCCGACATATTCCTGGAGACATGACAAAGAGCAGTGCGTTTACTCTTTTTTTTTTTTTTCTTAAATCTCTTCCTTCCTCCCTCACTTTCTTCAAATTTAACGCTCCACTTCATTAGCCATGCGAGCGTAGAGTGTTGCCTGGCCTCGCATGTTTCCCTCGGTAACAAAGGCACGAGGCTGTCGGCGAGGCTCTCAGCTGCTTGCATCCTTGGCACGCCTTGCACGTGTCCATCAACCGCCAGTCAGTCAGTGAGTTAACCTGTGTGTGTGTTCTGTCAGGCATCCCTCTCCCTGTCAGTCACCCCCCCCCCCTCTCTCTCTCTCTCTCTCTCTCTCTCTCTCTCTCTCTCTCTCTCTCTCTCTCTCTCGCTCTCGTTCTCGCTCTGGCCTGGCAAGCGTCGGCCTTTCTGTGTCAAGGTGAGGTACAAGTAATTTAGGCTGAGCTATTGCATCTTTTTCATGACCTGCACAATGACACAGACGTGCACGCCTAGGGAGAAAAAGATGCATGCGCGCGCTCACACACACACACACACACACACACACACACAGAGAGAGAGAGAGAGAGAGAGAGAATGTCACCCGTCTGCCTGCCCTGTTTGTGTGTCTGTCTGTCTGTCTGTCTGTCTGTGGGTACGTTTATCTGCCCGTCTCTATCTATCTGCCTTCCTCCGAAACCCACCAATGTTTTGTTCACCTCGTCGCTCAAGACCAGCGCGACCACTTCCTGCAAGACCATCAACAGGAATCACCACCAATTCTCAGTACAGTGACATGTAATCAGTGCAAGTCGTCAATATTATCACAGTATCAGCAAAATATGACGCCCTGTATGACGTGAGCAATTGTGTCTATCGCTTGTAATAACCTCACAATATGGAGTCACTTATATATGACGTCAGCAAGTGGAGTGTCAGCCCTGCGTGACGTTAGCATCTGTGGCGCCAGCAAGACATAGTGGAAGGCTCAAGAGGCTGCAGGTGGGGAGCGGTATGAACAGCAACAGCAAGAGCAGCAGCAACAGCAGCACACCCGGCGCCTCCATGTTTCTGTTCTTGCAGCTGTTGAACGCACGACACCTGAGGGGGAACTAGAACAGCAAGTGTCGGAGATTAATTGTCCGTCATAACACTGACTTCAGCCTCTGTTTCCTACTCACATTTTGCGATAGCCGTGGTAGCTGCGTCACGTTAAGCAAGACCTCCACATCAGTCAGACAGTCACTGTGTTGATGCGTGAAGGCTATTCGGCACACTCAGAGGGTCTTTTTAATGAGTATCGACAGTGAAACGAAAACAGTGTGAATCAAATTCCGATGTATCAAACTGCCAACAAAAGAACTTAAATAATTTGTGTAGCCTCTAAAAATTGTTCTTTCAATTTTGGTAATTAATTTTTCACTGGCGAGCACGTGCTAAAGGTTTTCTTATAAAGCTAGCCTTAAATAAAAGATTAAAAATAAATAAATAAAATATAAAAAAAAGAGGTCGGCAGACACAGACTTCCTTTAAACTCGTGAAATTCGTGTTCACGTTGGAACTTGACCCACTCTTGGACAACAAACTGCTTACCGACACACAAAGACTGGGAAGGAAAGTTTAGCAGCGAGGAGCGACTGCTGCACCGCCCGCTTCCCGTTCTCTTTGTCCTGCCCCGAACATTTCCCCTCGCGGCGCGGTGACGTCACCAAGCGACTCCTCGTCTTTATTTCTGGTGATGGCGCAGTCACTCCCCTGGCGGACAGCAGGCGGGCGTGCCTCGAGGCTGCTAGGGCCGGGGACACACACACACACACACAGACACACACACAGAAAGGGAGACGTGATTGTGCTGGTGGGGAGTAGTATTCTGGTTTTCTCAAAGCAAAGATTCAAGTCTGTTTTATCGTTTATAGTTTAGTTGATAACATTATCGCTATTTTTTTTTTTTTTTTTTGTCTCTCGCCCTTCTCTCCCTCTTCCTTTTTTTTTTCCTTTTCCTTCACACATGCTGTTGTTATTACCTGTGTTGCCGTTACTGTGTTCTTTACTGTTGGTGGTGTTTCAAGGCCTGCCTCGTCATCTCTAGAAGTAATAGCATCGTTCTTCTCCCCGCGCTTGTAATGCTCTCGTCAAAGCAAGATGGACGAGCATGAACGCCATACAAAGTTTCACAACACAGTATTCGCTTTGATGTAGTAACCCTTCTGCGGTGTTACGGCAAAGCACCGCCTGAGCCTCCGCCACCACCACTCCCTTCACCAGCATCCCTCACCATACTCGTACATACCGCCATCACCCCAGGGAGAGATGAAAGGGAAGGGTGAGGGAGTACTTGCGTTATGCTGACGATACTGCCACTCATCTATTTATAACATGTGTCGCGTGGTCGCCAAGACTCACGCTAGTTATTGTTTTTGCCCGATGGAGGAGGCTTTTTTCGATAGAGGCTGCTTTTAACGCGGGCACCGGGCGACTGTTGCTGAGGTGGAGGGCGCAGGGAAAGAAATGGTGGTAGATGGAGGTGCAGTGGAATAGAAGGGGAACTGGGCGTAGAAAAAGCACTTTGTCCCTTACTCGCCAGCCATCCACTTCTCGCTGCCGCATCCCGTCCTCTCCGCCCTAACAATCCAGTAGCCAACCTTCAGGCGTATTAATAGCCTTTCCTGGTATTCCTACAGTTTGTCACGTGAAAAGCTGGCGCTATTTGTACTGGATTGCGGGACTGACAGTGTGCCTTTGTCCTCCGCCAGCGTGACTCACTTGTCAAGATGCTCATTCTCAGCGAAAATAATAATTGTTTTCCTCGCCTGAGTCTAAGAGAGCACCAACATACAAAACATTATGGCTATACGTGGCCTTAAACACGCTATCAGTATAAATTATCCCTTCACATAAAGAAATATAAAACAATTCCTTACTATGAAGCAGAACACTCAAATATGGAAATGAACTCGATTATATGAGACTGAAGGTCAAGGCCAACAACTTATAAAGGCAAAAAGTTTAGCAAGCATGCACTCCAATACAGCTGTTCCCTAATTAGCATCACCTTCCTGTCATCCCACCAACACCTATACCTCGCCCACACCTGCTGCTGCTCCATCACGCACGCACACACGGAAGCTCCGGCCACTCTGAGCTCCTCCCGCGGGCTTAATTCGTTGTCTTTGTCACGGATTTTTATCAAGTGCTATTTTAGAACGAATGGCGGTGTCTGGTGCCGCGCCTTCGTCAGCGCCAGCTTGTGTGAGGGCGTGGCGCCTTTTTGTTGTGAGTAATTGTGGGTGGGTGTGGCGGGCGGGGACAAGGTGGGTCTCGTGGGATGCGAGCAAGAGCCGGTGATTAAACTCTTGGGACGCGGAAGGGGAGTCACTGATCTCTTGCCGGCTAATAAATTCTTTTAATAGATTCACTCCACGTTAAAACTTTCCTGAGTGTTGGATTAGCTCAAGCATAACTTCCGTGCAGAGACCAAACACGTGCTTATGTATTTATGCTTTTATAATCCAAAACTTTACCACACACTTGAGAGATTTCCACCCAAAGCACCTACTACAGTAATTCACTCAGCACTTCGTAACCATAAGAGTCAAAGCACGGCTCGCCCTTTAGACTCTCGGATGTGTATTCCCTCCACCCTGACTGAGGAGGCGATACGTGGCTGATTTATATTTATACCTCCTAGGCAGCAGACAAAGGCGGCTCCATTATAATATTTCTCCTTGGGCTATATATTTCTCCCCACGAAAGCCCAAAAGCATATATATAAAATAAAAAAGGGTACCGAGGCATAGGCAACACGGCTTTCTATACAAAATTCCAGCGGCTTTAAGATATCGACGTACTAGGATCGTAAAAATGGTATCTTGGATTACCTCTGGTCGAAGAGTGAATCTGGATTAGAACCAAGGAAGGAGAAAATTCTATCTGAGGAGGGGAAAGAAAACGTAAAAAGGAGGAGATGAATGAAGACGATGAAGAAAAATTGGAGGAGGAGGAGGAAGAAGAAGAGGAGGAGGAAACGGTAGTGGTGGAGGAGAGAAATTGGACCTGAGGAGGAGACGAAGAAGAAAAATCGGAGGAGGAGAGGTGGAAACGAACAAAAAAAAAAAAAATGAAGGAGGAGAGAAGGTGAGAATGAAAACGTGGAAAAGGAGAAAGAGGGGTTGGGAAAAGTATAAGGAAAAGAACCAGAGTAAGCATAAGAATAACAAACAAAACGGCAACAAGAAAATAACAAGAATAACAAGACTAACCAAGAAATAAAGAAGAAAAATAATAATAATAATAATAATAAGATGATGATGATAAAAGAACAAGAGCAACAGCAATTAGAACACGAACAACAAGATAAAAGAAAATAAAGAAGAAGAAGAAGACGAAGAAAAACAACAACAACAACAACAACACACAAGAGGAAGAAAAGGAGAACCAGAGGGAGATAAAAAAAAAAGAAGATGGAGGAGAAGAACCATACGGAGGAGAGGAAGGTGAAGGGCGACGACTACACAGAACCATAAACCCGAGTAGTCGTCAGGAAAGTAGAGGAGCCTCGGGAGAATTGAAGGCGGAGAGTTGAAATGAGAGAAACTAAAGGGAAGCGTGTGGATGAAAACTTTATGGTTGCTGTGAAGAGAAACTGCGGCGGGAGGTCTTCGATAAGGGGAGGAGAAAGAAGGCGAGGTTGAGCTTAGGTTAGAGGTGACAGTATGGCATAGAGAGAGAGAGAGAGAGAGAGAGTGAGAGAGTGATAAGGGATAGGGGGAGTAAACTGGTTGAAAATATTATAAATGATGCATGAATTTCGACCCAAATGGAATGCATCTTGTGAGCTTATTTGGTCCTTCACACATTCCACGTCACATTCCTCAAGTATCCACCGCACACCCCTTCACCCCCTCCACGCATCCCATTTGTCCCTCTCATCACCATACATTCCGTCAGTTCATCATGCCGCCACACGCTCCTTTCCCCGACACCAACACCTCAATTTTTTCATCTTATCTTCATCCGATTTTTCCTGTTCGTCGTCTTCTTTTCTTCGCTTCTCTCAGTTAATAAAAATACATTTCACTCATATACCGTGTTTTTTTTTCCTGCTCATAATTATAAACGCAAAAGAGGAATTTAAAAGTAGATTGAGTGAAGTTAAACTAGTGTAAAATGCCTTCTTAGTCTTGTTTGCGTGGTTTGGAACAGAGGGGCTGACGAGGAGAGAATATGGAGTAGGTCGGGGAAGTCTTTGTCTCGCACTTGAATCGTAGAGGCTGATGATGATGATGATGAGGAGGAGGAGGATGAAGAAAAAAAATATTAAAAACTGGCATTACAGCGTGCGTGACTGCGTTCCTCATCTCCTGTGCTTTAAGATTTGACCACGAAGCAGTAAATCTTTCCCCTTTCACTCACTGTCCGTAACTAGCAATCACCCTAACGATTTTCTGAACGAATGTTACAATTTTCTATCGGATAATCTCCCGGCAATCAATTTCAATAAAGATTTAAAGTCTTCTGAAGTAAGGCGGGTCATTCACTCCACCTTGGGATACAAGAGCACTGCATCTCCTGGCTTATCACGTTTGACTTTTGTGAAGAGCCGCGCTAAGTAGGTTTCCGTGCTATAATCCGTTCTTTCAGGTTTTCCGCACTTCCTTAATACTGCCTTTGGATACATCGTCAGTCGTGTTTGCTTGGCGCCCAACATCAAAGACTTCCCTGCTGGCCTAAGGCGTCTGGCCAGGCCCTTATAACCAACCCACTTATTCGCCTGGCAACTGTTGATTCTGACTGGCTTATATTCACAGGCCAACCTCCCTTTATCGTCCGCCACCTTCCTCTTTTTCTGCCCTCCATTTTCTGTTTCTTCCAGCTTTTTAATCTCCAATGTCTTTTCTTATTTGCATTTTTTCTTATTTTTTTTATTTCTTTCTCTACTCCACTTTTCTTCGTCTTTTTTTTTCCTTTCTGGCTTCTCTTTTCATTATTCCTTCCTCAATCCCTCCCATTCTTTTGCTTTCTTTCTCTCTTTCTCTGTTTTTCTCTCTTTTTCCTCCCTTCCATATCTGTCTTCTTTCTTCTTCTTCTATTTTTGTCTCCCCTCTCCCTCAATCTCTCATCTAATTTCTTTCCCTTTGTTTTTCCTTTTTTACTTTCTTTTTCTCTTCCTCCTCTTCCTCCTCCTCTTTAAACAGCAGGATGCCATACCACAGCCACGTAACATTGCCATATTCAGTCTGCGTGTGTGTGTGTGTGTGTGTGTGTGTGTGTGTGTGTGTTCCTTCTTTCCCTCCTTCCTTCCTTCCTCCCTCGGCAGCGACAAAAAATCGCTCAATCCACAGATATACTTTTGCCTCGTTGCAACCCCACCCTTCCTCCTCCTTTCTCTCTCTCTCTCTCTCTCTCTCTCTCTTCTTACCGAGCCCTGGTGAGGTACTTTAGTAGGCTATTCTGGTGTAGCGGACGTTCCTCGGAATATTATACTTCAGATGACGAACTCCCATTTTCTTTTCCCTCGCGGCCTCGAGAGAAAATGAGCCGCTGTAATTTAAAGGGGGTGACAATTTTGTATTGGCATTTTTTTTTTTTTTCTGTGAATCATAATAAACTAGCGATTCAAAATGTAGTGTTTGTTGCAATTGTGTATATTTAACGGTTTTCATTGCATTATTCATTTCCTTTTATTTGCATTGCCAGTGTGTGGTTAGGTATTTTAAATACGTACATTTCGTGTGAGCAAGAAAATAAAAACCACTAGCTCGGATCTCTCTCATTGCAAACAGCCTAGTCAGGGCTAATAGATCTGCTGCTGTTTGCTCTCTCTCTCTCTCTCTCTCTCTCTCTCTCTCTCTCTCTCTCTCTCTCTCTCTCTCTCTCTCTCTCTCTCTCTCTCTCGTTCAAGGCTCCGATGCACGCTGAGATACCTCCACTATTGAGTTCTTTGTACTTGCAGCGATTGGCAGCGCCCTTTGCACCACCAGGAACTAAAGCCAAACAGATGCTTTATTACTTTATTAATTGCGAAAAAAAAATATCAGTTGGCTGGAAGCATTATTTATCCTCAGGCCTTATCAAGAGTCTGCACCAGATCTACTCGATATATGGGGAATAAAAATGTCAAGATTCTGTTTGTTGTTTCAAAGCCTCAAGACGCCATATCGTTTCCTCCCACCACATGACCTTCCGAGTTAAAGAAATTTACCTTTAGTTGCCAAAGTGCGGAGCCAAAGCAGGACGTGATTCCCGGGCGGTGGAACTTCCTCCCTCAGGCACCACCATCACGTCAAACATGTCCTTCTAGAGAGAAAAGTGGGGGAAAAAATATCAAGGACGGAAGGGAGAGGTGGTTACACAGCTTGTACCTCTAAATTGGGCCACTGTTATGAGCCGCGGTTAGCAGGATGTGTTCCGCCGCTCTGAGTGAAGTCTTCCCCTATTTATTTACTGCCTGTAGACTACATCGAGGTGGCCACGGCGGCTCGTCTGGTCGTCTGACACGTGCGACTATTTCGGTATAGTGGCTGAATCCAAGGGCTGCCAAACGCCCCCCGCCCGCACCACTCCTCTTCAGTTTTCCTTCCAACGCAAGCAAAATTCGATTACGAGATGTGCACCAGGGCTGTAGCGCGGCTCCAGCACCTGCCCGTGGGTGCTGGTGACCCGCTGGTGACGCTCAAATTCCACCAAAAACGGGAAAACGGAGGGACAAGTGGGTGTCACAGGTGGAGGTGGTGGTGGCGATGGCGGCGGCGAGTGAGAGGAGCTTCCTTACCTACCGGCCTCCCGTCCCTCACGTCATCCTCCGCGCCTCACACACACAGACACACACACACATACACGCACACACCTTCCCTCTCCTTCCTCATAACACACATTTACCCACCCCACTCACTCCCTCCCCACACACACATACACACATGCACGCACACACACCTATAAACTACCACCCCCACACGTACACACACGAACGCAGTAGTCTTTACGTTGGCAGTGAGCGATAACGGGGCGGGACGCGCGATGCGGCCTGGATAGTAAGGCAGCGAAGTGACCCAAGTTGTGACTGAGTGCGGCGTCTTGGTGCCTCGTGTTGTGTCTTGTGGCGTGGCGATCTGCATGGCTGAGTGAAGGAAAATGTGCAAGTGGCGCCGTGCAGGAGAGAGACGCTCAATCCCTGTATCTCTAAGTGTCGGTCGTGTTGGATCAAGATAATCTGGCTTGAGGGTGACGCTGCAAAGTATAGTAAGAGCGATGCCAAATCAGAAGCCAAAACGGAAAGTGGTGAACTTGTGAAAATGTTTACGTGATATTTACTTATATTTATGTGTTTGAACCCTCCCCCCTCCCTCCCCCACAAAAAAAAACAAAATAGTGTGGATGTCAAAGCAAATAGATAATGGAAGGCGATAATTAACCACAAATACATGCGAAATAAATGCATCGATCGCTGTAAAAAAAAAAAAAAAGACAAAAATGAAGATTGTATCGTGTGTACTTACGGAAAAACAAGAGAGAGACAACGTCCCTTGATATCTCCCATTACTGTCTGCAAGGAGAGAAAAAGATAAAATAAAATGAGAGAAAAAAAAAAATCACATGAAACTTGAACAGAGACAGTGATAAAAAGATACAAAGGGTGACGTGCGATAATGAGAGAGAGAGAGAGAGAGAGAGAGAGAGAGAGAGAGAGAGAGAGAGAGAGAGAGAGAGAGAGAGAGAGAGAGAGAGAGAGAGAGAGAGAAGAATGAAGTTTACAATGAAACTTCAAAACTCCTTTGGGAAACTTAGATGACGTAAAACACAACAGCCTGCTGATAAGAGGGTAGTGGAGGGTCTGAAGAAGGGAGAATGGGCACCGGAGAGAGAGAGAGTTTGGGAGAGCGATACAAGAAGGGGAGAGGTGAGGGAGAAAAGGTCATGGTTAAGAGGCTGGACATTGTAGCACATTACAGAAATACACGAAGCAGAAAAGAAGTATTATAGGTTGAAAGAACACACATAGCGAGGATACAAGGCTAATAAAGTGACGAACCGTGAGAGACAGAGAGAGAGAGAGAGAGAGAGAGAGAGAGAGAGAGAGAGAGAGGCTGGCAGACAAGTAGGCAGACCATAAAATAAATGAATGAACGAACACTGACGCATAATGAGATCATCGTGTGTAAACGACCTGGCAATCATATATGAGAGAGAGAGAGAGAGAGAGAGAGAGAGAGAGAGAGAGAGAGAGAGAGAGAGAGAGAGAGAGAGAGAGAGAGATGGAAATTGAAAACCGATAAAGAGAAACAGTTACTCACGAAGACACACACACACACACACACACACATCGTCCACTCAGCGGAAACAAACTGCTGGGGACACACGGACGAACAGCCAGACAAAGGAAGTCGACACGGGGAAGGACGGGATTAAAAATAGCCATCTAGCGACATACACTACACTCCTTCTTGATGCCTCGCGCCTCGGATAAAGGAAAGTTTACCGTTGTAACTCCTGAAGGATTTTTTTGCGATCCCAAGAGGAGTTATGTTTCTCTAGTGGGGGCGAATGGGAGAAGGGAAGGAATGTAAAGATAGGCAGGGTAAGGGAAGGCGTGTAGCTACGTAACTGAAGGCAAAAGCTGACGGAACAAAGGAAACAAATTTGGGGAATAGGCAGCGAGAGGGAAAGGGAGATGAAGTGAATTTATCGTAGAGTGACATTGTGAGTGTGATGGAGCATGGTTCATTTAAGGTGTAAATTGGCTTATAATTGAAGTGCAGAGAGAGAGAGAGAGAGAGAGAGAGAGAGAGAGAGAGAGAGAGAGAGAGAGAGAGAGAGAGAGAGAGAGAGAGAGAGAGAGACGCGGGGTTGGGGATATAAAAGTTAAAAGGAATCGACTTTAACACGAAACAACTTTTATATTTTCCACACACACACACACACACACACACACACACACACACACACACACATGACGCTTTCTAAAACTCACCCCTCGCAATGCTGCTGCTTAAATTTTCTATAATTAATTTTCCCTTTCCCTTTTGCATTCTGCGATTAATTAGCCTTCATCATTAAATCCGATAATTGACTAAGCCATGCATGTCGTCCCTCACCCTCTCTCTCTCTCTCTCTCTCTGTCTCTCTCTCTCTCTCTCTCTCTCTCTCTCTCTCTCTCTCTCTCTCTCTCTCTCTCTCTCTCTCTCTCTCTCTCTCTCTCTCGCCATTCACCCACGAACACCACATTGCTCTCAAAACGCCAATTTATCATCACTTTCTTTTAAACTCGGCCGCCTGTGCAATCCTTCTCCGTCAGCCGCCGAAGGGAGACGTATCATTCTCGTAAAGTTTCTTATGGAATTTCATGAGGTATTACTTCTTTCTGTGGCGCGAGGTGAGGGATGCGGGGAACAGCTGGAAATAAGAGTAGTGGCGGAGATGGAAGGAAGGAGGGAAGGAAGGAGTGAAGGAAGGAAGGTAGAAAGGAAAGGGTCACCGGTATTTTGACCCCGTGCAATGTGTTCTAATTACGACCTTAATGGAGGATTTGTCGCCAATTTTCCGGTAATAGGGTGATTGGGAGAGACAGCGAGGGCGGCGGGGAGGATGCGGGAGGCCTCAAGACGATCCTAAAACCCACACACTTTTACCCAAATTCACCTGCTAGAAAATTACACGTGTAGTTGAGGCGGGCGGGGAAGTAGGGAAGGGGGAACAACAAAGCCCCTGATGCCTGTAATGGGTGTAGAATTTAGCCTTAAATATTCCAAACTGCAGCCTTCGTGTTCCCTTGCAGATTAGAGGTAAGGGGAGGGAAGGAGCCACGCAACCCACGGCTTCCTGGCCTCTGTAGAATTGAAATGTTTACGTCTTAGGGTCGTTAGGAAGAGGAATACAAAGGGTTGCGAAAATATAAAGACTGATTCAGCTAGAGGAGGCGTTCAAATAAGAAGGAAAACGAAAATAGGCCATAGAGATTTGTTATGTTTGAGATGGAGATGTGAAATGTTTCGAGAGAGCAAGGAGGATTAGCTGAGTAGGGAGAAGGGCGTCAGAGGAGAGACAGAAAGGGGAGGCATATTGGTTGGTTTCACTGTGGTGTTTTTAGCGTATGTTATAATATTGTGATGCATTATTTGTCTGCTGCATGTTTTCCATCCCCTCGCTTGGTGTGTTTGCCGCGAGGGAGAAAAGTTTGGATGTTCCTGATCACTAAATTCTGCTTCAGTCTCCCCTCCTGCCGGCTTCTTTCCCTCTCCAAGTGGCTTAACTAGCAAATTTCTCTTTTCATATTATTATTATTATTATTATTATTATTATTATTATTATTATTATTATTATTATTATCATACTACTACGACTACTACCACCACTACTACATACTAGTACCACTGACAGTACTATTATTATCCAACTGCAAACAGAACGACACCAAGTAATACAAATCAGAGCAAGATATCAGTAATATAAATACGAACAAAACAGCATGTATAAAATAACACAGCAATCCACAAGCGAACTAGAGAACACACACACATATAAAGTGGCAAGGCATCATGACTCCTCCTGATTAAATATATGAGATACACTCTAAGCTTGACACTCCTCTGCGCCTGAGATGCATGACGGGCACTTTGTAAAATACCACGCTACTAAACACATCGCTAACATTTCTGTAATAAAGACAAGTGGCTGCATCCAAACACACACGGTAAGATGACGGATGAGTACTCAGATCTACCCAGGAAGTAGCAGAGGCTCACATTCGAGTAAATGAGAGATAAAAGGATTACTTACGACTTAACGGCAAGAAACAAGTAATTACAAGTGACATAGCAGCTAATTAGATCAGATTACCTAAGAATAGCAGAGGATTGAACAAGATTACATAGAATTACACACGATGTATGAGAGGATTTCACAGGATTACAAGAGATTATAAGGAGATAAAAGACGATGGAAAGAAGGACGTTGCAAATGTGTGATGTGGCTTGATGAGAGAGGAAGTGAAACCTTTTGTTCCCTCACTACATAAACATTTCCTCACCACGTCCTCAAGGCTGAAAGGGAAGCTACATCGCCTGTGTTGTATATACCTGTAGCGTCTCCCTTGTGAATGGCGTAGTTCTCGTATAGAGGATAATAAAAGCAACGAACAGCAACGTGACAATTAACAAACACTTAAAAACTTGCAATGAGGACCTTCTGCAATTCATGTGATAGTCAATTTGTTTCAGTTTCTCTCTCTCTCTCTCTCTCTCTCTCTCTCTCTCTCTCTCTCTCTCTCTCTCTCTCTCTCTCTCTCTCTCTCTCTCTCTCTCTCTCTCTCTCTCTCTCTCTCTCTCTCTCTCTCTCTCTCTCTGTGTGGTTGTTGCTAACAGGCTGTACTGATCTAATTATCACGCTGCAGAACACGTGAATGCAGCAGCCCACCTCTCACACACGCCCTGTTTATTTACTGACCTCAAATGCTTGTCACTTACACCACACTCTAAACGCCACTTGATGCTCCCACTCACTCAACCACTTTGGCAGCCAGCACAGGGGGTTTCATGACAGTTACGTGACCATTACTACGTCAACCTCTCATCACCCTTTTCCTTGTTATCAGTCGTCTCGGTTCAGTGACACATGCTCATTCACACGTACGCTCTCTCATTCACGCCTCGTCCCTCGCGTCCGTTAGTCATTGAGAGCTGGATGCGTTAGCCATTAGAGAAACATTCCTGACGGTGTTTGTGTGTGTGTGTGTGTGTGTGTGTGTGTGTGTGTGTGTGTGTGTGTGTGTTTTGTTTTTTGCTTATTAGTTTTATCTTCTCTTCGTTTTGTTTTCTTTCATCAGTGCGTCTCCTCGAGTCTCGTTACTCTTATGTTTTCCACTCTAATTATAGAAAACGCCACGAGAGCGAGCGAGCGAGCGAGCGAGCGAGAGAGAGAGAGAGAGAGAGAGAGAGAGAGAGAGAGAGAGAGAGAGAGAGAGAGAGAGAGAGAGAGAGAGAGAGAGAGAGAGTCATAACAAACTCCACGGTAACCTTCAGTAATCAGTTAATCTTTTTCTGTCAAATATTTCCTTTACAAGATCCATGTTTATCTTGAAAGTAGGGAAAAAAGACGACGATGATGATGATGATGAGGAGGAGGAAGAGGAGGAGAAGGAGGCAGAAGCAGATGATCCTCCACCACGGAGTTGGTTGCACAGAAACACAACCAAATTAGAGGCGGTGCTTGTTTTCTGCTCATTAGCCACACCTGTTTGCGAGTCACGTAACTCAGATAACTCGTCCCACACACGCAGGGAGACGCCGCTAAGTCAGCGAGTTAACTTCGTAATCAGAAGGTGGTAGTGCTAATAGAGCCGGTGGTGGTTGTGGTGGTGGTGGTGGTGGTGGTGGTAGTGAGAGAAAAAATAAAGGAGGAAGAAGAGGAGGAGGAAGAAAGTGAAGCACGTGGTTTGTTGGCGTCACACTGTGGAGGAGGAGAAGAAGGGGTAGGAGGAGGGGAAACCGCGATGGGAAGGGAGGAAAGAGAAGGGGGATGTTGCTCAGAAAAATCCCCCCTCCTACTCTCGCCTTCGTCTTCTCTCCTCCCCTTCTCTCCTCGCCATCTCTCTCCGCACCTCCCCCTTTCACCACTCTCGTCACGCCACTAAGAATAGCCAAGATATTTTACCTTTCCTGATAATAATCTGGGCTGAGTTTGTGACGTTTGTGTGTGTGTGTGTGTGTGTGTGTGTGTGTGTGGGTGTGTGGGTTTCCTTAACTTTCTTGCTGACTTTATTTTTTTTCCGTATGCAATTTCAAGGCAAATATTGTTTTCTTGCATAATATTCTCCCCTTGCTGGAGGAACAACTGAATCTCGGGGAATCATAACCTGTCATGGAGGATGTTTATAATTTTCTCGACGATACTTTTTATTTCGTCGACCACATTGTTACTTATTTTGTTGACCGCATGCACAAACATTTAGATGATGCTTTCTTCGAAGACACTTTAGTAGAACACAATACTAATAAATAATCTGTCTCCCTATTAAGCTGACTCAGGGAGGCGGTGGCGTCCCGTGAGGAAAACTATTTTCATAGCCACAAGGGTCCCTCGTAGGCTGCTGGACCCCGCTCTTGGCCAAGGGTCACTTAAACATTATGTTTGGGTTCTTCAAAAACAAAGCAAAAGACAAAGTTGTTAACAAAGATAAAAACAGTGACAGTGTTAAGGAAAAGAAGAAAGACAAGACCAATAAGGAAGACAAAGAAGTGAAAGTCAGTGTTCGCAAAGGGAAGGAGGAAAAGGCTTCTAAATCAATCTTCAGGAAAAGTAAATCCATCGAGCGATCGAAAGAAGGGAACGAGAACCGAGCTTCATTTGCCAGGAAGAGCCAGAGCCTTGACTCACGAGACTCTGGAGAGTGGAGCGACCATGAGGAGCTGTCACGGCAGGACAGTGGGGCCACCGAAAGCGAGGAGGCTGCACTGTCACCAGGACCCACCGGAACCGGCAGCAGTTCCGAGGAAGCAGCCCGCCCCTCCTCGCCCTGTCCCGACGCTGACACACGCGCCAGTGATGGGAACGGTCTCAAAAATTCAGATTCTTTTGGATCCTCTGTTTTGACTGACTCTTTAACATCATCACAGGAGGGAGAGGTGCAGGCGGGCACTGAGGGCCTCGACGAGCGGAAACATGAAAAACATTCGCCAGAAGTACAACTGAAGAATCAAACGAACAGTAGTTTAGTTTTCTCCAAAGTTACCGGCCAACCACGGTATCCGAGGACCGAAGCTACGAACTCAACGAACTCATCAGTGAAAAGCAACGCTCAATCCGCTGCATCGACGGCCACGCCTCCCCCCAGACTGGGAGGAGTTGCATCCACCTTGATGATGAAGCCACCTCTCAACCCGCGATTGGTGGCGCCAAGGGGACCTCTGGCCACCACTGTTACGTCTTTCACTGCTTCGCTGATGGAATCTGGCGGGGAAAAAGACGAAAGGAGCCTCACACCTTCCCCTGGCATGGTGACGCCGCCTGCCTCGCCGGGTCTCCTGTCCACGCAAGTCGCCTCCCTTCACCAGAATGTCACTATTTCTCCCGAGCGACCAACGTCCCCAGATGGCCGAACTTCAATGCTCTCCACTCCCTCCAGCTCCACCTCCAGTCTCTCTAGCCTCACTGCCCGGCCGATATCTCCTTCGGGACGACGCACGCCCCCGGGGCCCCGTATGGGCACTGGCGGCAGACTGACGTCATCCCCAACGGCCAACCGAAAGTCTGTCAGGACAAACATCAAAACTAATCCGTCGGTGGCGTCCCGAAGGGCAGGTTCCCACTCCCCAGTCAACTCGCCGCCTTCCCCAGGGGCATCTACCTCCTACACTGAAGCTGACAGCCTCAAGACCCCGCCGTCTTCACCAGTCCCAGTGCGGCACAGGTTTTCTGAGCAAGTGGCTCCAGCAGGCTCCGCTGAAGTGAGCCTCCTCGCTCGAACCCCAACAGAGCTCACATCGAGGCTGGTAACATTTTCTCCACCAATCGCTCGAAGAGGAATTGATCCATCAATAATCCCATCCCAGAGTAATAACTCGCTACCTTCACCACCTGCGAGGCTCGTGCAAGGCTCCTCGCCGCCGCCGCCGCCACCTAGACTCAGTGGATGCAGTGACGGGAAGTCCGAGGGAAGCAGTAGTCCTGCAACCCAGCGTAGCGTCTCCCCGACCGTTGGGAAGACCCGCCACTCTATATCGTCGATGCACTCCCTCGAGTCAATCCCCGAAAACGACAGTGATGGACAGTCGCCCGTTACTGGTGAAAAAACCTTCGATGGGGATGGAGAGTTGTGTCGCGAGACGCTCAGCACCCCGAGCACCCCCAAGGAACCTCTGAACTCCAGCACGACGCGTCCGTCGCGCCATTCTGCCCCGGAGGTCACTCCTGAGAGACCGCACAACCACGGCGTCACTCACAGGAGGACCTCGTCGTTGTCACCAGTAAGTGAAGAACGACGAATTCACTTTTCAGTGTCGATAAGTGAAACGAAGAATGTCTCCTCCAGCCCTCCACAGAACCAGGCACGTCAGAACAGTACACTCGATGCTGATGCAGAGAAAGTAGCCTCTGAAAAGACTCCTTCAAAACCAGGAAGCTGCGAAGACATCAAGCCAAGAGAGAACAAGGAGAATAAAGAGGTTTCCAAAGAAATTGCCAGTTCCGAACCAAATTTAATTATAAAGGAAAAGGTTCTCTCGTCGTCCCCAAAAGAAGGTACCAGCGAGATGACGCCTAGTAACACTCCCACGACCAAACATTCGAGAACTGGATCCTTGGCGATGGTCACTGACGCCCCCGTGAAAGGCACTCCACAAGAAAATGAAACTGAAGAAATCAAAGATGACAAAATTACTCCGGTTACTGAAAATAATAAAATGTCAGCAGCGGTCCGTACCAGCGACAAGGAGAACGAAACAACGACTCACGTGGTGTTCCGGATACCATTCCGCAGCAAATCTCTGGCTAACGGGGAGGACTTGCACCAAAGAGCTTCCGTAGAAATTTTACCCCGCGAGGCAGGGAGGTCGAAGCGACGGGAAAAGGAACACTGCAGAGAAAGACCGAGATCAGTATCGACCTCCAGAGAACTCAGGAGAGAGAGAGCGTTAGAACGACCGTCGAGGAAACGAATACAGTCTGAGGGCACCGAGAGTAAGAATAAGCTCCCCACGGCTCCAGAGGATGAAGGAAAGAAGGAAGAGACCAAAGAGAGGATCCGATGCCGATCCTCTTCCTCCAGGCGCAGCAAGGATCTCAGCCCGGACCAGACATTTACTGAATCTTCCCTTTTCACCAACGAGAACGACAGTTACGACGGTGGTGATGAAGAAGTTGTCATTCCATGGAGAAAAGCTCCCAGAAGTAGGTCGAGGGCTATAAAATCGCAGAGTTCGGGTGATGCAGCGACACTCGTGTCTGAAAATCGGCAAGTCAGCACCTTAGACAAAGTGGAGAGGACACAGAGTGGGCCACCTACGGAGTTTCCTAGTAGTGAAAAAAATTCTACAGCGGTCACTGCCCCGCCGCGCCAACGGTCCAAATCACGCGGGCCGGAGCGAAGGATGACTAGGTCAGTGACGCTGAGTGAGCTCAAGCAAGCTGATGGAACCAAATCGAAGTCCCCGGAACCCAAGCTTCAGCGGCGAGCCAGGTCTTCCTCCAGACTACAGGAAATCCCGCGCCGCGCTCCAGACGACACGCTTGACACCGAGAAAGCAACTCAGGACGGAGGTGAGGTGCCGCAACGTAGGAGAGTTGCCACTAAGAGGAGGAGTATGAGTGCTCGTAGGGAAGGAGAGGAAGGTGTAAGGCGATCAACGGCAGACACTTTAAGACTGTGTGGCGAAGGATCGAAAATAATCAGCAGCAAAGAATCGCATCATCTCAATAATTTGAAAACGAAAAGTGATGTACCAATACTGAGTAAAAGGAATCCGGTGAGTAAGAAAACGGAAGACACCAAAAGCACCAATACAGACCAGAAATGCTCGTGCAAAAAGACTGTGGAGACCAGAAATGTAGAATTGCAGACTTCAGCGGCTGAGGTGGAGTCCAGCCTCTGCCAAACGGAGAAAGACCTTGAGCTCCGTTTTAGCCAACAGGACCTGGAAGAGCACACCAGGTAAACAGTCTTAGGTCCTCCGAGGCAGTGCCGGTGGAGGATTGCAACAGGTGGCATAAGTCACTCACTTGTTGGCAATTTTTCCCCAGCACAAGAATGCCGAGTGGTATAATATTGTTGTTTCTGACTAATATACATTCTAAAGAGGACAGGAATGACATGCCATAAAGAATTCTTGGGGTTCTTCGCTTCTCCATCATAACGCGGCATTATGAGGTTTTAGGAAAATAGATTTATGTTTAAGTGGATATACGTGATAATTCTTTTCCCCTTTACATGTTCTTTTAAGTGTTTCAAAGTTAATTTCTTTTTCCCTTTCTTTTCGATTTCTTACTCTTAAAGGTTTTATAAGTTTTTTTTTTTTTTTTTGGGGGGGGTGGTAGGGTTCGTTATCAGTGGTCTTTCTCCACTCAAAGTCAACAAACGTGACTAACAAAAGGGATGAAGTACTGGTCCGCAAACGCACTGCCAACCGCCACCGCAAATTCATTGATTGGATTTAACGCACGGCAACACTGGGGTCACATGGCTCCGGCCACGCTCTCCCCTGCCCGCTGACATTCACGCTGGCCGCTGACATTTATTTAAAAATTACACAGATGTTTTCTTCTTCCGTATAACTTGTATTCTCCTACAGTAGTTGCGTGGGTCACTGAAAGGTCACAATTGACACAAACATGACAGTAATGGGATTTACCAAACGTTTTGATTTTTTTTTTTTTTTGCAACCCTTTATGATGGCGGCCACAGCAGGTGGTACATCTACAGGAAACCTTATGTTTATTTAGTTAGGTATTTTGTCAGATGGATTATGAAACATTTGCACTCATAAATATGTATTCAGTGACCCTCCCGAAAGACAAGAAATATAAAGGTATGCAGGAGAATTGTAAATACAAAAAAAAAAAAAAAAAGAAAAAAAGAAATCTGATTAAACATGCTTATTTATTTTAATTACATACTCAGCAATATAGTACTGTTGTTACTGTGGAAGTGACAGGATTAGTTTAGTTATCTCCAATCTTGAGGTGGGTGGTGAGTGCGCCGCACCGCCCTCGTGCTAACATCAGCAGGCGGGGAACACAAGATGATCAGTCTCACTAAACCCCCGAAACTCATAACAGCACAGGAACAGGAAAAAATCTAAACTTAAACAACTTCGAGGAAATAAAAAATACTTCCTAGAATTAGGCAGTGATGAGCCTCCCTCTCTGATATTGCCTTCCCTTCCGCCATGACTTGGAAACATAACTTGTTGGTAGCTCAAGTATTAATAAACTCTCTTTTTCCTCAACAGGAAGGAGCTCGGGGCGCAAGAGGAACGCTACCAGAAGCAGATCGACGAGTTAACGTTGTTGCTTGCGGAGAAACAGGAGGAGGTCAGCAAACTTGGCCAGACGCTGGAGACTCTGAAGGGCGTGCAGGAGACCCTCGCCAACACTGAGGAGCTGCAGGAGAAGTTGTCACTCTTGCAGCAGGATGTGAGGGACAGGAACGCCCAGCTTGACTGTAAGTACCTCACGGCGTGCTTTATCCTTCCGTCTCTCTCTCATCTTCTTATTTCATGTTTACGCTTAACGTAAAACTGCAAAAGTTATCATTTTTCCTTCCTTTCATTTATTTATCATACTTCTGTACTGAACCACAATTATCATTCATTGTTGTTCTTGTTTTTTTTGTTTTTTTTTCATGTTTTTATTACTTGAAAATCCGAAGGTTATCATTCCACTATCTCTTTTGTCTTTTGTATTGACATATCCTGAAGAAAAAAAACACCCATTCAATTTTTTTTTTTCTTATGCATTACTCGCTGACTCCAATGAACTGAATGAAGACACGCGTAGTGCACATCAACAGCTCATCAGGTCACCAAGCATCCTGTCCTGTGGTCGTTATGTGCCGTTCCCCTGGCCAATTAAATATAATGACCACCATCTATTTACAATCTAATTACGCTTCTCTAGTGTTTATTTACTATTATTTATCATTTAGTTATTTGCTGGTCATATTCCTATCAACGAATTACACCATTTCACTCGAGATTGCTTTGAATTTTAACTAATGGATCTGTAATGGGTTAATTTCATCAACATTTTCCACAACAATGAATGCACAAACTATTATAAAACCATAAAATCACATCAGCGTGGCGTTTTTTTTTTTTTTAATATTCGAACATTTCCTGCTTGAGTTTAGGGTGTATATCAACTTCCTACAAAGTTTTAATGCACTTTTTTGCCGGAATTTTGTGGTAAAAGTATTACTAAAACTGCGCCCTACCACCATCTTTCTTATTCATATATTTTCCAGTTTACATTTTGCACGTTTATTTTATTTATTTATTATTTATTTATTTATTTTATTTATTTATTTTTTTTTTTTTTTGCCATTTCACCCCATGGTACGCTGAAATCCCGCCACGCAACACCTTACTTGTCGTTTACATTTTTCCTGAAACTAAGATATATGAAAAAAAAAATAGAATAAATAAAATACTAGAATCGAGCGTTGGTAGCAGTGTGTGAACGTAACTTTTCCATTACGCTGCGAAAAAAAAAATGTGTGAATCTACAGTGAATTTTTGGCGAAGGAGGGAAGCGGTGGGACGGGAGTTGCATGTGTATATGTGTGTGCGTGTGTGTGTGTGTGTGTGTGTGTGTGTGTGTGTGCAGTCGGGGTTTAGGGTGTGTAGCTCGCTGTAAGTCCTAAACTGAATTTTTATATTTACACCTTCGTCTGTGGGGGCATGGCTGGCTTCCATCCGTACACAGACCCGCTCACCGTGACGTTTTATCCCTGTGGAAGTGTACATATATATAAATGTTTAGCTGGGCATTTCTCCATTGTGTTGCTGCCTGAAATAGACGTGATGACTTGTATGTTTGTGCCCTCGTTGCTGGAGAACTATGTACTCGCATTTCACAATTCAACATCCATCTGTGAAATGAAGTTAGATAAGCGTAAAAGTGCAGTTGAACCAAAAATAGATAAATGAATAAATAAACAAATAAATAAATGAATAAAAAAAATGGAAAAAAATGTCTGATTTGGCACGACGAAAAATGTGCAGATTAAATAAGTCAGAAAATAAATGAACCAGTCTCATTTCCAACAAGTACATTTAACACAGCATCTAAACTCAGCGCTTCACCTTTCCCTCTTGTTCCTAACATTTCCGTACTACACTTCACTCTTTTAACGCCGAGTTTTTTCCGCATATGAACCCATCCCGGCATTTCTCTCTCTCTCATTCCGTCATTCTAGCGTGGAGTGTATGCAGAAAAGAGCTTCTAAACGTATTGCATTACTAGTACCACTGGAGGGACGTGAAAGATAGTGACGGCGATGCTACGAACGAACCCAGAGACAGAGAGAGAGAGAGAGAGAGCCCACGTAAGTAGATAACAAAAGTACAAGGTCGTCTGAACTAAAGAAAACGAAACTTTAAAGATGGGAAGACAGAGAATGTGTTGGAAATTAGAAGCTGGACAGGAGCACAGGATGGCGCAAAGAGAAGGATAAAACTTATATAAAGGGGCAATTGGAACGTAGAATAATGTGAAATGAACAGAGGGAAGAACAGACTGATAGAGGAAATGAAGAAGGAGAATCATACAGATGCATAAATTAAATAAAAAAAGAGAGAGACATAAAGGGAGCTGATAAAGACGCGAGTAAGAAGACAAAAGGGGAAATGAAGAGCTGATAAATGGAAGGGGGAAATGAGGCAACGAGTAATGGAGTATTAAAGAGGCAGAGATTTAAAATAACACTGAAGCGAAGAAGAATAAAAAAAAAATAGAAAAAGGGAGAAAAAGGTTGCTAAAATAAAGACGTAGGGAAAAAAATAATTCAAAGGAACCGAAGTGAAAAGTGCTTAATAAAGAATGGGGAACAGAAAGATACACTGAATAAAAAGTGAAAGGACGAGTTTGCTAATGAGTTTTAGAAAGCGAATGAGGAAAATGAACGAACGAGAAAGAACTGAGTGTGTAGGGAATTTGTGAAGAGACTGCGCACAAGAACAAGAGAGAGAGAGAGAGAGAGAGAGAGAGAGAGAGAGAGAGAGAGAGAGAGAGAGAGAGAGAGAGAGAGAGAGAGAGAGAGAGAGAGAGAGAGAGAGAGAGAAGACGAAGAGTTAAAAAGTTCGCAATGAAAAGTCAGGAAAAATTTCAGGATGACAAAAAAATCATGAACCAAAAAAGACAAACAGAGAGAGAGAGAGAGAGAGAGAGAGAGAGAGAGAAGGTGAAAATAAGAGTATAACAGAGTAAACTAACACGACGAAGAGATGAAAATGTAATCTGAGTCAAGAGAGGCGACACAAGGACATAATATGGACATTTCTATTCACGCACATAATATATTGCTAATGCAGCTCAGATAGCAAAGAATGGCGAAAGATAATGAAGAAAATATAATGAGAGATAAAAATTTCCTTCCTAGAAAAAGAGAGAGAGAGAGAGAGAGAGAGAGAGAGAGAGAAGAGCTAACTAAATCAAACATTATTTTCCTATTCATATAAACATACCCACTAAATCTTTCCTCCATACAACCTCCCCGTCAGGAAATCAAGCAAAATATTCCCACGCACACTCAACACGTGGCCCAAAGAGATATTGCACGTACACAAAAATCGCTTTAATTTCCTCCGACAGGGAACGAGATAGATAACCTTCCCGAAGCCTTGGCGTTATCACCCTAGAGTTAATGAGAAGGTGTTGCTAAAACGAGACAACAGTAATGGCACAGTCTCTCGAACAATTCCTTGCCTGCCACCTCAAGGCTGCATGTGTGTGTGTGTGTGTGTGTGGATACCAGGAATACGTGAGGGAGGAAGGAGGAAGAAGAGGAGGAACAGAAGGAGGAGGAGGAATACATAGGAATACATAGTCGAAGCAAATGCCACGAGAAATTTGCTGTATAACGAGGAGGAGGGGGGGAAGAGGAGGAGGAGGAGGAGGAGGAGGAGGAGGAGGAGGAGGAGGAGGAGGAGGAGGAGTTAAAAAGCAGAAGAGAAAGAGGGTGTCAGGAGCGGTAGAGGGAGGAGAGAAAGAGTGAAGATAAGACTGGCGTGATGAATAGTTCAGAGAGAGAGAGAGAGAGAGAGAGAGAGAGAGAGAGAGAGAGAGAGAGAGAGAGAGAGAGAGAGTTTACAGAGAGTGGTTACAGTGAGAAATAAGAGCAAGAGGAAAGGGGGGAAGAGGAAGCGAAAGGTGTAAGGTCGGTGGGAGTGGAGGGGGCGGGAGCAAGGAAAGGGGAAAGGGTGGAAAGGGTTGGTGGCGTGCCAACTCAGCACACTTTCACCTGCACCTCAGTAATTCAAAGGCGGCGCATGAGATAAACTTGAGTGTTGTTGTGGCGATAATCTTATAAAAAAAAATCTGAAGGAAAGCGAGTGAGGATGAAAAACGTTCAGATATCAATGTTTAAAGTGGTGGGGGATGGGACAGGTGAAGGATGACAGGTAGGGAGTCTCATTTAGGAGTGGTTGCCTCTCTATCTTGCACTTTTCCACCGAAGACTTTCATACGGAGGTCCTGAAGAATGGTAGTCACGATCGTCGACTTTTGCGAAACATTAATGAACGTGAGGCAGAGGGTACGGGTCAAGATTCTTATTTTAGCAGTTAATATAAATTTGTCTTGCTTTTCTACACTGAATTACTTGAAATCTATGTCACTGAGGAAGATAGTCACGATAAATTGTTTTTATTTGTCCATATTTGAAATGATGGAACTGTTTAAAGATGAAAGAACTCTTACTAATTAGAACGAAAGTTTATAGATATTTTTTACCTGAAAATTGAAATTCAGGAACTTACGGAAAAATGTCATGTAAAATTGCTTTAAAAAATGTCACGTAGATGTTACATAAAAAAAAATATTAGCTCACATAAACAAACTTTTCAATATTCATTGTACACAGGCCAATAAAATTTTAATTCCTGGAAGCTTTTAGTCACATTTACCGAAGAGACCTTGATTACTTACATCATCCAGGTGTTGCAAGCTGTAAATGAACGTACAGGCGGATTTCCCAACATTTTCCTGCCTTCCTGTTATGTATTCGTGCCATAAAAGAAGCATTAGGCGTGTTTTTTTCGCTCAGCTGCAATTCATAAATCTCCACCTTTCATCTGACAGACACTTGATGGAGTAAATTTCCTGTTACACTCCCACCCGACCTGCAGCTTCCCCAAATACTCCCCTTATCCCCACCACCAGTTCCATCTCATTCCCTCACCTCAATCTACCCTGCCTCATGCAACACTGTTCCTTATCCTTTCCTTGTCTTGTCATTCCCTTCTCATAAACACTCCTCACATCCCTATTGCTACTCTTCACTCACTCCCTTCAGTTTTTTTTTTCTTTCTTTCTTTTCGCCGTCATTCCATTTTTCCTTACACATCTGTCCTTATCCCTTCACTCCCTAACCCCTCTCGCCTCCTCTCTTGGTAGCTCGTCCTTGAATTTCTCCTGACTCTCCGTCTTTCTCCATTTCCCTCCCACTGATCTCGTCTCCGCACCTGCTGAGCCTTGCGAGACCGTGTGTGACTTGCTATCTTCCCCGATGACATCATTAGAAGGCAGGAAAACATCGAGCGAAGAAATCTTGCCATGCGCACCTCATGCCTATTACGGGGCGCCCCTGATGCCTCTCTTCCATGCTCAGATTTCAACACGATGCAGGAGGGCAATGTGTTCCTCTTACAGTGTATATATATAAAGCGCTAGGCAATATATTTAAATTGTTAAAATATACATTGCATATATTTTGGGCCGTTTTGCAGTTAAAGACAGGCAGGCAGATAGGCTGACATAGATAAACAGACAGACAGGCAGGCAAGGGAAGTTAAGGCTCATGAATTCGTATGTGATTAATAGGTTTTCAAGGGGAATTTAGTAAACATCCTCCGGTCTTGTTTATAGAATAATGCGATTAATCTGTGAATGTTTACGGCGAAGACGCGTGATAAGTGAGCAACCTGTTTCCTACATCCGTATCCACGGCGCGTAGAACCCACGGAACCCGCACCGAATTGGCGAGTTTCGTAACCTGTAGCCCCGTGTGCGTCATCGGAGAAAACTGGCGATGGTGAGTGACGCTCCCGCCCGTCCGCCCACGTCACGGGGCGGCGGGACGCTGCCGTTCTGCCAAGTGGAGAGTTCGAGCTAAAATTACACTTCTTCGGACCTTCAGTTTGCGTGACTGTATTCTATCCTATGCAAGTCTATGCCTAGCTGTGCTCTCTCTCTCTCTCTCTCTCTCTCTCTCTCTCTCTCTCTCTCTCTCTCTCTCTCTCTCTCTCTCTCTCTCTCTCTCTCTCTCTCTCATACACACTCGCGATAGTCAACGTTCTGGTTTCCTTCACGGCGCCAAAGACCCCCCACATCATCTCACCGGAAGGAAGTCCCGCCCCGTGATGCTGGACCGCCACGTCAGGTGTCTGGGCGGAAGAGAGGGACGCCGCGCCTCGCCCACCTCCGGGATTTGCGACACAAGGGCGGCTGCCAGCTCCTCAGTACGCCCTTCTCACGCCCGAAGGCTGCACCACACCTCGCGCCACGCATCACCTCATCCCGCTCCCGTGTGTGTGTGTGTGTGTGTGTGTGTGTGTGTAAGTAGTGTCATCATTTTACCTCTTTTTCTCCACGTCCACTTCTGATGCTACACTTCTCACCCTCTCATCTTTCGCTATCAGCACATTATCATCTCCTTGACGTCTTCATAACCTTTATCAGATACAACTTTATCACCCAACTTAACACCTTATCTATTTTTTTTCTTACTAAACTGATAGACTGGCATTGTTACGCTTATCGACCCTAACTGTCCACCCCAGCACACACAAACACACACACACACACACACACACACACACACACACACACACACACACACACACACACACACACACATCACAACGTACTATAGTATAAAGCAGTAAGTGAGGATGTTACGCCACCACCACCACCACCACCACCACCATTACCATCACCGCCACCTCTGCGTCAAGTGCCTGAACAGTGTCATCGGTGGCGAGACAAGAAAATAGTGCCATCAAAGGAAGTTGTGGGAAAAGCTAGTGACTCCTAAGTGTCTAGAAAACACTATTAAAAGGTTTTGACGAGCGCCCATCACTTGCACGCGAAAAAAAAGTCGATTTCTTTCTTTTTTATACTTTGTGGTGCTTTTTCTTCCGCGTTGGTGCTTAAACAGTGCTGTGAATACCCATCAAAGTGACGGTAGCTTGACTTGAGTGGACGTGTGAGGCGGGAAAAGACGTGGAGAACCAGCCATGCAGACCCAAGCAGGTTCATGGCTCTGCGTATGGTGCTAAACTGACACCTTCACACACACACACACACACACACACACACACACACACACACATACGCAAGATGACTCGATACTTCTAGAACGGTAATATTGGATACGAAAAAGAGGCAGTAACAGCAGGAGGATATGGAAAATAAGGTAAAAGAGGAGGAGTAAAAGACTAGTAGAGAAAAAAAGAGGAAGGCTACTGTTGTCGTATCGTCTTGAGGGCATTACTGTACAGGATGCTGGCGGAGAGGAAACACAGAATGCCTACAGCAGTTCAAAATCCACTGGGAACATCCACCGACCAACGCAACCATACACACTACCTCTCTCTCCCTCTCGCTCTCTCTCTCTTTCTCTTACACAACCTTTCTGGCAGTGAGTGAGGCCGAGGGGAGAGCGGATCATTAGGAGAAGAAAAGAGGCAACAGTGTAACAGGTGTGAGCTGTGAGAGAGGAAATAGTATACCGTTGTGGTGGCCTGAGAGGAGGAGGGAGGGGTGAAGGAGGAGGCACTGAAGATGAGAGCAGAGAGGAGATAAGAATTCGAGACTCGAGGCTATGACGTTGGGAAAGAAAGGAAAGAGGAAAAGACTGAGTAGTGATAAGGTACTGAAAAGGAGCAGAAGAAGGAAGGGAAGTTGGAGCAAGGAGGCAAGAGGGTGCAGGGACGGGGAAGGTACCAGCGTGCTGTACTAGATAAGGAAGGGGATAAGGCGGCCCGACGTAGGTTTATCGTTATTGCTACCAGGGACAGCAGAGATAAACAGCGCTGGGGGTGGAGGCCTGGGAGCTGTTTCCTGGTGGGGAGAGTGGTGGTGAACGCTGAGAGGGGAATGTACTTGTGCTACCGCTATAACTGCTGCTATCCTCCTGTTATTGTTGCTACTACTACTACTACTACTACTACTACTACTACTACTACTACTACTACTACTACTACTTTTTATGCAACTACAGTAAAATTTCATCCTTTCCTTCAACTCACATCCCTAATCTTACTTAATGAGTGTTGCCATAGGAATGACATGCTTCAGATCAATGGATGGCCACTGATGTTTGCTGCGTGAAAGTTAAATCTAATTAATCAAACAAAGTAGAGAGGTTAAGAGTCAGGGTCCATTGATTAAAAAGGTTAAAAGGGAACGTGCGACTCTAATCCATATATGAGGGGGAAAGAGTTATGCTTTTTACACAGTGAGAAACAAGATATTCAACAGATGTGAGTGTTGTGAGAACAAAGAAATTAATATAAGATTGAGCAAGAGGGGGAGAAGGAATACGATAAATATAAGGGGAAGAAAATACGGATGGACGCAACAATAAGGGAAGGAATGTAGTTGAAAAAGTAGACAAGAATAATGGAGCGAAGGAGGAGGAAGGTGCAAGGAAGATAGGAGGAATTATTCTTGGTGGAGGGAAGGGAAAGTGGTGGGAGGGGAAATTATGTATGAAAATATAATGGGCTGGGTAAATGTCCAGAAAATTAAGTATCATAATCTTGACATAGATGCTCGAGAGAGAGAGAGAGAGAGAGAGAGAGAGAGAGAGAGAGAGAGAGAGAGAGAGAGAGAGAGAGAGAGAGAGAGAGAGAGAGAGAGAGAGAGAGAGAGAGAGAGAGAGAGAGAGAGAGAGAGAGAGAGAGAGAGAGAGAGAGATTATTGCAAACTTTTTACAAGTGAAAATTAATCAAAGTTTGAGAGTAATAAAAAAATAAATAAAAAAAAAGACTGGCAAGAGATTCAATTCAAGCTTCTTACCTAAAGACTACGGAGCCTCTGATTTTTACCACCTTCTCCTCCTCCGAGTGTCAGTGAAGAAATCAAATGAGATGCAGAGTAAGAGACCGAATAATAATAATAATAATAATAATAATAATAATAATAATAGTAGTAATAACAATAATAATAATGATAAGCCAATAATACAACACGAATCCTCTTAAACTGAGAAAACTTACAAGAAGCAAAACGATTAAGATAATGGAAACACAAACAGACTGTGAGCTTCCTTTCACGTCATTCTCCTCCTCTTCCTCTTCCTCCTTCTCTTCTCCCCTCCTTCTCCTACTTATCCTCGTCCTTAACAACCTTTTCTTCCCTCCTCGTCTTTTTCTTCCCCATTCTCCTCCTCCTCTTCATCCTTTTCCTACTCCTCCTCCTCCTCCTCCTCCTTCGCCTCCTCCCCAGAGTCCCACAAGCTTCAGTCTTGTTGGAGCCAGACAATCTCTTAATCCCACCTCCATCCTTCTCCTCCTCTTCTGAGTCCCCCTTGCCTTTCTCTTCTTCGTCCCTCTCTTCTCCTTTTCCCCTTTCCTTCTCTCCCTACTCCTCCTCCAGCAGCAACACCAAAACCACCACCATTTATTATTATCATTTTTTCTTATTATTTTTTTCTCTTCCTCCCACTCTTCTTCCTCCTCCTCCTCCTCCTTCTCATTTTTTTTCCCTCTCATTCTCTGCTACTCTACACATACATACACACACAAACACACACACACACTATTCGACAGCAATGAATATAAAATTTTGTACTCCTCGAAAACTTTTTTGATAAACTGTGATATTCTTGGTCTCATCCATAACTGTCGCGGCGTTGCTCTTAACTCATTCCCAACTTCAGCAGCAACATTTTCTTTCCGTTTCATATTTCTGAGCAGAGGAGACAAAGTGCGAGTATTACGGCTGCTGCTGCTGCTGCTTTATGTACTGTCTGCCTTGCTTCTGCTTGTGGCTCCACCCTCGTCAGCAGTCCTTCTTATAGCACACGTGTCGCCTCATGACTTCCTCCCCTGAGAGGCGGATACCATTGACCATATTCTAAAACATTTCTCTTTGCGCCGTGCTTACTTTCTAAAGTTGAAGTGATACGGGTTTTTAAGGCTATTTTTACGGTTCTAGTGGCAGATTAATAACATTTATCCATTGTTAACAGGAAAACGCTCTTCAGAAACAGGTTAATCATCTCTGTGGCCCTTGAAAATACTCGAGGTGAGAGAGCAAAGCGTTTCTGAATACGGGCTCATATCCTGCACGTGTAAGGAAAATCGACCTTCTTTTTTTACTTGTATCTGCTCCGCCACCATCGCTTCGCACGGCACAACACGAGGATTTGAGTCTTTGCTGGAGATCTCGCGACCCCTTCCCATGCATAGCTAGGGAATAGCGAGCGCACCAGACGGCGAAAACTGAGACACGTGACTGTTGGGAAGAGTTGCAGCTACTGGTGAGGGGTAAAAGAAGGAGGGATAATGCAATATGTATGAATCTTTACACTGAAACCTTACTCATTCAGATCAACACGTTCACTCATGATTATCCTCCGAAACACACACACACACACACACACACACACACACACAAAATCGAAAGACTTGTCATATTGCCACATCAATTAGGTAATGACAACTGTTCCTTTCATTCATGTTTTTATCACCATACACTCAATAGCATCTAGAAATACTTCCCAACATCCCCTGAGAGTCGGGCACACTCCGCCTCAATACTGTAGAGTCAAGGAGCGTTTACTGTTGGCTTAAAGCGGACGATATTTGAGTCCCATTCCTTTCCCTTGTTGGATATTTTCCGCCGCGCCCCAACAGTGTACTAGTGCTGCATTTGTAAGCCCTGTGAGTGCTCCTGAAACATTTTGAGCTGTATAGAGTGTTAAGAGAGAGAGAGAGAGAGAGAGAGAGAGAGAGAGAGAGAGAGAGAGAGAGAGAGAGAGAGAGAGAGAGAGAGAGAGAGAGAGAGAGAGAGAGTTTCTTTCCTGCCTGATATTCTGGTGTGTGTGTGTGTGTGTGTGTAAGTACGCGTGCCTGATAGGGTTTACCAATAGTTCCTTCAAGAGACATTCCACCTTACATCTTCAAACTTCCTCTCCTTAACTCTCCCATTCTCACTCAATCTCCTTTCTTCCTTATCATTCCCTTCGCTATCTCCTTCCCTCTTATTCGCTTGTACCTCTCTCTCTCTCTCTTCACCCCTTGCTGCCGGCCCGCCATCCGCAATGCTCTACGTATGTCAGGGCGGCTTCACGCTTGCTGAGTAGTGTGATTGCCTTTCGATAGCTTCAGGGTACGTGGGGATTCACCGAGTGGCCTGACGCGAAGTGTAGCCGTGACTCTTGTAGTAAAAATGTATTCATCCCAAAATCGTTTGGTTCAGGAAATTCCAAGATGATCCCTCCTCCATTCTGTTCCTTTACTGCAACGGTTCCCTTTATCTCTTTATGCTTTTCTATCTCGCATCTCTGACTTTGGACTGGAGTAGCTCGGGAGTAAAACAACACGTGCAGTGAAGGAGTCCAGTGAAGAAAAAAGAATAACTTCACAAGAGAAAATAAAAAAATATATTGCCAAAGAAAAGATGAACAGCAGAAGGTCAGGAGAAAAAAGATGCTGTAAATTACGAGTATGACAGACAATCTGAGGGCCAATTGCTGATGTTTGCTTTCCCTCTGTGTTACCTCGTGTTCTTTATACATTCACCCCATTGACTCGTGACTTTATCCTCTCAGCTTCCATTCCTTCATCATTCCTTCATCCACACTAACATGCTCCTCTCATCCCTTCCATCCTTCCATTCCATCATCCCTGCATGTCTTCTACCTCCATCCTTTCCGCCTCCCCCCATCTTCCTTCCTTGCTGCCATTTTACCCTCTCTTCATCCTTCCATACTTCCACCCTTCCACCCTTTCACCCTCCATACCATTTCATCCCCCCTTTTCCTTTCTTCCTCAGTTCCTCTATCCCATCCTTCCTCTTTCCATTCCGGCTTTCATCTTTCTCCCTTCCCAGTCTCCAGCCTCCGCCTCCCACACAAACACGGTATCTATCACAAACGCACCGGGGAAAATCACTTGGCCAGGCATAATTCTACTTTTCTGAGGAGACAAAGTTATTTTCTCGTGATAATTAAAGTCTTTTTCGTTCATACGTGGAGTTTAATTAAGTTATAAGCTCGAGCGCCACCAGTGTTATAGAAAGCCATGGGGGGAAGTGAAAAATATACGATTCTGTTGTGAGAGAGAGAGAGAAAAAAAAAAGTTTGGTGGAATTTGGTCAACAGTACATTTGCCTGAGAATATTGTTCGCTATTACAGGGAGCGCGATACAAAAAGCATCGTTACTCACTGTGGAGGAAAAAAATAATAAAAAACTAGAATACTAAAATAGCTCGGGGACAAAAGAACACGTGCAGAGTTGAGTAAAAAAAATGAAAAGAAAACCTGCCGCAGAAAAGGAAAAAAAAGGGAGAAAATACCAGCAAAGAAAAGATGGATAGCAGAAGATGAAGACAAAAGGATTCCAAGTAAATGTTCAAAAGAGGAAAAAGGAAAACACTTGACTGTAAACGTTCATGAAAGAGAAACAAAAACGTTAAGGTTAAGAGTTCATACAGAGAGAGAGAGAGAGAGAGAGAGAGAGAGAGAGAGAGAGAGAGAGAGAGAGAGAGAGAGAGAGAGAGAGAGAGAGAGAGAGAGAGAGAGAGAGAGAGAGAGAGAGAGAGAGAGAATGTGTGTTTCTCAGCTCATATATAGACAATTAACCTTGAAAAGAAAAAAAAATGATAACTCCTGTAGTGCTTTGTCAAGGAATTCCAGTAGTAGTAGTAGTAGTAGTAGTAGTAGTAGTAGTAGTAGTAGTAGTAGCAGAAGAAGAAAGAAAATAAAACTAAAAATTATGATCACCACCACCACTACCACTACCACCACCACCACTTCCACTATCACCACCATAACCACCGCCGCTCATTCACACACAATCCATCATTCTGAACGGCCACATTCACTCATTTCCCCTCCATTAGTCACGTTTCGAGTGAGGAGGGGAGCGAGACAAACAGGGAACGGGATAGAGGCTAACAAGACCAGCTGCAACAGTATTATTATTATTATTATTATTATTATTATTATTATTATTATTATTATTAGTAGTAGTAGTAGTAGTAGTAGTAGTAGTAGCAGTAACAACAGGAGTGATAACAGTAGCATATATAAAGAATAAACTTGTGATATTGATGTTTATGGCAGAAGAAGAGGAAGAGGTGGAAGCGGAGGAGGAGAAGGAGGAGGAGGAGGAGGAGGAGGAGGATAATCGAAAGGACTCATTGGGAAAGGTTAAGGAAAGGGTAAAGGTGAAGTTAAGGAAGGTTATTAATAGCCAATAGGAGGAAGGGATCACTGCTGCCCAGGTAACGAGAGAGAGAGAGAGAGAGAGAGAGAGAGAGAGAGAGAGAGAGAGAGAGAGAGAGAGAGAGAGAGAGAGAGAGAG
>NC_087177.1:1972500-2007500 GCF_035594125.1 Scylla paramamosain
CATGTGAGTGGTGCGTGTGTGTGTGTGTGTGTGTGTGTGTGTGTGTGTGTGTGTGTGTGTGTGTGTGTGTGTGTGTGTGTGTGTGTGTGTGAGGAAGGAGACGCATGAGCCAGTCAAGGTGAGGTAGTCCGCGCCTCAGTGTTGCATGATGCCCAACATCTGCTTCGCTTCTCCTGGTGTTTCCTTTACTACTTCACTTTCCCTACTGACGTCCTGCTCCTGCTCCTGGTGCCGCTCCTGCTGCTCCTTAGCCGTGCTACATGTATCCTGCTTCCGCTTCTTAGTAAGCCACACGTCCCACTTCCCGTCCTGGTCCGTAATTCAGTTTTTGTCCACACATTCCAGTAGAGCCGCGCAAAGTTCTTATGACCATAGTTCTGACACATAGAACACTTCGTAGTGAAGGAAATAGTTCTAGGTTATAATGGACGCATGTTTGTTTCTCAGTTAGTTCTTGTTTTCTCTTGTAAAGTCTTAATTCAGATGTTATCCCTCGTGTAACATAAATTTAATACACCAAGGTCTAGTTATTGGCATACAAACCAACCAATTAAGGACACAATTGACATAAGTGATCCCCATTCCATTCCTGACCGTTGGATAGTTCTGTAAGACCCTCACCCCTGATATTCACCTTCCACACCGGGACACCCCCATGCCTTCCTGTTTTCCTTCACTCCTGCTTGTTACTCGCTATCCCCGCCCGGGTCGGGAACTCCGGGACGTGTGTGTGACCCGTGTGACCCTTGTGTTCCCGAGGTGGGTCATCTGAAGAGCTACGAGGCGGAGGCCATCCAGCTTCGCGGTGTGACCAACGAGCTGCAGAAGGCGCTGCGGGCCTCGGCGAGGGAAATGGAACACCTCAAAGTGCGGGAGAAAATTCTTGAGGAGGAAATACGAGGCCTCAAGAAAGCACCCGCATCCCGCCAGGTAGGAAGTGTTTGTGTGTCTGTGTGTGTGTCCCTTTGCGCTGTCTCGCCTCTGTGTCCCGCCGGCCACTACCAGGTGAGTTGAGGAGACCATTTCACTGCCATAAAGGGCACGCTACTCCCTTCACCTCCCTCCACCATCACAAGGACACTGACTATTGCTCATCACCATCCACTGCTGCTCCTGCTCCTGTCATTGCCCACACGGACTCCGATGTGATTGATTCCCACACATATGTTGTGAATTTACTCAAAAAAACAACGAGCTCCCCTGACGTTAATTTCTTGACGTCTTCCTCTAAAGTCAAGAACAAGTAGAAGAGTAAAGACAAGAGAAGATGCCTGCTAGATTTGTATTCTGCTTTGAAAAATGTGAAGAAGTTTTGGATTTGTTATGTAATGAGTGGTGAGCCATGTTTCTGGTACAACAGCTACTGACCACCACCACCACCACTACCACCACCACCACCACCGCCACCACCACCACCACCACCACCACCACCACAGTCTTCCCGCTCACCTCTGCATCTTTAAAGGGAACACATCCGCTCCTGACGTCACCTGCTGCAGCGAACACACATACACACACACAGGTCCCGGAGATGCACACACTCACATAGCAGACATAATTTGCGTCAATTTTACTTCCTTCGAGGTGGACATACTCGTACACAAGCAGGGCGTCGCATTCATTAATAAATCTGGCGGGGCCTCATTTCGAAGATAATTATAAACTTTATGAAACTAATGAAAATTGTGTCTATAATTAAATACTCGCCATGGGTACTTAGCGATATTATTAGTGTTATTATCATCATCATTAATATTTCAGGGTGACTTTTTTGTATCATTATTGTTCTGTATCTATATGTTTATATGAATTAATGAATACATAAGAATACCAAATATAATGGTGTCCAACACACACACATTGAAGGGAATATGATCACTTGAGCCAATGTATATCAGATCGACTATAATAGAGCTAGGAAAGAAAATTAATTAGACAAAGACACCTAGACACACACACACACACACACACACACACCGAACACTCACCCACTCCTGGCCACAAAACGCTCATAACGGAGGTCTTTCTCCCGCAGAGCACCCTTCAGCGGGCTAAGCGGCAGGCGGAGGAGACGGAGGCAGAATTTAGGCAGAAACAGGAAAAGATGAAGAATGAACTCAACGCCGAGGTAAGAAGAGCCCGTGTCCGCTCAAGGAGAATGCAATTAACGGGGAGGGGATTGTGTCTGGCTGAGTGCGTGAATGTAATGATAGTAAAGTTAATTGGTAATGATAATAGTAATAATAATAATAATAATAATAATAATAATAATAATAATAACAATAACAACAACAGTCTTTTATGAAACAATTTAAAAACATACCTTCATTTACCAGGTTTTATGCAAAAGAGAATTTACCTGAGATTTCAGAGAGAGATACTTACATTGCTATTATTATTATTATTATTATTATTACTATTATTCTTACTACTACTTTCATGAAATGGAAATTAAACTCGATTAGATGAACTAAATATTACGTGAATTTGGCACAATCACAAGAACGCTGTCTAAATGTCGTGTTTTTGCATCACATGAATACTGCAACACGTGATGAGTACTAACCTGATGTGGGAAGCTCAGCCGTGTGGAGGACAGAGTGACAGATGACCTATTAGTCGGGTGTGGCGTTGATTAAGGGCACCTGGAACAATGGATACGTAGGGATTACTACAGGAACCACAGAAATGACAAGATACATAGGTCTTAGATATTTACGTGTGTGTAATTCGAAATTCTTCATTATTCTAGGGTTAAAGGATTGAAGACAAGGCAAGATTTAAAAGATTTCCAGGGTACGTAGGAGGGATATTCAGGTGTAGTTCAAAGTTTTATATAAATCTTAGAGAGAATACGTAGGATTAGATACCATACCGTGAAGAACTTCTGCTTCTCATCTCCACCATATTCAAAAGGCTCTAGTTGAAGCTACGCGGGTTTTAAAGAATGTTATTGGCGTTCCAGATAGATTGATAAGATTTTTACATTATCAACAGGAGAAACACCCTTGAGAACGCGACTAATTATATCTGTGGCCTTTGAAAATAGTCGCGGTGAGAGTGCAAAGCGTGTCAGAATACGACCCTTAGGTGCACTTCGAAGTTCCCCCATAAATTCAATACATACTAGGTGTTAAATTTCATAATACCATATACTGTATGACTAAGACTTTACGAGGGGAACCAGGGAAGACGTTTTCAGAAGACAATTTACTTACAATTATGAAGCACAGGTATTCATGGTGATTTATTGTGCTATTAGGCAATGTAACTATCATTATGTGCCTGTAAGGGGAGCTGATTGAGAAGCCTTAACTGTTCACCAATCAAGCAATGACCGCCTAGATCCCGAACTCGCCCCCGCTAGCGTCACCTCCAAGGCTTCCCGTCCCTGAAGTGCGTGGGAAGATGAGCAGAGTTGTCGCTGTATCGCCCTCGCGTCTCCTTAATTGACTTGCATGTGACGATACGCGGAGGGCGAGGAAAGGGAAGGAAAGCTATGAGGGATGAATCGCCTTAATTGCTTCATTTCGCCCGACAAGGTTCAACATACGACTGTAATGCCAAAGATTATAACTGTGCTTTCATTACATTATTCTTAGTGCTTTCACGGTCGTTCTCTATGTAGTAACAACAATGCCATGCAAAAATGATAATGTGGATTACCTTCCTGAGTGTCTCACAGCTTCAGCTATTCAGAACGAGTTATTTTTTGGAAATGTTTGGATGGAAATTAATGGTAAACGTTTTTTTTTTAACATTTTTTTACAGTGTTTCGTATAGATATGCTAAAAATTGAATATACACACACCAAAAAATTAAAACTCAGGAACCTGTACAATCTTGATATTGAACTGTTGACTATCTACAAGCATTTATTCTTGAACATCTACCAGTACTTATCTACTTACTTTGAAGAGTCTGTATAAGCTTTGCGTAAAATTTGTTGAATTAAATGTTCAGTGCAAGAGGGGCAGGTCGGGTCGGGGCAGGGCGGGATGGGGCTGCGTGATGAACAGCTGGGAAGTAAAAACTAGACGTATCTGTCGTATTTATTTTTAATTAGTGTTAGTACTTTATGAGTCTCTTAAGTGAGGCGTTCATTAAGGGGACAGTTTGGCATGGCGTTATCAGAGATTCCAGGAGGGACGTGGGTGGAGCGTGGGACGAGAAGAGAGACCAGGCAGGAGGGGTTATGGGTAAGGGAGGCAGGAAAGGAGGGAAGGAGGGATGGGGAGTGGGAGTAGACTTTAACGAATATTGAAGGTGGGAAGGGAAGAAGAGGAGGAGGAACGAGAAGCTGCAGATGAAGAATGAAGGGAGGCGGAGAATGAGAGGCTGCGTTTGGGGCCGGAGAGAGGAATCGAGTTTAATGCGAAAAGGGAAGGAAAGATGAAAAAAAGTCCAGCCATAGGTAGATGAGGGAGGAAGGAGGCGGTGATGGTCGTGGGGAAGGAAGGAAAGATAGGAAAGAGAGACCAGCAGGTGATATATAGACCATTATGTCCATAGGGGGTCGCCAGTGCAGTTTTAATCCTGGTAATAAACATAATCGCAAATTGTATTAAAGGGGAAAGGACCTTTGGGATTACAAGTGCACGAATGCGGGGAAAGGATGGTGAGTGGAAAGTGTCGCCGCCAACTGATTTTTTTTTTTATCCGGCAAGAGAACCAAGTCAATAAAACTCTCTTCTCGTCAGTGGGAGGACAAGTTGCGGTCTGAGTGCTCCCGGCTCAAGGCGGAGCTGGACGAGCTGCACGCTGAGGAGAAGCACCTCGCCGTGGAGTCCATGAAGGTGCAGAAGGAGCAGGAGATCAGAAAGCTCAAGCAGTCATGGGAACTTCGCCAGGAGGAGATGACCAAAGAGGTGAGCAGAGTGATATGAATGTGCACCAGAAGGAAAGTTTAGTCATCTGTTCATCCACGTGTCACAGTGATTGGTTGATTGATTGGTTCACTCATCAGTTGAGTCATATGGCGCCTACAACGAACATTTTTATATTTGTTCTTCAGTATTATTTTTTTTTACCGGGAAAAGAGTTTGGATTTAATTTTCTGTTAATTGGGCTTCATCACGGATTTAATGCCTGTATTTTCTACCACCTTTTTTTAATTTTCCGATTTGTACCAAGGAAAACCATTTTAAATATCCTTACATCTTTTTTTCTTATCGCAGTCCATGAAAACCATGTTTAACAATATTTTTTTTGCCTTTTTTGAAGCACGAACCTAACTTTTGTCCAAATTATTACCTCTTTTACCACAAATGCCGCGTCTGGCCACATAGCCGTTCCCGCTGCGAGCACCAGGTGGGCGGCAGGTAATGGCAGGCATTCCGGGGCAACCTCTCGTCCCTCATGTGGGGTCGAGATCAAGGGCCCAGCTGTATTTTATTAATCTCGCATGCGCCATCTGGTGCTTTAATTATACATCTCTGTGATGGCGGTAGCATCTCTGACCATTGTATCCGCCTCACATGAGACACAACCGGGACACTCTGCAACATGTCAGTATAACACAGTAAATATGGAGACAAAACAAGGTGTCTTCGGAAGCTTATTTATTTTAATTGAAAGTATTGTTCTTGTTTTTCTTCAATATCACTTATTTTGCAGTCTTTAATAGCAATATAATCAGTGTCTATACATACTTCACCGACTTATAATGTAGATGTTTGACAGCAAATGACAGCGAGTATCAGCAATAATGCACTGAAATAATATTACTATTCAAAAGTGTTGTGCATGAGTAAAATGAAAGAAAAGGTTTGCGGTTACGTATATCAGGCAGGATGTTTCATTCGTATTTGTGCACCACAGATGTCAAAGCTCAAAGACAGCCTGACGGAGAAGGACGCTTACTACCACAAGGAGATGGAGAACATGAGAACCAACGCAGACAGGGACGTGTGGGAGCTCCGACGGAAGCTACAGCGTCTCGACGAGAAGAACTGGTCGGCACAGGAGCTGCTGCAGGAGAAACACCACGAGGAACTAGGTGGGTCCCTTCAGGAGATACGTAAACAGACAGACATGGGCAGATAGGGAAATATATGTACAAAGACAATTGCACATATATACCAACCTATTACAAAAATTAGCAGACTGATTGAAACTGATATACACAGACACACAGACAGACTGGCAGCTAAGCGGGCAGACGAACAAATAAACTGGATATATAAAAAGACAACTGGCTGAACAATGCAACAAAAAGACAAACAGAAAAATATAAACTCCAGCAATACTCATAGTAGCAGCGCCTCCACTTGCATTCTTCTTCTCTCAGTCTTGTATAAATACGCGCCGGCTTTGCATAATGATGACGCAACGAGAAAAAAAATGCATTCAGACTGCCGCCTCAGAAAGAAAGTTGCATGGGAATTTACATAAGTTCCAAGAAGTTTCCGTGTTTTGAGCCAAGGCTGTGTAAGTGATTTTTTTGTTTTTATCTATTTATTATTTTTGGGGGAAGCTGAAATATTTTTAATGTTATTTATTTCTCAAATTTTAAATTTAAATCATTTGTGCTCTCCAACTTGAAAACTCGTCCACTTTTCACCATTCCTTTTTCTTTTTCCTCAACGAGGTAAAAACATTTCTACCCCGAGCAGCTTGGTGCGGATTTAAAGCTTCACCTGTTTTGCTTCCATTTTCTATTTACTTTTTTTCTATTTTTATTTATTAATTGAGTAAGGCACCTCCTTTTGCACCTCAGAGCGGATTCGTGCGGACTACAAGGAACGCATGTCAGACCTGGAGGCTCGACTGGAGGTGGCCATGAAGGACTCAGACGAGGACGCGCGCCAGCAGGCAGAGAAGATGCACAACGACGAGATGGAGCACCTGTGTGAGCAGCACCGACTCAGCATGGGTGAGTCAGCCGCCTGTTACCTCTGTCCATTTACCTGCTCATTATGTTTACCTTCCACGTCTGTCTCTCTGTGCTTCACGCCTCTTGTTTTCTATTTTTATGTTTCTTTGTGTCTCTGTCTGTCTGTTCGTCCTTCAAGCGCCCACGCACTATGTAGTTTTCATGGAATTTGTATTTTTTCAATGCAAAACTCAGCTTCGAGAGACTTTTATTTCTGTACTACCTCTGTACTGCCTCATAGTTTCCAGGAACACATCTTTTTTCAACTTTAATGGCCTTACAGTTTCCAGGAAGAAATTTCCTTCACTTTCTGTAATTTACAGTTTCTAGTGGAAAACTTTATTATTACTATTTTTTTTTTTTTTACTACAGCTACCCTTGCACTTATAAGAGATTTTTTTTTCTCTATCTAGTTTTCTTCTCTGCATTTTGGTTTTCATGCTAGACATTTCTTCAGTAGAACTTCGATAAAGTTTCTAGGAGGCTCACTTTTAAAAACCATAATTCAACATATCAAGAGTTACATTTACCGAAAAAATGGAGTTTCTTGTTTATTATTGAAGATCATAAAGAGGAAAGCTTATCACAACCATAAACAAAACCGCTGCACATCAATGGCGTTACCTCCATTGCTTCTGCTGCTACATGTGAAGTGTGAACCACACTCGCTAAGGAATAAGTTTAAATAAATGTTGTTTCTCGAAATATTCAAAGCCTTGCAGAATTCCAGGTTAATTACACAACATGAACGCAATTCCAGTCATGGCGCGACTGAGGAAATGAAATTTATAATGTATTCTGAGTGTATTTAGCATGTTCTGAGTGTATTTAGCATGTGACGCTCGGGAAGGAATACCATGCAACACTAGCTTTATTCGCTCGTAAACTGCGAGGTTAAGACTATACGATGCAGATGATGGAGATGGCGAGCGCGCGCATACACTCACTCACACACACGCGCACACACACACACACATATATGAGAGTCATTCACACCACTCTAAGGCAAGAAATACTCAGTGTCTCAAACTAGTATGCACCGTACCGTGTTCTCAAGATACACACACGCTAGGTAAGCAGAAACGTACCTTATGTACCTTATGTGTAAGCGCAACAAGAGTAACTGACTGGAAGATCAATGTGGTACAGATTCACTGGACATTCAGATATGATGAATAGTTGTCCTTACTTGTATAGGTTAAATGTCAATAGTTCAAGCAATTGGTGTGTGCGTTATTACTTATCTTGACGTCACATGCCATCACGTCCTGGCAGCCATTCATTAGCAGGCGAGGGTAGTGTGAGGTTATCAGACATTCCCTCTGTGGCAAGGCTTTAATGTGGTTCCTTTCGTGTATCCTAGCAAATAACAAAGTAATCTATGTTGGTTCATTTGATAGTTCACAAAAATAGAATTAATGAAAAGAAAAAAAACTTGCGATCAATATCTCATTGTGCGAGTTTCCTTATCATTCCCAAGAACCATAACAATGAAATATCACGGTAACTTACATCACAGTATAATGTAACAAAGTACAATGCAAAACAAAGGCACAATCAACAGCTGCACAGTCCATCCTTTTCTCTCTTTTCCCTTCCATATCTTCATTTGCTACAAGATACACAGTACGAGTATCCCCTCCTAACTTCCGTTCTGAATCACACACAGAGCGACTAAGGGAGGAGCTCGAAGCAGAGAAATTCCAGGCGGTAGAGGAGGCGCGTGTGATCGTGACCAAGCACCATGAGTACGTGAACGCGGGTCTTCGGGAGCAGGTCACAGAGGCCACCAATAACTGCACACAGGTGAGCCAGGTGTGCGGTGAGGGGGATGAGTAAGAAAGGAGGGTTGTGGGGAGTGTTTGAAGTGATGGTTACCAGGCGGGTGACAAAGATGATAGTGGTGTAACCTGTGGTGGTGCAGTATGCTAAGGTGGAGAGGAAAGTAAAGTTGGTACAGTGATGTGATATAATGAAGTAGATGGAGTGGTGGTGGTGGTGGTGGTGGTGGTGGTGGTGGTCGTATGGCATAATGGTGGATTAAAAAAGATTATATCGATGATAGCAAAGTAGTGATGTACTACACACCAATATTCGTAACTACTTTTTCTAATCATTTATGTTTATGTGTGTGTGTGTGTGTGTGTGTGTGTGTGTGTGTGTGTGTGTGTGTCCCTACAGTACCGCGAGGAGCTGGAGGCAGTCAAATCCACCCTGGCGCTGAAGGAGGAGATGATCAAGACACTGGAGGAGGAGCTGGCGAGACTCAGGGAGGCGGAAGGAGTCCCTGCCGCCTCCTACAAGGACTCTCAGAGCTCCATCGCCTCCTCAAGCGAGTCCACGTGCTCCCAAGGCTCAAACAACTCCCAGGACAGACTCAGTCTCTCAGAGTCAGTCGGTGCCTCGATAGACAGTCAAGACGAGGCGCACAAATCAGGGTGAGTGTTGTCCTCGCACACCCTAAGCCATCCTAAGCCCTCAACCTAAGCCTAGCCTTTATGAACCCTTATCCTACATTCCCAGTCCTCTTCCCTGCCCCTTAATCTTCATCCATTCAGCCTCCTCAACACTCCTCGCCCCTCACCTCAGACCATCGCCACCACCACCTCCACCACTCCCAGCATTCCATGGAGGTGAGAGGTCCAGCACATATAATAAATTTGTTCGAAAAGATATATACATACATTAATTTTTACACGTATCACGCGAAATGCGCGCTTCCGCACTCACACACACACACACACACACACACACTACTTCTCTCTCTCTCTCTCTCTCTCTCTCTCTCTCTCTCTCTCTCTCTCTCTCTCTCTCTCTCTCTCTCTCTCTCTCTCTCTCTCTCTCTCTCTCCGTATATATACTTCATTTGTTCATCCATCACTCTCTCCTCCTCCTCCTCCTCCTCCTCCTCCTCCTCCTCCTCCTCCTCCTCTTCCTCCTTCCCACTCTCCTCCAATGTCTCCTATTCCCCTTATTCCTGCTGCTGCTACTGCTGTTGCTGTTGTTAGAAGTATTATTAGTAAAACCAATACAACTAGGACAACTATTATTACTACTACTACTACTACTACTGTTACTATTACTCCTTATACTACTACTACTACTTATGTTACTGCTTCTACTATGACTACTACTACTACTACTACTACTACTACTATAGTTACTACTACTATTATTACTACTACTACTCCTTTATATCCTCCTCCTCTTTCCGCTCTCCTTTCCCAGGCGACCATTTGCGCCTCTTGGCCCCCAAATATTCAAAATTCCAGAGTGAATAGGTCAGAGAGCGGCGACGCCCCTCCTCCATCAGCCAGTATTATGGACTTTCCCTTCACGGCCTGAACCTTTTATGTAACTTGCCGAGGCTTGAGCTTTTAAGTCAGAAAACCATTAAACTACGTTCCCCATATATTATCATCATTATTATTATTATTATTATTATTATTATTATTATTATTATTATTATTATTATTACTTGAGTTGGTGTTATCATTATTATTTTCATTACTGCAATTAAATTTTACGGTGCAGGTGGCAATTAGTCTTAATGGAGAGTCGTAAATGAATTTGAAGTGTTAATTTTTGACGAGATAATGCGCGGCGGCAGGCTGGTGGTGAGTGGGGGACGGGGGCACGGAGGCAGGGGGAGAAGGGAGGAAGGGAGAGGGACAGTGGTGCTCCTACTACTTTTATTAAGGGAAGAATCATCAATTGGTGGGAGACATTCTCAGACTGATAGCTTTGAGAAACAGATTGACGGATGAAGGAGTGAAGGAGCGAAGGAGTGGCAGTAGTCAAAAGAAGCGCCAAACTCATGAATAAAACGTGATTTTTATATTTATTTGTTCACTCATTTACTTTTTATTTATTTACTGCCATGGTTAGGTAACAAATCGCTGACTTTTATCAATGTATTTACACTTATTCTCATATACTTTACTTGAAATCTACGCCAGTCTTTGTTCCATTTAATAACTTTAAAGGGAACAGCCGTATGAGGCAACCTTCCATGGCTGAAATAAAGAGAAGGGTGTAACAATCACTTCTCTCCTCATGCCCTCCTTCCCCGCCCACCAGAAGCTACTGGCTCACCTCCTCCCACGCAAGAGGATTATAGCTCCCCTTCGCATACCTCTCCTTCAGAAAGACGTCTTCCCTCAGTGCCATTCCTTCCCCTGAGCATTTTCCTCTTTATTTGTCTGAGTAACAAGGGGGAACGTAACGATAAGTGGAGGTTAAGTGAGTGTGGGTGAGGTTCCCGCGGTACTTCAAAAGAGACTGATATGGCGAAGAGTCTCTGATTATAGGATGGTTCTCATGCGACATTAGAGTGGTGGCTATATATAAAGGATCTGAGGATAAAATTAGCAAAGAAGTGAAGGTCTTAGATTACAGTGAGCTAAAATTTGGCAAGCGATGAAGGGAAAATATCTAGCTATACGTTTATGACTGATGACATTTGATTTGGGGCTGAGACGAAGGTTGTGGTAGGATGGAGACGTTATCCAATAGGCTCATAGGTCACCTGTCTCTGTCTTTCCTACACTGGTTTTACATCTTATTTCACACTGCCTGCACACCCTATCTGTCCTCAATAAGTGTTCCTACTTTCTTGTACTAAACATGCAACCACACCACGGCACTTGTTCTGCAGAAAGCACCCAGGTCCGTTATTTGATATCTTTACACACACACACATACACACACACACAGTAACACTTTGCTACGAAAAAGAAAAAGACGATAATCTACAATACATTTACAAGTGCTGACTGATTGGTTGTGAGAGAATAGATTGAGAGCCCTGTGGCAGTGTTGGTGGTGATGGTGGCAGTACTGGTAATAGTGAAAGTGGTCGTATTGGTACAAGTAGCAGCAGCAGTAGCAATAACAGTAGTAAAGGCAGTGTGTGTGTGAGTGTGTGTGTGTGTGTGTGAATGTGTGGGTGAGTGGGTGTGCGCACGTGTGTGTATGCATGAACACTGATACACTTCCGCCACCAGGGAGTGAGTGAGGTGCATGCAATGATATATGTGACCTACAGTGCTGGGATGGCTTTATATGTAATAATCCTGATGTTCCCTGTTCTCCTTCGTTTCTAGCATCTACCGCCTCGTCTTTGCCTTTTTGTCTCTCATGTTCCTCAAATACATCCTCTCTGATATTGGCGTGACCTTGATGGGTCTTGGCCTGGCGGTGCTGGTTCTCTCCTGGGCCCGCGCTCGGCTCCGGAAGGGCCAGGCGCCGCCGGCAAGACACCGACAGTAACAGCAGAGTTCATGGCTCCGCCTCGCTCTCTCTTCCACCCTTCCTCAGCTCCCCTGCGTTTTTTTGTTTTTTTATTATTCAATAATGCTTTGTATTCAATGGCTTTTTTATGTAGCAGCATTTAAGTACCACAGTGTTGCAAGGCTTTACTGTCAAGGAGGCTGTCTGACTGCTGGTGTTGACGTGTTCCTTTCTGCGGTAGTGGTAGCGGCCTCCTGGGCAAGATGTTTGGAGGAAACTGGTTCAGCAGCTCCAAGACCAAGGAGAACAACAGGCGGGGGAGTGCCCCTGCCAAGCAGTCCTCGTGAAGCCCCGCTCAAGGCTCCGTGGGCTCTGTCCCTCACCCCGCGGGGCCACGCCCCACCTAACTCACGCCTCGGCTCAGGTGCTCTCAGTGTTTCCCTTAACTCCTAAGGTGTAACTTTTGTTTCTTACTCATTGGTAAACATTTGCCACTGACCTGCTTCCTGGCTTACCTTGTGCCGTGTTCCCTTGAGCCTGCATGATGGAGGCTCGCACGCCCTTCCTCAACGAGACTGAGAAAGTAATGATTCACCTTCCCTCTGCTGCCCCTTCCCTCCCCATCCCGCTGTCTGGCTCTCAGGGTGAACTCTGCTGTTCGACTGTGTTCAGTAAAGCTTCCCCCACGGAACATGACAGTCAAGTACAAAGTCCGTCGTGTGGCGAGTGACGACGTGGTCACGGCAGGGCGGCAGTGCTCAGCGGCGGCCCAGTAAGTAGCCGCCTCACGCACCAGAGCTCAGTCGGCCGGAGTCGGCATTGACACAATAAGAAAAACTAGTAAATGTGGTTCTTGATTCACTGGCCGCCGGCACTTCACACGCTCAACGAGGCACGCGGGTTTTCCAGTAAATTGTCTGGAATCTTATGATGACAGAAGGTCCAGTTGATGCAAGAACCCGCCTGAGTTAGTGGATGAAAGTTCACTCGATTACAGAGAAAATGGTCAGTTCAGTCAGCCAAGATTAAGATTCAATAACTGGTAACATATGGCTTGTAAACGATGATTCAGTTCAGTTTAATTCATCCTGTAAGGCGTGGTTCAGTTTAACAAGGAAGAGGATTTAGCAGTAAGTCGGACGTCCAGTGACCCTCTCGTGCATCGACTAAGTAAGGTAATAACTGTGTAGTGTCTGAACCTTGGCCTTCACCTACGTTCCTTCCTGGCCTTACAGACTCACTGCTTTCCTTCTACGTACACATTCCCTCTCGTTCATCAAGTTCTCCATCGTGTCTTTTGCACTCCACTGTACATCGTCCTTCCAGTTCTTTATCTCCACTCCTTCATTCCTTCCTCTCACTCCCTTCTTCCAGCGCCTTACACCGTCTTTCCAGCTCCTCACTTCTTCCTTCCAGCACCTCACATCCTCCTTCCAGCCCCTCACACCTTCCTTTCAGCCTCTCACAGCCTCCTTGCAGTCCCCTCACACCATCCTTTCATCCACTCAACGTCCCTTCCTTCGTCAAATATTTTCCTCTCAAACTCTATATTTTTCCTTTCTTATTTTTTCCCTTTCTTCCTCCATCCTTTATTCCAATAGTCCGATAGTCTCCCCTCCTGGTCCCTCTAATCCAGCTGTCACTATCCATCATTTCCTTCCTACTTGATGTATCGTTGACAAATAACCTTGTGTAGGTCTTAAGTTCTTACGTAACCCTTCCTGCCTTTCTCTTTCTCTCTCTCTCTCTAGTCCAGTATAATATTCCACCTCCTTCATTTATTTTCCTCCTTTGTACTTTCTTTTTTCTTCACCCTTCCGTATTTTTTTCCCTTTTTTCCATTCTTTCCATTTGTCATCCTTTCTTCTCCCTCCCTCTCTCTCTTTGTCTTTTCCCTTATTTAATTTTATTCTTTCTCCCGCCTTCTTTCTTTTCCTTCATTTTTATTTTTTTTTATTTTTCCTATTTTTTTCTTTCGTTTTATCGTCTCCTTTTTTTCCTCTTTCAATATTTTTTCCACTGCTTTCTTTACTTTTTATATTATTTCTCCACTTTTCCTCTTCACACACACTTTCGTACTTTCGAGAATTACGAATTTTCTTTCCTTCCATCCTATCTCCTTTCTAGCTCTCCGTCCTTCCCTTTCTTCTTTCAGTTCCCTTCCTCCGTTCCTCCCTTCCTCCTCTCCTTCCCTTGCACAATTCCACAAACGGATCTCCTTCTTAGCCAGACCATCGCTGACGTCACGCAGCCCAAAATAACACAAGTTTTCAAGACGCTACACTTAACAGGAAAAGTAGAGGAAGCTCGATAGGACACCCATTAGGCAGTTTTAAGGCTAATATCGCCACGCTAGAGGGTCGAGTTTCCTGCACCATAATTATTTCCTCCTCGTTACCTTTACCCAGGGCGCCGCATACTTTGAGATCCAGGGATGGGGAGAGGCGGACATTGCTCTGGCTGCTTTTTAGTTGTATAGTGGTGGTGGTGGTGGTGGTGGTAGTAGTGGTGGTGGTGGTGTTGGTGATGCTGATGGGAAAAATATTTCTAGTTCAGACATGGAAGCCGCGATTTATGGGCAAAATTTAAACCCATTCGTTTTTCGTTTACGTTTCGGTCGGTCGTTTTTTTAATTATCTAGACGGACGTTGTTAATTGGAAAAATAACTGAAAGCGTTAAAAGTTATCGTTGCGGAACAAGCTGAAATGCTGTTTTATCACCTTCATGGTTTCTAGATATTTATATTGACTAAAAAATTATAATCTGGCAACAATTTTCTCAGCTAACAGTGAAAGAAAACGCCATTTCGTGTTACTCTGATATGTATAATTGCTTTCATGCAAGAGTTACAGTTACAATTCCTCGCGTTATCCTCTTTCCCTCCCCTCCCACCCTCCCTCCCTCTAGTCCTTCACTGTAGTCCGCAGTAGCAAAGGGGAGGAGGCGTCTGCGGGTCTTGGCTGTGTGATATGTTAGCTTGTGTGTCACTAACGTGCTGCTGCTTCCCGCCTGGTGACGGCCTGGACTTACCACCTTGCAGAAGCCGCCAAGGAGTGACTCCCGCGGGTTACACAGTGTGCCCACGCCAGAGATACACTTGCTTGCTTTAACACCTCTGCGTAACAGATGATGGCGCACTACACTGCAGATTAATACATTCATACGTGAATATGTAAATTATTAAATTATATATATATATATATATATATATATATATATATATATATATATATATATATATATATATATATATATATATATATATATATATATATATATATATATATATATATATATATATATATATATATAACATACATTAAGTAAAAATTAGATATATAAAAGAGATGAAATAGTTTATTGATAAATGACTAATTAAAATAAAGTTACGTCGATACTGGATTGATAAATTTATACACACAGTCAAATAAATGCATAAATAGACGATATGAAACGCATGAATAGTAAATAAACAAATAAATTAATCAAGTAAAAAAAAAGAAGAAATAAACAAATAAATAAAGCCATGCAAAAGAAATGTACCAGTATACGCAGCACAAATCCTTCAAACATTTCCCGCTGAGTCCTGCACACACACACACACACACACACACACACACACACACACACAGTCTATTATGCCGCAGCACAGGTGACAGCGGCGACATACCTGCCAGATTATAGCTAATTGGAATCCGACAAAATACCGCTCCAATTTACTGTTGAATGGATTTAAGGATTCCCTTTCATGGTCTCTTTTTTGTTTATTTCTTTCACTCCCGCATTGTACATACGAGTTTTCAATCTTTCCCTAACGCTCACAGCCTTCGAGTTTATGAACAATTTGGAAGGTTCATCAGGAAACACTATTTAACGAAAGCTTTCCACGGATGGCCGAGGTTGGTAAAGCACGTAGATCTAAACAGTTCACGACATTTCACTTTTTTGTTACTTTTCACCTTAATACCCATGAGGCGTTAACGGCAGACATCCCTTGCTCTTCAGTACGTATCTCTGCTTTCGATTGTTTATAAGTTTAGGAAAAAAAATAGGAATTCTTACAAAATACACTTTGCTTCTGTCCATTTGTTGTGAAATATAATGAGTCGAGGGAGAGAGAGAGAGAGAGAGGTTAATCTTTTCGTGTCATGAAGGCTGACCGATGGCTAAAGACAAACACTATGTCAAATAAGGGAAATCACTTCATTGCCAGAATCTTAAAAAAAAAAAAAAAAAAAAGGAAAAGAGCATCTCGTGGTTCCAATCGGGTCAGCCAATTATGTTCCTACCTTGTGTTCTCTTGTAACAGCCTAAGTCATGCGAAGATAAAAGAGAAAAAAAATAAAATAAACAGGCTCTTCAGTTTATCAATATAAACTGAATACAAGTACATTCCATCTCTTATGAATCCTTCCCAAGAATATTATCACCTGATCCATTCCGAAAGACGCTGAGTGATATAGCATGCGCAACATTAATATAAAAGGAGGCAGCTGTATGTATGTATTGCTCGATCATAGGATACATTAGGACACGATCACTGACGCATACGTGTATTACCCAAGACAAGATGGCAGTTAATGCAGGGTTCTCGGAAAGTTTTATGAGACAGACTAATATACTGGAAGACCCAAGTGTGCATAACAGCCACACTCACACTCGTTTTCTTCGTCAAACAGAATAATTTATTCCCCACCCACGGCTGCTTGCATGGGCCTCGCAGCAACACACGTCACATGCACGCAGACGAGGTGTGGAGTGCGGCGGCCTAACTATCACATTTCCACCAAATCGTTAAATAAAGAACCACAACGACTAAAAAATATTGCGTGGCCTCATTCTTCTCTTGGTTTATTAAGTGTTGTATTTTTTTTTATTTGCTTTAGAGCTTCCCTGTTTTCTTTTCTTTTTTAATCTGTTGCAAATCAATAACCAGAAATATAAATAGACTGAAATGTACATAGGATGAAGCAACTGAAATAAGGCTGAATGGACGTGCAGCCGCCAGAATCTAACACATCTTCTCTTCACAGCTGAGGGCGGCGCTGCGCTTTTTACGGCGCCCTGTTCTGCCCTCTTCCGCCCCTCCCCGCCCCGCCCTGCCTCACTCCGCCTCGGCAGGAGCAGAGGTACGAACCGAGGCTCGGAGGGGCTGGACATCATCACTCATCACCGACGTCACCAGATGTCTTCATCCGCACAGATTATCACTACAGACTTCTGTCTATCGATATATTTTGCTGCTATAATTATTTCTTTCAGTATTTGGAGCACTTTGTATTTTTCTAAGTTAAGTTATTTCACGTAGAAACATTTAAGTTACGTAGCGAGCAAGACTGTAGGCGCCCTCCGTGTGTAGGGTCAGCTGAGGTCAGCTCAACATTGTAACCTCCCCCAAGTCCTCGCCTTCACACCGCGGGCACGGGTCCTCCAGGCGGGTATGAGTCACAAAGGCCACAAAGGTCACAGGTGGTTTGGTAAAGGTATCAGCGGCATCAGCAGGGATATTCCAGCACCTCCATGAAGTGCTGTCCCGGAGTATTTACGCGTAGGTGACAAGACAAGACTCCCCCAGCTTTGTAGCGAAGCCGAGGGAGGTAGGGGAGATCGGAGCCGCCTCGCCCCAGTACGGCGTGTTACTGTAGAGCAACACGCCGAGACACGAGGCACCGGATGGCTAGCACACGTCCCCGAGGCCAGCCAGCGCTCACTCAGAAAGGATCATTAGTGATGTGAAGTTTTCTGTCTCAGAGACACGCCACGCGTCTTCACAGATCCAGTGCAGGAACCAGAGCCAGACGTGCAGTGTGACAATAGCGCCGCACCACCACCGACCAGCAGCTGCTGGTGGGGACCGTTGTGCCTAGCCGGTGTCGGGGGAGCCTCCAGCGCTCGCCAGTGTCACCTTCACCTCTTGGAGCCAATCAGAGGTGCCCTTGGTGGCGCCCTGAAGACTTGTGGAACCGCTGTATCTCACGTCCAAGGTGACCTTAAACGTGTGTGTGTGTGTGTGTGTGTGTGTGTGTTGTATACCAAGTTCAAGTACATAAATGGCCTACGTGCCGAGAATGAAAGAAAGATCGCCTAAGACAACGGAGAGCTATATTACGCAGTTGCCATTTAAAATGGTCTCATCAGCCCACATAGGGAGACGAGGCCCGGAGATTCACTGTAACAGGCCCGCTGCCAACCCCGCGTGGGGCAGGACAGGTTGGGACGGAGGTACTAAACAAGTGTGTATTTAGAGGGAAAAAAGAAACAAGGGAACGTAAGCTTCATCGTTTTTATATTTACTACTAACTGTGTACTCACAATATATATTACTCCAAAAATTTTCTACTTAGTTATTGTCAAAATTGAACGTTTCCATTATATACTCCCCCTTTACCCGCCACATTAACCCCACTCCCACGCTCCCTTTAGAGGTCTATGGATGCAAAATACGCCAGTTTTGTAGGTTATCTCGTTGAATTTTCTCAAGTCTCTTAATTGCTTATAGGACGCCGGGGTCTCGCGGGAGGCTGGAGAGAGATACTGTATAGTTCTGTCCTAGAAAACAGCTCCTGTCGGGGACCCTTGGCTGTAGAGTCCGTGACCTGGGCGGGTCTTTATATAGCAGAGCGTCAGATGGTTTAAAAGTGACGCTGTCCTTTCATAGTGCTCTTAAATATGTGTTCCGGAAGGTCTTACAGTATGTTCCGGGTGGCCTTCAGTATGTGTCCGGTTAAGTGTGTATCCGGTTGCCCTTACGTATGTGTGCCGGATCCCTTAAGTGTGTGTTCCGGAAGTGATAGTCGCCATACCTGGTTACCTGCAGCTCATATTAGTTATCTGAGGCTTCACCAGGTACTCAATAAGTTCTTTTTATAATGATATAATAAAGAGATAATTTAAATGCCTTTTTTACTACACCTTTATAAAGACCAACCAAAACATCTACCATCACACTGATCGGACAGACTCGGCGCCACTTTAAGTTGTCATTCATTTGCCTTTCATCAAGGGGACTGAGCGGCGTGAGGCAATATTACTCTCTTTTCCATGCGTGAGCAGCAGCAGGGCGAAAGGGACAGCAAAGAAACTGGATGGTGGTGGTGGGTGGTGGTGGTGGTGGTGTCTCGCCTCAGGGAAATAAAACCTGGGAAGATTTCAAGACGAGAGTTAAAGATTGACCGTGTATTGACTAAGTTGCCAATAACATGTAGCTCTGAGTGAGGCGGTGAAGGAAAAATCATCTACGGTGAAGTACAAGAGAATGGCCACCTACAGTAAAGAATGGTCGTGTATGGTTGGTAGTGTCAATACCCGATGATTGTAAGCCAAAACACACTGACGGTCGATAGTCGAGAAACATACCACACTCTCGTCCACTGTACTTAGATTTTTCCCTTGAATATCGGTTCCTCTGATCTAAGACGGATATACTCTGTGGGTCTAGTGGACTAAGTACAAAGGAGACTTAAAAGATACAGGGGATGAGGAGGACAGTGAAACTTTTAAATTTACATCCCTTAGAAAGACGTAGGTTAATAAGGGATCTAAGAGAGGTCTTTAAGTGGTAAAGGGTATTTAATAGAGAGAACATACGCAAAATTATCACTCAGAAATATCAGGATAGGACAAGAAATAATGGACTCATGTTTGATGATAAAGTTAGGTTAAAAAGAAAAAAGACATAGGAATGAATTGGTTCTCAAATAGTGTGGTAGATGAATGAAGTAGACTCAGTAATCAGGTCTTTAGTGCTGAGTCATTAGGGACCTTTAAAAGATTATAAGATCAATTTATGGGTGAGGGTGATACTTGGAAATAGGTAGGAAGGTTTCATACGTGCAGACCTGACAGTTTCTTCCAGCTTCCCTTACCTTCTTACGCCATGTTCTTGAGAACTTATCAATTGTCAGGTTTAGTGAGATTGCCAGCATATCAAACGAGGCACATCAGAGGACTTAAGGTTGAGGAAAACACTAAACTCAGTAGAATAAAACCAAAAGTGGCGAACAAGTGACGTTGACCATACTTGGGTAAATAAATGAATGATCGAAGTTAGAGATTAATTGACTGTTCCTCCTCCCCGCTTGTAATTCATGGTGAAACTAGAAACACTAGAAATACGCGTAAAGTAATTCCAGTAAAAATTCAACTGTAAGCCTTAAACTATGGCGTAGGTAATTATAAACTGGCTTAGCTGTAAATGCCCAAATTGCTTTCGAAATTAAACAGAAGTCATCGTGGAGTTCAAGGTGAGTGAGACAGGTAGGTGAATAAAGGTGACCTGGCGAAACGAGCGACTATTTTTCGGTAAATGTAAAGGATATTCTTTGAAAGGTGAAGCATATTTACAGTTGTACTGAGTGGTGGTTATTAATCCAGTCAGATAAAAACAGACGAGAGAGAAAAGAAATAAAGATACAAAGTAAAAAGCTTAGGTGTTACTCTGTTGTTCTCTATTCCATCTCTCTCTCTCTCTCTCTCTCTCTCTCTCTCTCTCTCTCTCTCTCTCTCTCTCTCTCTCTCTCTCTCTCTCTCTCCCTAGCAATCAATGTTCTCTCCATTAAGGTGCATCGACTTAAAGCTACTGCAAATTGTACTGCAGTTTTAACTTCCAAAGCTGATCAAGGAAAGCAATACAATTTTACTTGAACGACTCCGCGAAAATGCTTAACTGGAAGCAAGACTTTTTAATCCACTCATACTTCTCGTGTAAGGTTTGTAGTTTCGATGAAGAGTATTTTTTTTCGTATTTTCCGCTTCAATCACTTTGTAGCATCGTATTCTTATCTATTTCGCTTTACTGATAAATTCTGTTCTAACATGTATTATAGAATCGAGCAGACATGTAATTTTTCTACCTAACAATCAGATTATAACAGCACTACCTGAATAAAATTGTATGTATCAATTGCAAAGTATCTAAATAAAGTCAGTACGTGAAGCTCTTGATTCATACTGAAACAAGTGCGGCTCTTCCACACTCGTATGTTGCACAGTGCAGAAAATGTGGCACTCTTAAATATTGACGAGCGAGTGGCGGCGTCAGGCAAAATTTATAGTGTTATTGACTCGTTTGTGGTTTGTTTGCTAGTTTGTCCCACGTCGCACAAGTTTTGCGGAACTTTTAACATTTCCAATAAAATGTACAAAAAAAGGAAAAGTTATGTACACGAGCTATCATCAAACTCTTCTCGCTTCCACACGTATTACTTGACAAAGAAGTAATCAACTGCAGTTTTTGTACATCCCAGGGAATTCCCGGAAAACTCATTCCTAAACTAACGAAGAGATGAATAGCTGGAAAGACCATCATATGATTCTTTTTTATATGAAACAGTAATTAACTACAGTCGATGGAGGACAGCGAATGAACGTTCTGTCTGTTCAATATGTGAGGCTGATGAAGATACGTAAATCTAAAGCAAGTGCGTTTCCTAACCTGACTCAAAATCAACGTGTATAATAAATTTGAAACAATCAGCCATTATTTTGCGTATATATATAAAATCCCATTTAAACTGAAGGTGCGTCTTTCAAGGAGTGCGGCGAACCTCGAAGTAATTCCTCACCCCTTTCCCGGCACGCATGTAGTCTTTAATCCAGCTTACAGTACTCTCTTCAACAATATGTAAGGCACAGATAGGGAAGCGTGGAGAGGGCATGAAGAGATTAGGGATGCCGGAGGTACAGTCACTTCCTCCTCCATAGTAATTCCATCTGAGCCACAGGCATTAATCCCGTGAGAATCATCCCGTAAATTGAAGACATGACGGTTATTGTGAGCTCTTCCTATACTGTCCTCGGGATGGAACTCCGAGTCAGCGCTCCTTGATGGAATGGATCATGTGGGACGGCCTTTTGTTGCTGATTTCCTTGCGGGGACATCGCTCTCAATATTTTTAGAACTGGCGGAGTTGATGAGTTCCTTCTGTTTCCTTCAACATTCATTACAGTTCTCGGTAGTATCTTTATTCCTAATTTTCCTTCGCGGTACCTGAATTTCGTGGTATATGTTATTATTTCATATTTGCTTGCAACTTTTTTTTTTTTTTTACGTAAGGAAGGTGTTCGTATAATGTTCTCTTGTAACCTGACCCGGCGTCGGAACTCAAGCGATTCTTTTTACTTAACCTCTGTTCTCTTCATCCGTTCCTTAACTTTTCACGAACACTTTACGGTTGCACGTACTGGAAATAAATATCTTGCTGACATTAGACACTGTATATAACTCTATAACTCTCTGTCATTACGCTCACGAAACAAGCAACAGTATACACCTCTGGGCGCTTGCTTCCTTGCATCAGAGCATAACACAACAACATTCCTGCCAGTCACCATGATTAGAGGTGCCCATTCTCACTTCGATGAATGAGGGTGTCGCATTCTAAGAGCTCTTGGCCAATCATCACTCTCCTCGCTGCCTGCCGGGATGAGGGGACCAGCTCATGGATCCCCTCCCGCAAATCACCTCGGGAACCCGTCTTGGCGGTATCTTTTTAATATTGAAGAGTTTTTCCGCGAATTTTCATTTACCATCAGTTTTTTTAAAGCATATTTAGGCAGCGGCAGCGGCAGTAGAGGAGGAGGAATAAGACGAAGACAAAACACGAATGAGATTGATTAGTGATGCCAGTAGCAGTAAAAGTAGTAGTAGTAGTAGTAGTAGTAGTAGTAGTAGTAGTAGTAGTAGTAGTAGTAGTAGTAGTAGTAGTAGTTGTAGCAGTAGTAGTAGTAAAAAGCAGAAGTAGCATCAGAAGCAGTAGTAACGCAACCACAAGAGCATTCAATCACCGCACTCCGCTGACTGGCTGGTATAAAAATAAAGACGACATGAGCGAAGCAGAGAGTAAATCCTATTACGGAAGAAGTCGAAACTCGGATCTCGACCAGCCATTCCCTGCACGAGTAAGTCCAAATTCCAATGATTAAAGGCGGACTTTGAACAATTTAATGACAGTCATGAAGTTCCTTGCAAGACTTAAAGACGAGTTAGCAAAGCACGACCGACATGCGAAAGAAAAAGTGTAGATGAAAGGCAAAAGCAAAGCTGGATGAAATGGTCAACGAGAAATGATGAACGAATGGAAAATGAAGAGCAGGTGTGGATAAATTAAGAGAGACAGATACATTCGGGCAACAGGAAGAGGAAAAGGTGGGAGTAGAGAAATGGCAATAAGAGTTTGACAAGTAAATGTGAAAGAATGAGTGACAGGAGCAGTGGTGAAAAGAAAACGACGAAAAACTGAGAAGAAGTGATTGTGGATGAGAAAAGTAAGATTACTAGTGAGAGAGAAAAAGAATGCAGGTGAAATTATACAAAGAAAGGAAAATCTATTATGAAAAAAAACACATATATATAAAAGAGAAAGAAAAGTACAAGGTAATGAAAAGCTGAAGTTGATAAAACCAATAAGGTACGAGAAAGATGAATTCCTGATGGCATAATACCGAAGGGAAGTAAATAAATCATGCTCAGGTCAGTGAATCGACGAAAGAGAGAGAAAGAGAAAACAAAGCAATAAAGGATAGAAAGGAGAGACAACAATGAAGAGGGAGAGAAAGAGAAATGGAGATGACACGTAAGAGGAAGGGAAAGATATGAAGGAGAGCAGGTGAAGAAAGAAAGCGGAAAAGAGCAGGTGAGGGAGTCAGCCGGGCGGGGAAGAAAAGTGAGACGAGGCTGAGGCTGAAAAGGAAACATAACCAGTCAAGTTCTTATTTTTCATTTCCGTCTCTTTTCTTATTTAGGGACCAATATTTTACCCGCAAGCCAATATCAAAGGCCATCAGTATTGACAAAGAAATTACCATAAGAATGAAAAGCCACAGCACATGCAAGGTTAAATCTGGTTAAGATTCTTTACCTATAAAACATGAAGAATAGTGCAAAACAATAAAACTTCAAGGGGGGTGACAACAACACATGCAATATTTTATCTGAAAGATCATGTTGCAATTCAATAAAAGTTAGAAAACGGAAACGCTGAACAATGTTACGTAACCACATTAGTTTTCTCCTTTTGTTCCTCCTCTAGCTCCTCCTCTCGTCCTCATCTCTCCTGCTCTTTTTTTTTCTCTCTCCTGCTCCTGCAGATAGACAGGTGAGTGAGGAAACGAAGAAAAGAACTGTTAAAAAAAATGAATGAGCATTTCTTTATTCTTGTCTTCACCAAAAATAAGGGAATGCTGCCAGTATTGTGCTCTACACTTCCCGACTGAACACAGCGCTGCTTGCTGTGTTCAGATAGTTGATGTAGCAGGAATAATCCTTATGTCACTTTAATGAATATTTTCATGCAACGTTTCCTTGCTACAGGAGAAGTCTCATTTTTTATGTCCCTAACTTCTTCCTTTAAATTAATTTGTAAAGGTTATCACAAACAACTCTGTAATGGCCAGTAGGTCTTCCTTTATGTTCACTTTATATTTTCCTCCTCCTCCTCCTCCTCCTCCTCCTCCTTTGCCATCGCCTTCGCCTCTTCCTACTCCTTCGCCTTCACCTCCATCTCCTTCTCCTCCTCCTCCCCGTGGCCCTCCCCCTACTCCTCTCCCTTCTCCTTCTGGGCACAAGGAGCGCCCCAGGTAATGACAGGACGCCCTTCAGATGTCCAAGTCCAACAGTCAGGTCGCTTCTTGATGGACACTGGAATGATTGCTTGCGCCACAACGCCTCACCTCGGCGCAGGGTCCTGGTCTCACCTCAGCGTGCTCTAATGAACGGGAGGGGAAAGTTCGGTGAGAGGGTGAGAGAAAAACAAGTTAATTGCCATCCTCCCTCGTTCTGCAAGAGTTATAGAGTTTTTATTTTTCTTTATTTTTTTGTGTTATCTTTTTTTGTTCGTTTTGTATGCTGTATTTTTTTTTTGTGTTTCATGTTTTGCTGCTGTTTTTATTATATATTTTCCAGCATATTATTATACTGTTTCTTTTTTTCTCATTTATTTATTATTTTGCTATCTATCGACTCGTAATATTATGTGTGTTTATGTCAGACTGTCATTGTCTGCATGTGTTGACGATTTTTCTGCTCTATTTCTCTCTCTCTCTCTCTCTCTCTCTCTCTCTCTCTCTCTCTCTCTCTCTCTCTCTCTCTCTCTCTCTCTCTCTCTCTCTCTCTCTCTCTCTCTCTCTCTCTCTCTCTCTCTCTCTCTCTCTCTCTCTCTCTCTCTCTGCATGTGTACCTCCTTCACTTTACATAATTGCTTATTTGTTCGTTGGTGCGTGCATGTTTACCTCAACCCGTTAGTTCTGTGTAACTTTTATTTCACTTCCGTCTGTATTCGTCTTTTCTAATTAAATACTGAATCTCTCTCTCTCTCTCTCTCTCTCTCTCTCTCTCTCTCTCTCTCTCTCTCTCTCTCTCTCTCTCTCTCTCTCTCTCTCTTGCAGCTCCAGCGTGTCTTGCATATTTCTGCATTCTTGATCAAGGGAGAACATTACACTGATGACCAACCAGAACATAGACGCGCATTGGATTTACTGGAGGAGGAGGAGGAGGAGGAGGAGGAGGAGGAGGAGGAGGACGAAAAAGACGAAGACGAAGAGGAAAATGAAGACGAAGACGAAGACGAAGACGAAGACGAAGACGAAGACGAAGACGAAGACAAAGATAAAGAAGAAGAAGAAGAAGAAGAAGAAGAAGAAGAAGAAGAAGAAAGCTACTGCTGATTTTTCTTGTTGTTGTCTTTGTTTTCTTTCTGTAGCTCGTGCCAAAAAAATAAATAAGGAGGAGGAGGAGGAGGAGGAGGAGGAGGAGAATGAGGAAGGGTTGGGGCAGATAAGCTCAAAGGAAGCTCAGGGAATATGCTATTGAAAGGAGGAGGATTTTTACTGATCCTGGACGGTGATCAGGGTTTGCCGGGCTGAGGTGGACTGGCTGTGTTCCTTTGGTATAAATCATTTCACGGGACACATAAAACAAATTTATTACCCAAGCCAATCAAGCTAAAGCTGCGTAATTGATTGATAGATGGTGAACTGGTAATATCTGAATGACCCAATAATACCATATCGCTAAATCAATCAGTATTTTTTTTCAGTGCCTTCTCTCTCTCTCTCTCTCTCCCCCAGGCGAGTACTTACTTACCGGGCGTGTTTGGCAAGCGGAAGGATCAGCGGGCAAAAGTTGCAGCGAGCCTCAGTAACGTCTGCCCGAGTGTTAGTTCCCTCCGCTCCATGGTCGATACACTCACAGGCAGTTTTCCCCGTGTGTGTTTCTACTAAGTGGGCAGATTGTGGGTTTTTTGCGTGACCTAATTCCCTGGGACCTGCTCTTTTTCCGCGGACAACTGTCATTTAGAGGGATTTTCAAGGAAACTTAGGCATGCTTTTTGTCGAAGAGTGAATGTATTTTTATTCTCGAAAAATTCTCTCTCTCCCTCTCTGTCTCTCTTTCTCTGAACATTAAATGAATAAGGTAAAGTCTCATTTCACAGACGCAAGAACCAGTGACGCTCGGAAAAAGAACGATAAAAATGAGTAATCACTTCGGTGCGTTGATAGCTCCACTTAACAGTTTTTCGTTACGACAAATTGTTTCATCAAGGGAAGTGTGTGTGGCGCTTCCCGGACCTTGAGAGAAACCAGGGAGCACTTTACGAATAAGAAAAATACCACGATTTCCAACGTTAATGCACCACATGCTATCTCACACAATACATTCCCTCGTAGAAGTTACTGGTTTCTGCACATTCTGAGTACAAGAGGAGAGTCTACCTGTTTTTTGCCATAATGTTATTGTCCTTGAAGGGAAGTGTGAAGTACAAGAGGGAGACAAGAAAGGGAAGAAAATATCCTTTATCTCTCTCTCTCTCTCTCTGTAGGACTTCATAAAATTCCCTGTCGTATTTCCTTGCGGATCATTCAAATATTACCAGCCCAACATCTATCAGTCAATTGCGCAGCTTTAGGTTGCTAGGATGGTAAACCTGTCTTATGTTTCCTGCAGAGTTATTTATACCAAAAGAACACAGAAACTCCACCTCAGAACGGCAAATTGTGATCACTGTCCAGGATCAGTAAAAATATTCCTCCTTTCAATAGCTATACTCAGATCTTCCCTTGAGCTCATCTGTCCTAACCTTTCCTCTTCCTTCTTCTCCTTCTCCTCCTTTTCCTCCTCTTCCTCCTCCCCTGCCTCACCAATCCCACCACCCTCCTTCCTGCGTATTTCAGGAACAGATTATCAGAAAATATAAACTGCTGGCAGGACATATTGGCAGCTTTTAATCAAAATGTGGACTGCATGTCAACCACGTGCTATTAATCACTCTGTATGGTTATGTCTTTCAACCGGTCCCTTTATTTGGATGCGGTGACTTCATTCTCAGCCGCAAATCTCTTGACTTTATTTTTTTGTGTTTATTCACCTTTTTGTTTGTTTATCTTTTAACTCATCTTCTGTTCTATAAATGTACGTAAATAGATGTAGTTAAATTTATATACACATACATACATACGTACAGAAAAATAAAGATAGATAGATAAAATAGATGGATAGATAGATAGATACATACATACATACATAAATAAATATATAAATAGACATAAATAAATGTGTGGAATAAAACACATGGTTATTTTGACTAATTTCTGTTGGGAACCATATTTAAGTCATTTATATGAACTCCCTTACTTTCCAATACATGTAAATATAACCAGCAATTATAAGCCAACAACCATACCAACAGACAGACTAAATGTTACGAAACTTTAAAGAAAATTGTGGTAATACCTTGCTTGAAATTCTCGTACCATTAAGGTTGTTGTCGATGAGGTATATTTTCAAAAAGTGCTTTGGAGTCTCATATATTGCCAACTCATTCCTATATCATCCTTTATACCTTTCTCTTCCCTTCCATTCCCTTTCCTTTCCTTCCCTTCCCTTCCCTTCTCTTCCCTTCCCTAATGTCCTTACTGAACCAACTGCCTGCTCCCCTCCTCATCTGGCGACACTTAATCATCCCATTCTTGCATCTCTTTTCGACCAATCACAACCCATTTCACTGCCTTTATTCCTCTTCGCTCTTCCCGTCACTCTCATGCCATCTTCCATGCAAACTCGTCCCATCTCTCTTCGTGGACTTCATCAGTTTTCCTTCTTGACATTATATGCTTCATCTTTCTGTTCTGCCCTTTCTCTTACGCCCTTCCTGCTGGTTACCTTACATTGTCCTTTCCATTTATTCATGCTATACTTCTCCTTATTCTATCTCAGCCAGGCTATTTTTCCGTGTCCACCCACACTAACGCCTCTCCACCGAGCCTGCCGAAGACACAGGATCCGACGATAAATAAACACAGAGGCGAAAGAAGAAAGCCAGGCGAGGTGGTTACTGAGGCGTGAGGGGACAGGCGGTTCTGGCAACGGGAGGCGAAGTGGGTAATTGAGCTGAGTAAAGTTGAAAAGAATGCTGAGTGATGCAAATGTATGAGGATGCCCGACTTAGGTACTTGTGTATGTGGTGGTGGTAGTGGTGGTGGTGGTGGTGGTGGTGGTACTGGGGGTGCCGTAGTGAAGAAGCCATGGCTATTTTCATTCCTGTCGTCGCCGCCGTTTCAGGAATGACAAGTATTTCCCTGGAGAATGTCGAAGTCTATACAATGTTTTTTTTCTTCTTCCTTCCTTTCTTGTGCCACACCACCCCAGCCCCGCCTGTGCACGTAACCCCGCCCCGTGTCCCGTCACTCCCCCCTTCCTTTCCTCTCCAAGGAATACGGTGTTGTAATTTGAGATGAAAAAATAAAAGTTCTTTGTGTAAATATTGTATGAGTATAACTTATTGTTTCCTCGACCTTTCTTGCTACGGAGGGACAAAAGACAGAATCAGAAAATTAATAATAGAGTCCAGAGAGAGAGAGAGAGAGAGAGAGAGAGAGAGAGAGAGAGAGAGAGAGACGACTAAAAATGTGGTTCAAAGCTACAATAATCATATCCGGAGATTGTGCATCCAATAATCATCTGAAAAATTGGATCAAATCTGCGATAATCCTGTGAGAGGTGGATCACGCCTCCGCTAATGAGATGGTGATGGAACACTCAGGTCCTTCATAATAATCTAACACGATAGATCTTTACCATCCTTTGTCTTTTATTCTGGATTAGTCTAGCAGCTGGTGGGACGCCCTGGCCACTGCGCGCAGAGAGGTGATACCCGTGGAGGAGAGAGGGTGGTGATATGGAAGGTATAAAAGACCTTGAAAGAAAATAGCGGAGATTGCCAGAGTTAATGAGTATTGGCCATAAAAACACGTAGTTAATTTGAGGCCACATGATTACCGGAGCGCTTTTCCTAGTCTCTCTCGCTCTGCCTCGTAAACTATAGCATTTTTACTGATACTTTTACACGAAAACGAAACTTATAGACCTTAGCATACGACACTCACTGAATCTCCATGAGGGTTCACACAAAGAGACTTGAGCTCCTCTCCAGTCTGAGTGTAAAAGGAACGTAGATACACAGACAAACAGAGATTAGACTGATTCATTTACATACTCAGACCAGCATACCGTAAGACATCCAATAGGACGGATACAGTCTGCTTTTTTCTCGAGTTCCTTTGTGTACAGGCCAGTAATTATGTAAGGAAACTCAACAAGCTGTGATTAAAATGTTCTCTCACTCTGGAATTTAATATTACACGGGAGACTTGACCGTTGGGAAGTTTAAGTAAAGTTATTTATATAGTTACGGTAAAAGTTAGGGGTAAGAGTGATCGAATAGCAAATAACTGAAAACACAAAGGAACACATAAGAAGAACAAGCAGCAGCAGACATGTTGGACCCTACGAGACTATTCGTGATGAAATTAAGATATGAGAAACAGTAAAAAGCAAAGACAGCGAATCCTCTCTCTCTCTCTCTCTCTCTCTCTCTCTCTCTCTCTCTCTCTCTCTCTCTCTCTCTCTCTCTCTCTCTCTCTCTCTCTCTCTCTCTCTCTCTCTCTCTCTCTCTCTCTCTCTCTCTCTCTCTCTCTCTATGCTCCGTAGTAATCATATAAGAATTATTAACATGTGAATCCCAAGCGAACCTTAGTCCAAGTCTCTCCCACGACCCACAATTAGTTCCCTGCCGCAGGTGAAGAGATACAGGTGTCCACTCTTGATGGGATTACCTGCGTGCTCTTGTCAATTCCCACCTCGTGAAATTGATGCCACAGGAGAAGGTAATGATGGTTCGTAGGAGGAGAGGAGAGGAGAGGAGAGGAGAGGAGAGGAAAAGAGAGGAGGGGAAAGGAAAAGAAAGGAAAGGAAAGGAAAGGAAAGGAAAGGAGAGGAGAGGAGAAGGAGACGAGGAAGAAATGAAGTAGGAGAAATATATCGAAGTATTAACAGAGTAATGAGAGAGAGAGAGAGAGAGAGAGAGAGAGAGAGAGAGAGAGAGAGAGAGAGAGAGAGAGAGAGAGAGAGAGAGAGAGAGAGAGAGAGAGAGAGAGAGAGAGAGAGAGAGAGAGAGAGAGATTTCTTCCATTTTATCTGCCATGAATTTACTTATGAGCTTCACTTTGCTCGTTGACGGCGACTGCACAATAAACAAATAAATAAATATGTGAATAAATAAATAAATGAGAATATATATGCGAGCTGGCGTACTTATGGAAGCGCTATCAATCATTTTCAAGGATTACGAGCCAATCAGCGTTGACTCGTTATGTTAATGTTGCTCATGAATCACCAGGTTTATGAATTAAGGCGCGCGGGTGTAGCCTCACTAACGAAGCAATAAGGGGATGCTTCGTTTTTTGTTTCTTTTCTTTTCTACGGAACTTCGTTTCTTTCAGAGGATTTCCATTTCTATTCAAGACCTTAAGCTCTTATATTACATGATTATTTTTAATATTAGATGCACGGAAAACTCAAGTCAGAAAATATTACGAGGATATGCACTATTAAAATATTAGTAGGATTTTTATTACTAAGAATCTTCGCTTTTTTCTGAGAATTTCAAATTATTGGTAACTAAGAACAGAGAGAGAGAGAGAGAGAGAGAGAGAGAGAGAGAGAGAGAGAGAGAGAGAGAGAGAGAGAGAGAGAGAGAGAGAGAGAGGGCAGGGTTGGAGGAGGTATTGAGAGGAAAGACTTGAAATGATGAAGGACACGGAGAGAGATGAGGGAGGGATAAGAATAATGGTAATATAAACAGGAAGGCTTGACTCCGTGACGAACAAAAAGTGTGGCGGAGGAAAAAATAAGCCGGGAAAAACACAAAAGCTAACAGACTGGGAGAGGAGAACGAATACTGAGAAAAACTTGACTAGAATAGAGTAGATGGTAAGCTAAACCTAAATGCAAAGAAAATGAGATGAAAAAGAAATGAGGCAAAAGGGTGAGGAGAGAAGGCAAGACAGAAGAATAGGAGAACGAACAGCTAACATAAAAAAACTGACTAGATACAAAACAAACAGAAAGATAAGAAATGAAAAGGAATAAGGGATGGGGAGGGAGGAATCAAAGGGGCAGAGACAATTAGGAAGGAGAGGAGGCAGGAGGATCGAGCAGGGAGGCTGGTAACCTTGTAGAGTGACCCAACACGTGAAGGCCAGCTGAACACGACCATCTGACCTGCTTCCCTTCCTTCCCCACCGCTGCTCTTGGTCAGTCAGGATTCCAAGTGCTATTCCAATTAAGCCCAAACATCACGCGTGCGGCAAGACTCGAGACTCGCTGCCTGCCCTTAAAGTTGCGGTGCTGTGGTGCTGTTTAGGTCTGTGCTAGCTAGAATTTTGAGTCTTTATGCTAGTTACTTGTGGCTGTCGTAGGGTTGTACTGAAGGCAGTGAAGAGATATGTGGTTGAAGTGATTAGTGGAAAGTGAGCTGGTGTTTAGTGAATGGCAAGGAACAGGTTGGAAAGGAAGAATTTTGTTTGTGGTCACGGCATGAGAGAATAAGGCGTCAGATTATAAGAGATGTGGTAATGATGATGATGATGGTGATGATGATAATAACAATAATGATAATGCAGATCCCTTAACTTCTATGTCATGTTAGAGGTCACCAAGTGGAAACAGGGACAAACACTTTTTTTTTCAGGAACTGTCTTCTATCTTCCTATCAGATTTCTTTAATATATATAAGAAATAAGGCCCATACATGCACATGCTCCACAATGCACATAATCTTTCACTTCATCACTCTTTCATCAAAAAAAATAAATAAATAAAACTCAATTTCCCCTTTGCCTCTTTCACTTCACCCTTAACTTCCCTTCAGCCCGCCATGTGATAAATAACAATACCAAACCATTCCTATAAAGAACGATATTTATCACTCCCATAACCAAGAACACTCGACCTCTTCATTCACGTTCTTTCCCCTCCAAACACTGTCCTGTCACCGTCTAACACTGTATAAGGGATAAAAATATAGACAAAAACATAACATACTGTAACTCCCTTGCACTAAGCCATTTAACGTCACCAGTGGACAAAGAACCAATATTTTTTTCTCCCCAGTAGCTAGTTAAGCCTCAGCGCTCTGGCAACCGTCACGCCATTGTTCGTTAGGCTCGACTGGAGGACGTAGGGGGGACGTGGATTATCTAATTAATGCTCGCTTGGGGAGAGAAAAACGCGGGAATTGATGTTCCTTTTTGTTGGTTCTGCCGGCTGGAAGGGGAAGTGTGTGTGTGTGTGTGTGTGTGTGTGTGTGTGTGTGATGGGAGCTACTTAAGAATATAGACAATCTCTCTCTCTCTCTCTCTCTCTCTCTCTCTCTCTCTCTCTCTCTCTCTCTCTCTCTCTCTCTCTCTCTCTCTCTCTCTCTCTCTCTCTCTCTCTCTCTCTCTCTCTCATCACTCAGTTTTCTTTCTTATCCTTCATGAGTGTCAGAAAAATTCTATGAAGATCAGATTTTAGACTTACGTGTCCCTACTAACAAGACACGTATGAGAGAGAGAGAGAGAGAGAGAGTGAGAGATGCAGACGAAGAGCAAGGCCAGAAGTTGGGGATGAGACCAAACAATGACCTGAAGGTATGTATACGTATTCACCCACGAGGAGACACATAATATGATGCACCTGTGATATTCGTTCCCATTCAGAACCAGAGCACGAACTACTGGGGCCGGGAAATTAGTTTATGCCTGAGGTCTTGCTTAAAATGAAGACAAGACACTGTGAAGAAGAGAATGTATGCATGTCTTCCGCTGATGATAACACGCGTAGACATCGTAGTGGTAATGTCTATGAGGAGTGGTAGGTAGAAAGGTCTTGTTTAGAATGATAAGACAGTGGAGAAGAAAAAATATCGGTATCTTCCGGTAATAATAACACGTATAGATATTCTAGTGGTAACGTCTCTCAGGAGTGATTTGTGATTTATATACTGTGTTTAGGTCTTGCTATGTGGATTCTCTTCTAGTAGGGCAGCAGTTATCAGGTTGCGGTAACATGTTCATGCAGTGGTGATGTGCTTTTCTGCACTGACTGGGAATAGCTGAGTGGGTGTTCAGAGGCCATTATAGAGATGACTAATTGACTTTGACGTGCTGCAACCTAATAAAATGAACAAAGCGAGTGAGTTTCATCCTTTGTATGTCCCATATTACTTTACAAAGAGTTTTTGATTAGTAATGTTAACGTATTGAGCTTACTATTGCATGTTTATATCCTCTCTATCTCAATAATGCAAAGATTAACCACTGTCTTCACTCTTACATCCCTGTCTCTGATAAACTATGAGACTTTTTTATTTATGTTCACTTTCTTATGACAAACTATTTCAAGAGAAGAGTATCAAAATACCTCCGCTCCTAGATTGACTTTTCATTATCTACCGCTATTCCACGTCGTCAAATAAATTATCTTCCTGCTGTAACGGAAGATTTTTAAGCCTGTGTGTAGGATGCCACTGCCAGGGCTACGCCGCTCCTTGCCACACACAACGCATTCCTCTAGTTTATACCAACAAAACCTTTATGATAACCAACAATCTGCTTCCCACGCGACACAGCACACGAACACAAGCTGGTGAGAAAAACAAAGGTGGATATTAACATACATACATACATGAATACTTAAGTGACAGCAAATAATGAAAGCTCTTGCGGGAAAGACTGTTTCTTTTAACAATATAGGTCTCTCTCTCTCTCTCTCTCTCTCTCTCTCTCTCTCTCTCTCTCTCTCTCTCTCTCTCTCTCTCTCTCTCTCTCTCTCTCTCTCTCTCTCTCGTCGTGGAATGTAATAAGGCTATTTGTGACTTAAAATTCTGAGAATTTTTCTCTGCTTTGGCTTCTAATAACACACTAAAGAAAAACATTTTAGATTTACTACTGTTGCTGCTGCTGCTGTTATTGTTCTTACTACTACTGCTACTACTACTACTACTACTATTAATGCTACTATCGGAACTACTTTTGCTGCTACTACATTTACTATCACCAGTGCCTTCATTTCATCTCTTTTACTAGTAAACTCTGTAACATCCTCTTATCTCCAATCTATTTTATCACCAACAGAATTACATGTAGATATTCTGAAATTTAGTTGACCAATATTTTCCTTTCATATATTTCAATGGATTACTTTTCACGGAACTGAGATTATGCAAAGTGGATTTAGCTTTTGGTCCTCGATCTGCCTATTTGCGGAGCTCAGTCAAGCCCTCTGTTTCATAAATAAAGGAAGAGATTACGGGAAGGCAGCTAGAAAATTTCATTATCAATCACGGTAATATATTTGTCAAGATCATTTTCAGATTATTTTTTCCTTAATTTGAAAGTCGTGGTGCCGGAGAAGAAAGGAGGCGCAATTAAAGCCGGTTAATATCCTTGTCCATGGAAACTTCCTTTAAAATTCCTTTAAAGGTGGAGACGGTCGTGCAACTCAGTGTTATGGCACGGGACGAAATGAGTCCCCAGATGAAACTCAGTCTTTTCTTTTTCGTGTGAAATAAAAAAAAA
>NC_087177.1:2012500-2122500 GCF_035594125.1 Scylla paramamosain
TGGGAGGAGAAGCCTAAGTAAACAGTGTCCTGCACCAGACTGATAAGACTAAAGGTTGAGGGGGAAGAAGGTGTTTTGAGGAGGAGAAGCAGGAGGAGGACGAAAAGGGCAAGGACACGGGCGATAAGGGGGATGTGCTGGCGAGGGGAATGTGCAAATGGGATGAGGGTCGAGAAAAAAGAGGCTAAAAAATAGACTTGGAGAGAGGAGTAAGAAGGTATGATGAAAAATTAAGAGAAAGATCAATTGTATGTTCACTGTACGTCAGAAAGGAAAAGAGCTGGAGGTATTAGAGAAATAGGAGGATTAAAAGGCAATGTGAGTGTGTGTGTCTGTGTGTGTGTATGATAATAGTAACTTCGACAATAGATGCTTTCATTACATTATTATTATTATTTTTTTTTTTTTGTGGAGCTTCATATTACACTTAACATGAGTAACCTTAAACTCTTCCCCTTTCCTCTTCCCTGGTATTACATTTCCCCACACCTCTCCCCATTCTTCTCCCCTTATCTCCTTCCATCAGCCTCCACCCTCCACCACCCCCACACTATACAATCACTTTTCCTCATCCCTTCCACAATTTTCCTACGCCGCCCCTCCTGCTCTCTTGCTCCGCCATATATTCACCCTCCTCCTCTTTCCTCTCCTAATCGTTTACTCAGTTTTATCACCGTTCTTTCTCTCTACAGCCTTTCTTGTCTCAATCGTCTTTTATTTTTCCTCTCCAGCGTTCTCTTCCTCTCACGATTCGTCTCCATTCTTTTTCACTTCTTCATTCATCGACCTTTAGATTCTCTCTCTCTCTCTCTCTCTCTCTCTCTCTCTCTCTCTCTCTCTCTCTCTCTCTCTCTCTCTCTCTCTCTCTCTCTCTCTCTCTCTCTCTCTCTCTCTCTCTCTCTCTCTCTCTCTCTCTCTCTCTCTCTCTCGAACGCTCCCTCCATAATTTTGACACTCGGAGACTCATCTTAAAAAGAAAAATGACAGAAAACTTCAGTGTGTGTGGGGGAAGTGACCAGACAACACCGTGACTGCAGAGGAAAAACGCCAATTTGAGGAGTTATTTTCGTGCTCCTGACGAGTCACATGAAGGGGTGAGAGGATATTGAAAGAAAATGGGACACTATCTGAACGGAAAGCGAGGAAAATAAAAGGGATTCTTATTTGAAATTCAGTGTTTTTTTTTTTCATGATTCACGATAATCAGCGGAACTTACAACTGATAAATTACATCCTTCATAGGGAGCGAGGTTTCTTTTGCTTTTAATTTCACTGCCCGACTCTTCTTCTACATCCCTTTAGTGTCATTTTTTTCCCATCCTTCTTCGCCGCCATATTACCCTGTAGCTACTACGCCAAAATCATGCAATCAGTCAGTCCTTCCTTTTATGACCCCCTCTTTCATATTCCACATAGTTCTCCTCCTTCCACTCTTTCATCCTCCAGAAACGTCGCATTTTATTCCCCTCAAATGTTAGCACAAAGAGGAGTATCAGATGCATCATTAGGGGGTCTTATTAACTCAACCCTGATCACGCTTGGCCGGTCACAGACAAAGGTATACGACAGAACGAGGCACTCTAAATTCTTCCCCCAAAAAAGTCCCCAAGGAAAAAATATGAAAGAAAAGAAAATAACCTCTTTTCCTTTGTTTCTTCTTGCTTATTGTTCTCTCTCTGTTCGTTTGCCTTCGTCTCTCTCTCTCTCTCTCTCTCTCTCTCTCTCTCTCTCTCTCTCTCTCTCTCTCTCTCTCTCTCTCTCTCTCTCTCTCTCTCTCTCTCTCTCTCTCTCTCTCTCTCTCTCTCTCTCTCTCTCTCTCTCTCTCTCTCTCTATATATATATATATATATATATATATATATATATATATATATATATATATATATATATATATATCTCCATCTCTCTATCTATCTATCTATCTATCTATCTATATCTCTATCTTTCCCTACTTTCTTTGTGTATCTGTTTGTTGCTTCTCCAAACTCTGCACGATTTAAGGTTTGCTTTTCTTGGAGACCACAAAAATTCTGCGTAGGACGAGTGGATCTCATTTCTGTTTTGTGATACGATGGTCATTGCAGAGGGGAACCACCCTGCTGGAAATACGTATCAGTTCGTCTCTCCTTTGAAAATCTGAAGCGAAAAAAGCCCAGCAGAAAAGCGGTGGATATTAAAAATGTGAAGTAAGAAAGAAGATTCACTGTAGATTAATTCAGATACACTCATCTAAATGTTAAACGTATTGAAGAAAATTACATGTTAAAAGAGTCGTAGAACGTAAAAAGAAATATATGACTGCTAACGACAGCACATTTTGTTATCTCTTTTAAGAAACGTCATGACTTTACTGAGCAAAAAATGAAGTTCTAGCACATCTACAGTTATCAGTGGTGTCTTTCAACAAATTATACTCGAAACTCGTACCGCATTTCTTTGAAGAGAGGTCGCAACAGGCGAAAGATTAAAAGCATTAAAGGTTTAAAGTATTTAGCAACCATGGGTCAGTGAGAGCAACCTACCTACCATACTAAAATCACATATCTACCAAATTGGACAAAAACAGGAGAAACAGGACATTTATAGTGTGTACTTCCAACTAATACGTATTATCTGTAGAATATATATAATAAACGAGCGTGACACACAAAGGCGACAGAGAGATCCTGCCTCCGGTTACTCTCTCAGTGCTCTCCACGCAGGGAAGTTCGTAGAATTCCATGGGGAGTGTAAATACAATATTTCGCCCAGTGGCATTTCAGATACTCCCATTGCAGATCTTTTACTTGTTTGCCATTCACTGCATGCTATATATATATCTTAGAAATGCGCTTTTAAGATTGTGCGATATAAATAGCCGCACGTTTCTACAAATAACGATATATATATACCATAAATTAATCAAGTTTTTCAAATCATCAGTGTGATTTCGTCTCAGTATCAAGGCACGGCGAGAAAATGCGAAGATACTTTCTATGTATGACGTTTCTTTCCTCCAGCAGCGATACGTGAGAGTTCAGCCCCCTTCTCCCTCCTCCCACCACACACACACACACACACACTGACACACACACACACACACACACATGGCGGTTCATATAATAGAAAATCATCACTATCATCATCATCACTATTGTTGAAATGACATGAGAAGTGTTTGTTAACTATCACTCGTTTCTATATTTCCTTTTCCTATTTTTTTCTTCATCACCAATTGTTTCATTTAATTTCAGTTCCGCTCTCTCTCTCTCTCTCTCTCTCTCTCTCTCTCTCTCTCTCTCTCTCTCTCTCTCTCTCTCTCTCTCTCTCTCTCTCTCTCTCTCTCTCTCCTGTTCTCGATTTCTCTTTCATTTTTCTTTTAACCTTCCACGAATCATTTGCTTCCTGTCTCCAACATTTGTGTCATTACTTCTTCACTCGTCTTCCTTCCGTCTCCTTTCTATATACAGCCTGAAAACTCTCTCTCTCTCTCTCTCTCTCTCTCTCTCTCTCTCTCTCTCTCTCTCTCTCTCTCTCTCTCTCTCTCTCTCTCTCTCTCTCTCTCTCTCTCTCTCTCTCTCTCTCTCTCTCTCTCTCTCTCTCTCATTGCTTTGATTTCTGTCCCGAATTTCTCTATTTTCTGGTCAGTTATTGCTTTTACTCATCCTTTTTTTCTTATTCCCCTCTCTCCCTCTCTCTCTTTCTCCTCATTGACTTTCCTCTTTCTTTCCTCCCCTAGCGCCCGTTCCCCTCTCCTGGGCACAAAATGAAGAGGCAACAAAGCAGAGGTATCTCTTCTCTCTGACTTTGGAATTTTCTGTTTATTTGTTTGTCTCACTCGAAAGTTATTAAACGAAAAGATAAAATAGGAGTAAGTTATTAATTTTGTGATGTATACTTTAAGAGGCTCATGTACCAATTACTTTGTGGGTATTACTTAATATGAAAGTTTCAATGGAAGCTGGAGAGGAATTAAAACACACACACACACACACACACACACACACACACACACACACACACACACACACACACACACACACACACAACTATTCATTTATTTGTGTGTACAGTCAAGCCGCTTCAGCTGTGGATATTTGCAGAGTAAATACTGATGATTAAGGAAGCGGCAAATCCCACGCACGTCTGGTATTTGCCTTAAATTGATGCGCCAAGAGGTTTTTTTTCATATTCGCTTCTATTAGATATCAATAAATTACTACACCGAAATTACGAGTAACTCTGGATCTGAGCGAAATTATTGGTATTTTCTAATCTCTCTCCATAAATTTACTTATTCACCATAAAATAATGTTTAGTTCAAATGACTTTTTTTTTTCTGCGCCGGAAAATATTAAAGTGAAATTGTTCATATGACCGGTTGATGAAGTGTCAGTCTATTTCATGCAAACACAAACAGACGGACAGACAGAGAATTAAAATATAGACACACACACACACACACACACACACACACACACACACACACACACACACACACACACACACACACACACAGAAAATTAGACACATTGACAGACAAACATATAGACAAATCAAGCATATAGAAAGACACAAGAAATACACAGAATACTGATCAAAATTAACACACAAAGAAACTGAAAAACAGACAATCAGGTAGACAAACAGACAAACCAACAAACATATTCATAAAGCTGCATTGCCACCAACGCCTTTCAATACACACACACACACATACACACACACACACACACACGTAACAGCAAAACCAAGCGGACTCATGCATTGAAAAAAAAAAAAACATTACATTATTTTCGAAAACATATAAAAACATTTAATTCTGCACACAATTCCGCGAAAACCGCCAACAGTCCTCCTATCACTGTGATGCTCAGAAGCCGCACATTATTATTTTTTCCTCCTACGTATCATTATCGGACGTAGCGTTCTTTATTTTCCATATTGGGTTAAAAAAGAATGTGACTTTTGAGGCTGCACACACACACACACACACACACACACACACACACACACACACACACACACACACAGTCGAATGCGTAATGATGAAATTTACTGCAGTTTATTTCAAGCACGAAACTGATTGATTTGGGAAACTTGTCAAGCCTTGTACGTAAATTTCGACAAAGCAGATACCGTCCACGAATATTTCCCTATAACTCCTATGGTGAATTCCTTAACCTAACTTAACTGGACCTGAGATTGTTTAACCTGATTTATTCTAACGTAACACAGCCGAAAATCATATAGGGGAATCATTTTGATGCGAAATCACATAAGTTAACTAATCCCATGATATATTTCGTTGATATAACATAACCTGGCATAACATTACCTAATGGAACTTCAGGTAACATAACCTAATTTCTTACAGGGCATTAATTTTGGAATAAAGTCACATTAATTAACTCACCCCATGACAAATTCCTTTAAACTAACTTAACATAACTAAATAAACTTATACTTAACCTAATTAAACCTAACCTAACCTAACCTAACCTAACTTAACCTAACACTACTCAACCTAACTGAAAACCAACCTAACTAAACATAATTTCTAACATGGGAACACCTCAGGAGTAAAAACGCAGTAGACAGAAGCTTCAGGCAAAGAACAACGTAACGTCAAGTCAACACGGTGCCTTTGTTTCCGCATAAAAGTGTATCGTCCTTCTCTTCCACTGCAGCTTTAACGTCCGCCACTGAGTTACGAGGGACAGAAAACGGTGTAAGGTCAAGCAAAGCGAGTGAAAGAAAAAGACCGCCTAGTATTCATGCATTAAACTTTTATTCCCGCCGACGTGTTAATGACAGATTACGAGGAAAGTTACACTCACCGTTTGCCATGAAATTAAACGTGTTAGTAAAGAGATATTCGTAATCTTCCTTAATTCTGGGTATTCTTAATAAAAAATATTACTTTTTGTCCTAGTTTGATGGAGAGAGACAGAGAGAGAGAGAGAGAGAGAGAGAGAGAGAGAGAGAGAGAGAGAGAGAGAGAGAGAGAGAGAGAGAAGAGAGTTTCATTAGCGCGAGACACCCAACCTTCCTTCTCTCTCTCTCTCTCTCTCTCTCTCTCTCTCTCTCTCTCTCTCTCTCTCTCTCTCTCTCTCTCTCTCTCTCTCTCTCTCTCTCTCTCTCTCTCTCTCTCTCTCTCTCTCTACCACGTACCGAAATAGATTAAGCAGCATTAGGTCATCGCTTCTCTTTCCTGGCACCTCGAGTCTGCGTCTGCCTCATCCTCCCTCCTGTAGCTTCATTATTAACACAGATCATCATAAGGTGAGCGTACTGAGGTCTTGAGAAATGTGGCTTCCTCTCTCCTTCTTAAACTCTTCTTCCTTGTCTTCTTCTTCTTCCCCCTCTTTGTTACATCATTCTTTCATCTAATTTCATCTTTTGATCTTCCCCTCTTCCTGTTCCTTTTCCTCCTTCTGGTTCTCCTCCTCCTCTTCCTCTTCTTTTGTTATGTTGTCTTTCATTGCATTTCCCGTTGGTGGTCCTCCTCGTTTTCTATTTTCTCTTCTTCCTCTTTCTTATTTTATCCGTTTACTCAATTTTCTTCTCTCGTTGTTTTTTTTTCTCCACCTCTTTCCTTTTATTTTGCTTCTTTTATTTAATTTCATCCTCCTCCTCCTCCTATCTCTCTTTTTATCCCTCCTCCTCCCTCTTCCTCCTCCTCCTCCTGCTGCTCTTCTTTCTTCCTCCCTTTCCTGCTCCTCCTGCTCCTCCTCCACCTCTTCCTCTACGTCTTCTTTTCTTTTGTTACTTAATTGTTTTATCTAACTTTCCTCCTCCTTCTCCTCCTCCTCCTCCTCCTCCTCCTCCTCCTCCTCCTCCTCCACCTCCTCCTCCTCTTCCCCCTTCTTCTCTTCCCTTTAAGTTTCTTTTTTTCCTGCTGCTTTCCTCTTTTTCCTCTTCTTTGTTGCCTTATTCTTCTATTTCATTTCCTCCTCCTCCTCCTCCTCCTCCTCCTCCTCCTCCTTCTCCTCCTCCTCCTCCTTCTCCTCTTCTCCTTAAATACACACCTGGACACACGCAACTACTAATATGAACGAAGTCGAGGGTTGGTACAATGATACAATAAAGTCAAGGGTTGGTGGATCTGAAGATTACACAAGGAAGGGCTGTATGGAGGTCTCCCGTTCCCTCCTATAATATATTTTTCCACAACCTTACAATAACAGAGTACTAAAGGAGAAGAAATGACTGCATAAACTGACGTGGAATGAAAGTTAATGACAAAAACAGCAGGGAAAAGAAAGGCGGGGGAAAACAAGAAATAAAGAGGACATTATGCACGGTTGTGGGGGAACGGGTGGTGGAAGGAAGAGCCGCCAGATATGTGGGGAAAGTTGAAATACATGACGCTGGCTTATGAGGGAAGACAAGAAGGGGGGGGGCAGGAAGGAAGTTGGTGATGGGTGATGGTGATGGCAGACACTGAGGTCCCTTAGAAGAAAGAATGAAAAGTTTATCAAGTATGTATCTCATGAAAATATAAAACTTAGGAAAATGAATGGATGACGAGAGGAATACAGATAAACAGACGAAAAAGGAGGCAGTTAAAAAAAGACCTGTAATGAAAAATCTATATATTGTCCTGCACGTCTCAGGAAAATAGAACACTTAGTAAAAAGAATGAATGATGACATGAATTAAAAGAAACAGACGAAGAATAAGAAAAAAATAAAGTAAGAGAGAAAACCATGGAAGAATGAAATACAATATTTTCATTCACTAATGCACTAAGGGAGAAGAATGAAAAACAACAGTAAGATGAGGGAGAGAAAAAGGGTCAAGGAAAGGAGGAAAGGAGGGAATATTTATAAAGACCCTGCAAAAAATTGATCTATCTATCTCTGTCTCATTCTATTCACCCGTGTCAGACTCATGTTGAAAATCGGTGAAGTGGAGAAGCCAGAAATGATGAAATATATAGACATGTAACTTTTGGAGACGGATGAGTGAAAAGACTGAAGACTGAAAGGGAAATAGTAAAAGTGAAAGAGTAAAGAAAAAAAAACACTGAGCGTTTAAAAGGTTGCAACGCCAGCCCACACAGAGGCCACAGGCGACAAGGACCAGAACCCATTTCCCTCAGAATTACGGGACGCAGAAAGCAGGAAAAAAAACCGGGGGGAAGAGAAAAAAAAAAAAAAAAAGGAGCAGAGGACGAGGCTAATGGTGGAGGGCGAGTGGCTGCGGTTCCTGGCGGCGGGAGTGACTGAAGGGAGGTTAACTAGCCGCTGGGAAAGGAAGGAAAAGAAATATGAAAAGTAAAGTAAAAGTCATCTATCATAGTCACGAAAGCGAGCAATCAATCATTTTTCGTTATTTCATCCTGCCTCTCTCGCAATTCTTTCTCTTATTTCAGTTCTTTGTCTTTCCCTCTCTCTAGATATTTCGCCTCTTAGTTTCTCCTTATTTTTCTTCCTCCTCCACCTCCTCCGTGCTCCCTCCTGTGATGGATAAGTAAAAATTTATAGAAAACTCTCTCTCTCTCTCTCTCTCTCTCTCTCTCTCTCTCTCTCTCTCTCTCTCTCTCTCTCTCTCTCTCTCTCTCTCTCTCTCTCTCTCTCTCTCTCTCTCTCTCTCTCTCTCTCTCAAACCTAATGCACCGGCCACTTATCCCAAATCTAACGCAATTCTCAGCTTTCCATCCTTCGAGTCCACTCTCCCTCCAGCTCAGTCTTGCATGCTCCTTTACACATTTTATCCAGCGATTCTCTGTATTAATTCTCTCTCGTCCGCCGCTCCTTCCCCTCACGTTTCATCAGCGCCTCTGGAAACCCTCAGCAGTCGCGGGATGGAAGTCTAATCCTTCACGGCTTGAGTTCCTTTAATTTTACGGACGAATACACGCTATAGGATTAATATCGCCGCGGTGACCGGAGCAATATCTGTGTATAGTACAGGAGTATATGCTCATCACTAGCTTATTTTACTGATATGACAGTCGTTAGGTTTATTTCATTGATATGAGACCCATTCGTAGGTTCATTGATGTGACAGTCGTTGGTTTATTTCACTGATATGATACTCATTTATGGGGTATATATACATTATTTATTATATGAAAGTGCTGCTCCCCCCCTCCATATCTCTGGTGCTGCAAGAGAAAGAGCAGGAAAAGCAATGAGGACAGTTTTCCTACTGCGTGTTGTGTTTCCAGGGACTTTGTAAAGTGATGAGGGTAAGGAGAGAGATGCAGCTAGGGAAGGGGGAAGCCGTCAGCCAGTCCAGGGGAACACAAGAAAAAGAGCAGGGCACTGTAAAGGCAACGCAGGAAATGCGATAAGAGCGCAGCTTCCTTACAACGTGTTGAGTTTACAGGGACCTGTAACGGAATGAAGGTAAGCGAGGGTGATGCTTCTAGGCAAGGGAGCTGTCTGCCAATCTAGCGGAACACCGGGGGATACTGAGTTATGAAGTTATGAAGGGAAGACTGCCGACCGCCTCTCTGGCCATGACTCCGGATATTGTCAAGAATTTAAGAGTAAGATAATCAAATAAACTCCTCCTTTCTACTCACTGTCTTTAAGTAAAACTATGCGTTATTGGATATTCTTTTCAATTTTCTATCCAAGATTTTTCAGGGAATGGGATATTTAATGGTACAAAAACTGAATAATAAAAGGCATAAGGAGGTCCGCGGGATATCAGAATATTAGTTAAATTACATTTTTTTCATCATTTAGACTTTTTCTGATCGATGAATTCTAGAAAGAGACAACCGTTATCGAAACTTTCTACTCACTTTGAAGAATAATTTTCAGAGAGACCTCCAGATATTGGTGGATGTACTAAGTGTGGTTCGGGGTGTCGGAGTGTCGTTTCCCGTCCGCTGGCCGCTGACTCCCCTCTTTTGCGTAAATAAATAAGCCAATAAATCTGTCAATAGAAAGATTTGTGTCAGTCATGTTTCATTGCCATGTGTTCATGCGGATGCTGCTGTTCGGGTCACTTCCAGGAGGTTCACCTTCATTTCAATTTGTTTAAAATGATTCAGAACTTAAAAATTACTGTTGATATAATATTTCCTTCTTTTTATGACTCATTAACCTTAAACAACAGCGCAATTTTTGCTTTGCTCGCCAATGAGGGAGGAACTAACTGCCCCCACTAATTAACACTGACATTCATATTAAACGCGGCGAGCGAGACCCAGGGCCCACCACACTGCCAAGGGAGGGAAATACTCACGCAAATCTGCTTTATATGACCACACACATGATATCTTTTAACGCCTGGCACCATAACAACAAGTAGAATAATCGATTAGAAAATATAAAAACAAATAAGACACTTGTATACAATCTGGAGATAATATGTAATGGCGGAACCTCCTAATAAGAATAGTAAGAGAAATTTTACGAACATTGGAGGAGGCATTCAGGAAACACTTCATGCAGAGATAAAATAAGTGAAAGCGTTTTAATTATCAGTACATGGCTGGGGGACTGGCACCTTCAATGAGTCTTTTTTATGAAGCTCTTTTAGTTGCCTTTGTCCAGAGTTTCCTCGTACAAAAGAAAATAATAAAATGATAAGGTGAACACGAGCTGCCCATGTAAACTCCCTTTCTCTTTCTGTTTTTTCTTTCTGCCAATGACTTGTACTGCTTCAAAGGAAGAGTATATAAAAAAAAAAACTTGAGCCAACTCTTTAGAATATTCCGTTGTAGTTTATTTTTGAAAGAGAGAGAGAGAGAGAGAGAGAGAGAGAGAGAGAGAGAGAGGAGAGGAGAGAGAGAGAGAGAGGAGAGAGAGAGAGAGAGAGAGAGAGAGAGAGAGAGAGAGAGATAATGAGATGAATTTTCTTTTATATTGATTTTTCTAGCCTTGCTGGGGCTCAATGATAAGTAAAAAGTATATAAAATGTCCACATGTTGGATTAAAAAAATTATAAAGTAGTTAGAAACATGCTAAGGAAACACACGAGTACTAATGCATATGTTCTCCTGCATTTCAGAGAGAGGATATGCAGTGGAAACAAACTCGTGCTTTAGTCTAAGTTTCCCTACAAACTTTCAGATTCTTTTGTCAAGTCAATATCCAGCGCGGGGTGTATGTTCGCGTAACAGCCTGCGACGCATCCTGTGCAGTGTTGCCATTTAAAGGTACATAAAAAGTGACTTATGACGCCCATCTACGTATGAATGTTTTCCTTCTTCTTCTTCTTATTGTTTATTACTCTTTTTCTTCTCTTCTTCTTTTCTTCTTTTGTACATTTAGTGCTGCCCATAAAATTACTTACGTATCACTTATAAAAGAGATCATAAAAATTTATTTTATGTATCTTTCGAACGGCAGATGTTTGGCGAGAAGCACTATCAGCGAGAGGAAGAACACACACACACACACACACACACACACACACACACACACACACACACACACACACACACACGCAAACAGTATGCACAAATGAAACACAGGTGAATGCCATCCACTCATGACACACCAAACAAGACTCCACGTTAAATTTCCAACACTTTCATTAAAACTTTTCCGTGCCAGCGATGCACACTCAAGTTAAATTGAAATACTGAGCCATTAGTTCCTCGCAGGGGCGTCTCCCCAGGGTTTCGACGGAAGTCACTCAGGAAGGGTTACAGCAAATTAATTAAACTCCAGTTGTTTCTGTCAGGGACGTGCCAGCTTCCTCTCCTTTCTTGCTTAAGAATGATCTGACTTTTCTTCCTTCGTTTTCTTCATTAATCATTTACTTGATTCATCTCTTCTCCTTCCTACTTCCTTCTTCCTATCATGCATATTTGTGTGTGTGTGTGTGTGTCTGTTTGCGGGTGTTTGCGTGCGTGCGTGCGTCCAGTGTGTGTGACTTGGATACAAGCAATTAATAATTAGAGGCGTTCCCAATAATATCCCTGATGGCTGCGTCAAATATATACAAATAATATGCAAAATAATTACTATTTATATATTATTTGTATAGTTTTTTCCCCACTTATTGAAAGCCGGTTTGAGACTGTCATTAAGTCAAATGAAATTAATTCGCTTTCAGACGTCACATTTCAGCACAAAATGAACATTTGTATGCAGCAATTCGGTCCAGCCGTCACGGGGATATTGGAAAGCCTTCTTGGTCCCTCCGACCCGTGTTTCTTTTTGTCCTTCAGCCTTTTCTTATTGGGCCTCCTGCTTCCATCCTCCCCCTCCTCTCTCTCTCTCTCTCTCTCTCTCTCTCTCTCTCTCTCTCTCTCTCTCTCTCTCTCTCTCTCTCTCTCTCTCTCTCTCTCTCTCTCTCTCTCTCTCTCTCTCTCTCTCTCTCTCAGCCTTCGTACCTACTCATATACTCATATAAATTTCCTTGGGAGTTTAAGCCTCATAAGCCTACTGAGGAATGTTTATTAATCTTTCTGAAGTATGTAAATAAGAGGAATTTCAGGATGGTGGAGGAGACGGTGGTGATGGTGGTGGTGTATGTGATGGGTTGGCGGAGTGGAGGCGGACTGGTTGAGTCCAAAGTTTAAACTAGTGGAGGACTGTAGCAATTCTGGCTTCCAAACCGACTTGTCAAGCGCTGGGCGTGGGGGCGAAAGACTAATCGAGTCATCTGCTAGCTGCCTCGGGATGCGACGGTGTTTCACAAGCTTCATCTAACAAAGCGAATGAGTGAGTGATTGTGCACCTGGTGACAGCCAACAACGCTCATTGGTGCTTCACACTTTTAGCTAAAATTAGAACATTCTTGTCTCCAGTTTGAAGAAAATTATGTAATCCCAGCTACTCTATGGAAATGCTTCCTGTTACATGGGGACCAGAATTGCACCGCTGAATCTAGATGAGGCCCGACCAGTGACAAATATAACTTTGGCGGAGCCTGTACGTGCCCCTGAGGTTCACGGCGAGTCTCGCAGGGGAGGAGCGCTGCTACATACACTAGCTGCGGGAGCGTCACGGCGTGTCCGTTCACGTGGATAGGAAGCGGGTCCAATTGAAAGGCCGAGAAAAAGGGTGGCGGAGTATCGCGCCCATCTCACGGACCTGGTGGCAGACCGGCACAGATGGGAGTGCCCGCCACTCAGCGAATGACTCAAGAATGGTCTTTTTTTCAGTTGATGACCCAAGAAAGGCCCTTTTTTGCATTTAGTGACCGAAGGAGGGCTTCTTTTCAATTAATGACTCGAGAATGGTCTCTTTTCAGATAGTGACCCAAAAATGATTTCGAGTGACTCAAGGATGGTTTCATTTTATGGCAGGCCACAAAGGGTTCATTAGGTGCTCGGCCTGGGAAAGAATGAATGAATGAATGAATATGTGTGTGTGTGTGTGTGTGTGTGTGTGTGTGTGTGTGTGTGTGTGTGTGTGTGTGTGTGTGTGTGTGTGTGTGTGTGTGTGTGTGTGTGTGTGTGCGCGCGCGCGCTCTCGCGTGTGCCTCTGTCTATCTATATGCTGCCCACGGCTGCCTCCAGATCAATTTCCGCTGTCGAAAAAGTCACGTAATTGCAGGATGCGGAATGGAAAACGTACCCAGCCTGACCTCAAACTTTAATTCATAAGATTGCGGAGGTGTGTGGATTCTGAAACTTCGAGGGCAAATACTAATATCTTGAGGACCAGTTTGGACAGGGGGGAAAAATATATATATATATATATATATATATATATATATATATATATATATATATATATATATATATATAATATATATATATATATATATATATATATATATATATATATATATATATATATATATATATATATATATATATATATATATATATATCGACTTTTTGTCACTATTTTTTTAGCTTCTGTGTGTGTGTGTGTGTGTGTGTGTGTGTGTGTGTGTGTGTGTGCGTATGAGCTATTACCAGTAGTCACTGTCGTCTTCTTTCCTCCAACTCTACCCTTTTTTTTCTTTTCTTTTCACTCTCCTTATTACATCTAGCCCACCATATGTACAACTCCGAGCTTTCACCTTCCATTCTCCTATCTCATGTATTTTTTAACTAATCTCTCCATTCTTCTCTTTTTCTTCATTTTCTTTTCCTTATATTTACTTGCTCTGCCTTATTCTCCTATTCCTTCCTTTCTCGTCTATTCCCCACTTATTAGTTTTCATCCTTTCTTCGTTCTACAGCTAGGAAATTCTTGTTTCTTTCTTTCCCTCTTCTCTTCTGATCTTTTCCTTACTTTTTTTTCTGTTATCTCTTTTATCTTCATCTCTTTTCCGCCTCAAAATCCTTGACTTTTACCTTTTGTTCACCAGCTAGTATCTTATCATCATATATTCTCTCATGTCTCCAACTTTACTATATTATTCTCTCTCTCTCTCTCTCTCTCTCTCTCTCTCTCTCTCTCTCTCTCTCTCTCTCTCTCTCTCTCTCTCTCTCTCTCTCTCTCTCTCTCTCTCTCTCTCCATCTCTCCTTTCTTTCCATCTCTTTCCTGCCTCAGAATATTCAACACCCATCCTCCTCCATTCCTTCATCCTCCACCAGCACCATCCTCATCTCTCCATCAGGTCACACTGCCCTATTTCATTACGTTTTCTCAGTATTGCATCACTGACAACGTCAAGAAAACATGTAATTTAATTTCCCCCCTTCCAGACCAGCCAATGTGCCGCACTGGGAAAAGCTAATACAGAGAATAGAATAAAAGTTGGAGGAACTTGAGCGACCAAACTAGGTCAGGTAACGCTGAAGGGGAGGCAGGAACGATTGGAAGAATGTTGCTGTATTAAGGAAGTCAAGGTCACGAGAAGTTGAGGTTGGTCAAAGAGAGTTTGGTGCGAGGGAAGTTAAATAAGTCCAGGTGAAGGAAGCAAGTTAGGAAATTTTGCAAAAAAAACATAATTAAATCTTTTGACAGAGAACCAAAATCAATTTAGAAATTCTGAAAGACTGAGAAGAAATTTCACGAAAATCAAATCACTAAAATTTGTATTAAAAAAAAAATAAAATATCCACGAGAAAAGCAAGAGCCATATTACCCAACCTTGATGATAGAAAACAGATAATTACATCCACAGTCTTGTCCAGAATAATTACAAGGAAACACTAATCACCCAAGAGCAACTTTGCCCTTTTAAAACACTGTGAGAAGATTAACGCAGCAGTTATAATCAGAATTACGACGCAGAAAATGAGATGCAAACATTCTTTCTCATATACTAGAAATACTGGCGAGAAGGAATAGTAATGCAAGAAGTGAGTGCGTTAAGTCTGCCTCAACCAACAGCTTTTCACCAGCGCGGCCTCTCACCTTGACACATTTACATTTCTCCTCGTCGTGAATATTGACTTACAAATGTCCACTAAACAAAGGGTAACATTTCTGGTAAACTAAACAAGTTGCCCATTTAATTCTAAAATATATTAAATGCTTCACCATCAGTCCAATGATAAATAGCGCAACAAACACGTGTATTTTGTTAAGCGAAAACAGATTGTGAACAAAACACACATAATATTGTTGTTTGGCGTACAAGCGTGACACACCCCGGTCAGCGCAAGCAAGGCAAAAAAACACACACACACACACACACACACACACACACACACACACACACACACAAGGGGAGCAATTTCCTAGGATAACAAAACATTCCCATTCGTCATCGCCTGGTTTGAAATCTTTTCGCTCTCCCAAAACTTCACGTGGGGGAACACAGGGAGCGGCATCAGCAGCAACAGAAGCAGGCGAGGGAGGGAAGACGTAACACCGAAAAATACATGAATAGTAAGCGAAAAATAGTGAGAAACGAGAGAGAGAGAGAGAGAGAGAGAGTGAGAGAGAGAGAGAGAGAGAGAGAGAGAGAGAGAGAGAGAGAGAGAGAGAGAGAGAGAGAGAGAGAGAGAGAGAGAGAGAGAGAGAGAGAGAGTGGAAAACCGCTATTAGAGACGAAACCCAAATTTAATGTTCCAGAGGACAGGAAAAAAATATAATCAATTTGCCTGTAACCGAGGAGACGACGGGAAGGAAGGAAAGAAGTGGAATGGTAAGAGGAAAAGAAGGAGGAGGACCGGAGGGATGAAAAAGCAAGCAACGAGGAGGGTGATGTAAGAAGATATGAGAGGGCTGATGGAAATAAGGAAAGATGGATGTCAGTAATGTTGAAAAACGTGTCAAAAAAAAAATATGACGAGAAGTTATGGACGGAGAGGAAGATGAGAAAGGAGGAGGAGGAGGTGGAGGAGGAAGAGGAGGAGGAGGAGGTGGAGGAGGAGGAGGAGGGAAAGAAAGAAAAAGAAAAAAAAGATTGAAGAGCATGAGGGAAGAGCATGGGGAGGAGGAGAAAGGATAGAGAAACGAAGGGAAAATGTTTGAGAGGAGTGTGGGTGGAAAGGGCGTGTGAAATATGACAGAAAGAAAGAAGCAATATTTTTCGGAAGCCGCAGGACAAAAGCAAGTTACTGAGCTGGAAAGAGATGCATAATTTTAGCCTTGGGAAGGAGAAAAGTCTTGTCCTTGAGATAACAGCTTACTGGAGAAGTAGAGAGGAGTTTCCATAACAGTAAGAAGTGGCCTAGGCTTGAATTATATAGGCCTACTTAATGAATGGCCTAAAGGGGAGCAGGGGGAACGAATAGTATATGTGCGGAGTTCTGACAAATGGGAAACTAATATTTTTTACTAATTTAATGCAAGGAAACTTTAGGTTTTTCCTTCTCTGCACTGTATCATGGACCTTTGGATTACAGTGACCTCCTTCCTTTTGTTTTTTATTGATTTTGTTACGTATTTTTATTTTATCTATCTATTTCTTTTTGTGGAAGACTTAGACGCCTTGAAGAGACAAAAAATAACATACATGAATAAACTCAGTAAGTACAGCATCTCTGGCTTCTAGTGATACTTTAAACAGTGCTGCGCAAGGTCAATAGTTATATACGAGTACAGTGATGAATATAACAAATGAGCTGCCGCCTTCAGCCTCCAGAACACGCGAGATTCCTGAATGTATAATCTGGTTTTGTATTTTCGTGCTTTTTATTGGCTAACCGGACAATGCGATATAAGTAAGCCCAACTGTGGCTTTTCATAATGTATAAGTTCACTGGGCGGGAATTCATGTAGATTTCAACGTCTTTATTTTAGCATCTTAAATTATTTGCTCTGTCTTTACGAATGATTTGTAAGAGAGAAGTTTCCTATCGTTTATTAATGATACTAGATTACTGTGTGTGTGTGTGTGTGTGTGTGTGTGTGTGTGTGTGTGTGTGTGGATATGTGGCTATGAAAGGAGCTTCTATTTTGTTACGTCACCACCAGCACAACCCCGCCACACCATTACGGACAGTCGCTTTGGCTCTACTCCAGGTGACTTACATAATGCAAACCTGACGATCACTGGCCGGGACGTGGTGGTGTATCTCAACATAAGGTTTACATAATTATACCCAGGACTCCCACCATCCACACGTGTACACCTCTTCACCACGACCACTGTATCCATAACACCATCACCACGTGCACCACCACAACTATCATCACCACCCATACTACCATCCACGTCACCATCAGCATCACAGCAACGACCACCATGATTCTACTACCACCATTCTTACTATAAACACCATAGCCACGAGTACCACAACAATACAAACCAACACCTACACCACCAGAACCTCCGTCACTGTCCCTGCTACCATCACAACAATCACTGCACCTCTTACTTCCATTTCCAAGAGAACAACTGAAATTTTATAGCCACAATGGATGACTCTCTCCTCCTCGTCGTCCCTTAAACTGATTCGTGGTGCTGTGTCTTCTCTCGGCGCGCCCGGAACCCAGCGCCGACTGACTCAGGAAGCGCAGGATCCGGTGCCGCAGCCATAACGCTCAGGAAGTCGTTGCTACTCCAGACCAGACCACCGATAAGTCTTTGTGGATAAAAAAAAAGAGGAGCAATTTTGGCGCATACCTCTAACTCCCATGCACTGTGCCCAGCCAGGTCTCTCTGCCAGGGAGTCGACCCTTTCACCGTGAATACCTTCTCTATATTAAAGAGTAAGAGGGAGGAAGTGCAAGCTGAGGGAGCGAGAGGAAGTGGCGCTTTATATTGATTCTGGTGAATATTTTTATGAAGGAGACGTAAGACGGGACACTACATGGAGAAAATATTTTCGGGGGAGAATGACAACATACTTAATCACTAAATGATGTTGCTGAACGAGTCAACAATGAAAAAGTGTTCATTTTTATCTTATCGCTAAAAAGAGAATCATAAAACTAAATTATTAGCATATTCATCTAACATACTTAATATACTTTAGCGAAACAAATTACTAAAAGAAATTTCTGTTGATAAAGTTTGAGCGTCCGCCTCCCTTCCCTCCCTTCCCTCAGGGTCTGGATGTGGCGTCAGCAAGCGGATATTTACGACAAGCAGGAATATCCGGCCAATCGCCCAACAAATCTGTAGAGGAGTCACATCAGAATCTCTTTGTTCAGCCGGAGACAAAGAGACGGCCATAACACTGACGACTTTTACGTATCTACAAAATGCCGAAGTGACTGACTGACTGATTGACTGACTGACGGATTGACTAGTTGATTTATTAGTTAAATCTAATACACAGCAACGGTAGAGTTACACAGCGATGACCGAAGTGACAGCAAATGAAGGAAGAAGGAAAGGGACGAAATGAAGACAAGAGAGCGATGTGCAATACCTCGGAATGACAAGTGGAAAATAGCTCCCTCCAAGTGTGTGACTAAAGCGACTGAAGCGAAGGAAAAAAGAAAAACAGAGAGAGAGAGAGAAAGAGAGAGAGAGGGAGGCAAAAAAAACGAAGCAGGGAGGTGTGGAAGCAAAGAAGAATGTCGAGTACGTCGTATGACCTCCTCGCTGGCAATTATTGGAGTCGGGGATCGATAGCAAGATGAAGATCTAATTACCGAAGAGTTTGCGTGGCGACGTGCGGAGTGGCGGCAGGTGAAAACATTAATTAACACACATGAGCTGCCTGTCTCCTTCCCTCCGCCGCCGCTACACCGTTTTGGGATCTGTTCCCTCTCACCCGTCGTCGCTCTCCTCCTCCTCCTCCTCCTCCTCCTCCTCCTTCTGCTGCTTCTGCTATTGTTATCGTCTCCCCTTTGCGTCCGTCTTTCATTCCGTCCCCCACAGTAATACTCTATTTACTTTGCCTTCGACATTTCTCCTCTTCCTTCTTCTCCTCCTCTCTCTTCTCCTCCTCCTCCTCCTCCTCCTCCTCCTCCTCCTCCTCCTCCCTCTTCTTCACTTGATATTATTACAGTCTTCTTTCGTTTCGTTCCTTGGAATAATACAATTGATTTTTTTCTTCATTTTTCCTTCTGTCCTTCCTTCCTTCTTTCTTTCTCTTCCTCCTTATTAATTGTTTTATCTTGGTGTGCAGCGCTCCATTTGATCTTCGACCACTGGATCCCTCTCGTAAAAACCTCCTTATTTAAAACACTGATAAGGGACGCAGTAAGTTCTCAATTAGACTTGTATGGGTTTCTCTCTCTCTCTCTCTCCCTCCTCTCTCTCTCTCTCTCTCTCTTCTCTCTCTCTTCTCTTCTCTCTCTCTCTCTCTCTCTCTCCTCTCTCTCTCTCTCTCTCTCAGCGCGAAAATTCTACTTTAATATAGGAAGAGGCGTATGTTATGGACAAATCATTATTGAAGACGGTGAGGTGAGAGAGCAGAAAAATAATGCTGGCAGTCCTAACGCACTTCTATTAGCAATAAATAAACACTACATGCAACTTTTTCTCTCGGGTTCGTTCCCAAAATCATAATCAAGATGCCCGTGATAGCCGTGATAGCGCAGGAGGGGAAGAAAGAAGAAAAAAAAACTGAAGAGGCGAGACGTCAACAACACTGAGAATGTCAACAGTAGATTATAAGCACTTGTGGGAGAGGAAAAAAAAGTAGAAGAAAGTTAGAAAATGTTCATGTCAGCCGTCGCAATAAGACCACTCAGAACTTGGACAAAGGAAGGGAAAGAAAAGACACACCAAAAACAGCAGGTCTATCTACAAAGTTATATGGGAAAGTGCCTGGGAGAGGGAGGGGATCGAGGAAAGAAAATTGAGAACTGGAGTGGAAAGACAAGAGAGAGGCGGACCGAGGAGCGATTCACCACTCAAAAGATGAAATGCGCGGGCAATGGAGACCCGGCCAATTAAAGTACTGGTGTGTGAATGAATGGCGCCTGCAGGGAGGTGCTGTATTATAAGTTTTCCTTGATATTTATTTCATTACAGCGTACCCCTGCCCAACCACGATACAGTAGCTACAAAACATCGCTGGTTACCGCACCATGTTCATTATAACAAGTATCCAGTTTAACCACTGTAAGCTACTATACCGCAGAGCACTCACACATCACAGGCTAATTATCCCCTCCACATAGCACACACACACACACACACACACACACACACACACACACACACACACACACACACACACACACACACACACACACACACACACACACACAGACACACACACCGCCCAACCGCACATTTGTTGGGGGTCAAACTGCCTTCTAAAACAGAACTTCCACGCAGGTTGGCAACAGTCTCGCAAAACGCATTTAGTTGAAGAATAATGCCAATATACTAATACCTGAAGCCGAAATTGATCTACACCAATTATAATAAATAAAAATTGAACAGGGTAAGGACTGAGGAAGATAACACCTGAATTACCTAATGGATCCCCACTGATAAACGTTGAAGTCTGAGCAACCATAAATTTATGGGTGTAAACTTGGACTAAGCGATGCTTCATCAAATAAAACGTATAACTTGCAGGCGCTGGATGATGAATGGAAGATCCCAGTACGGGGTGAGCGGCACTCAGGCAAGATATATGAGCGAGGACAAGTCAATGATATACTGTCCACTGCTTATATGAGACGCGCGGTTGATGTATTGACTGGTGCTCCTAGCCTCGCTCTTTTTGAGGCGATAGACGCTCTCATAACAAGCCGTGGTAACCCGCTGTGTGGACGAGGCAAGAAAAATGTCGTTATGGAAATTTATCGGTATCCATGACTTTTTCCAATCCCGTCTACTCTCTCTCCGTCTATTCCCAATATCGAGCTGGCACAGAAGTAGTCCATCCTCACCCACTCCTTTCACTTACCCGCCAGTAGTCATGTGTTTCCTCCTTGCTGCTTCCTGAAAAGAAAATTTATTTTTGGCTAACCTGTGTCGCTAGTTTAAAAATATACAATTTGTAAACGTGGCAATAGTGGTAGTGCGGATGCTGTTGATACTAGTGGTGCTGTCGCTGTCGTTCCTACTCTACTATTGATGTTTCTACTACTACTACTACTACTACTACTACTATTAATACTAATACTGCTACTACTACTACGACTTCAGCTCATACTAGCACCAGTAGCCACAACCGCAGCAGCAGCAGCAGAACTGAGAGCAACAGTCAAAGTATTATCCAGGGTGTAGCAGTTGTCCAGTAAAAAACTAAGAAGAACGTTCAAAGTAAGAAAAAGAATGTTCCACTGAACGTGCATGAAGAAGGAAACAAGACTCATTAATAGTCTGACCTTTAACTGCTAATGAATCACCTTGAAACTCCAAAGTCAAGATAAACGAGCTGCCCTTCATTCTCTTAAGTTACCCAAAGGCGCCCTGTCGACTATGCCTTCACATGAACACAGCGCTTTAACTTTTGTTGTTTCGTCTCTACCAACAGAAGGTAATTTCCACGCGCTACCTCCTTCGTGACTACCAGTACCTCCGTCACCCTCCCCTCAGCATCTTCTTAGTGTCAGATTTTTAGGAGTGGTATTCAGAGTGGTTTTAATGATACCACTTACCATAATAATAACCTTTTTGTCATCGTAACTACAGCAGTATGTTTTCCTTTACTCAGAGATAAAAATAATAAATAAATAAAACAAAATGCTAATCTTAGTTTATTTTAATTTTTGATTTACTCTTCCTTATTTTTTTTCATTAATTTTATACTTTCTAGTTTCTTGCTTTCTTTTTATCACGTATTTTCTGGTTTTCTTCCCTTTCCTTCCCTTCTTCCTCATCTCATACATTCTAGCTCCTTTTCTTTTCCTCCTTCTTTTCGAATTTTCTTATTTCCTTCCTTTCCTTTACTCCCTTCCCTCCTTCCTTTGTCCCTCTCCAATATAACAAACACCCCGCTGCCCCTCACCCTCCTAAGCAGCACGTCGCACAAACGGGTTTCATTTCCATGTGGAGCACTTCACTACCTTGTTACTGTCAGCTCCCCGCCGTTGGGAAGGTCCAAGTGTGGCGTGGGCGAGGGAAATGGTCCACCCAAGTATCAGAACCAACTTTTTCCTTTTCTCACCGAGTTCAGTTTTCAAGCGGTGAAAATAAGGTTGGAATGTAACGCCCGGTGCCTCCATTCTTAAAGGAAGTGCAGTCAATATCAGCGTAAAGTCGTCAGGTTATTGAATGTCACGATGCCCCACAAGTTTGGAAGAGTTTAAGCTCGGGAAAAGACGGTAAAGATTTCGTATTTATTTCACGTTTGTGTCGCAGGGAAAAGAAATATCGGAGCTTTTGTTTCGTTAAGTTCATAAAGTTGGTAGGTCACCTCTCACTGTCTGTGTGTGTGTGCGTGTGTGTGTGTGTGCTTCTATTAATTTCCGTTTCCACACGATCCAATCATCAACATTTAAGTGAATTCCAACACTGAAGACATTCCACAGAGTTAATCGTGCATTCGTTCAGGGTGACAAAGTTCTCTCTGAATGCACACACTAGTATAAATGTAAAGTTTTTACTCAATATTGACTTTATGAATCTTCTACTACGTGTGTGTGTGTGTGTGTGTTCTCCAACGTCACGTCCACCACCTTCTCCAGTTCCTCCTTCCTCTTGCACATCGTCGTTCCTTCTCTAATTTCATCTTACTAGTCTTTTTCTTAGCAATCCTTCCACGTTTCTCTCTTTCATATGTTCCTCCTTCTTTCTCTTCTTTCTTTCCCACTTTTCCTTCCACCACCGCGTCAGACTGCCTCGTCACGTGTGTTGCAGGGCAGTGAGGTCTCAAGGCGAGGCATTCTTTGGTCTAGGAGAGAGAATACCAGTGCGTGGGTAAGGCTTCATGTCTCTGTCTAACCTCCTCTTTGTGCCTGGCAGGACAGAGTGAAGCTGAGGGGAGTTTCAAGTGGCAGGAGCTGAGACGGTGCTTTTAGGATCAAAGTGTATTTTATCTAAGGCTGCATCACGGTAAAGTAACACGCGAGAGCTGAAAAGAGCATGTTTCCTTGTACCTTAGTGGCGTAGATTGGAGTGGCGTACTGGTAGGGTAGGTTAAAGCATGCAAGAGCCGGCCTGAGATTGAGGTAGGGCAGGACAAGGCGAGGATCCTTCGGCACTCTCAGCTTTAACACAGAATAGCGCCAGTGATATTATATAGAAGGCTCAGCGTGCTCACGATGCACCTCCGCTGGACCTGAAGAGAACAGATGCTTTCTTCTTTTCCTCTTCATCCTCCTCCTCCTCCTCCTCCTCCTCCTCCTCCTCCTCCTCCTCCTCCTCCTCGTCCTCCTCGTCCTCCTCTTCTTTCTCCTCGTCCTCCTCTTCCTCCTCCTCCTCCTCCTCCTCCTCCTCCTCCTCCTCCTCCTCCTCCTCCTCGTTCTTCTCTTTTTCTTTCTCTACTTCTTTCTTTTCCTTTCCTTCTTCTTATTTCTCATCATCCTCCTTCTGCTCTTCCTCCTCCTTTCTCTCTTTCCTTTTTTAACTTTTTTTTTTCCTTTTCACATTAATTTTCTTTTCTTTTTGTTCATTTTCGAAATATTCTTCTCCCTCCTACTTCTCTTCGCTATCCTCTCCTTCCTCTAGTTCACCTTCTTTCTCTTCCTGTTCCTCTTACTTTCTTCATCACCTTTCATTTAGCCTTTTCTTTTTCGTCATCTTACCACTTTTACTATTCTCCCACTCCTCTTCCTCCTCCTCTTCCTTTTCCTCTCTCCCTCATACAAAGGAAGGAGACGTGTACCATGAGTTGCAACTTTAACCAAAGATGCAAGAGAGATCGAACTCATTATCTTTAACCTCTCCATTCATCTCCTCCTCCTCCTCCTCCTCCTTCTCCTCCTCCTCCTCCTCCTCCTCCTCCTCCTCCTCCTCCTCCTCCTCCTTCTTTCTTTCCTTTCGCGCCTCTGCCATTACCATCACCCGTGCCACTCCGCTCATCGCCATCCTTCTCCCACTCTTCCTGATTACGTCCTTCAAAAACCACATTAGCGCTACCGACACGTCTGATAGCAGCAATTCCACTCTAATTGTCCGTCTGGCGGGGAAGTGATTCAAGACACGTATTTTCTTCAGTTGTGTGAGAACTTTGCCCCCCACCCCCTTCCTCCCTCTTTGTGTCTGTCATAATAAACGGGTTTGCTCCTCCCTTAGACATTGCCACTTCTGTCCTGGTGACTAAGATGAACAATCTGCATCACGAGGCGACTTGGTGGCGTAAATATATCTTGATGTATGTACGTGTGTGTGCATCGCTTTGGTACTAAGGGTATGCGTGGCGGGGGGAAGGGGAGAGAGAGAGAGAGAGAGAGAGAGAGAGAGAGAGAGAGAGAGAGAGAGAGAGAGAGAGAGAGAGAGAGAGAGAGAGAGAGAGAGAGAGAAAGTATGTCCATTCACACACAATTCTAACACTGTTCTCACATTCTTACTCCGTCACCGTCACGTATCTCTCTCTCTCTCTCTCTCTCTCTCTCTCTCTCTCTCTCTCTCTCTCTCTCTCTCTCTCTCTCTCTCTCTCTCTCTCTCTCTGCAACATTCTCCACGATACAATTCCCGTACTTCATCTACAGGACGCACGAGGCCTGAGCAAAGTACATAGGGAAGAGAATATCGTACATAGGGATGAGAATATCGTACGTGAGACGGAAAACAGGTATGAGCTTTCAAGAGGGATTTCGTTTACTCAACACACCACATGTCCTTATTTCCCACGTGGAGGAGAGCCTGGTGGGGTGCAGCTGAGGTGGGGAAATGGACAGACAGACATACAGTAGAAGGAATGGTAGCGAGATAAATGGAAAGTAAGAAAATATATTACTATCGTTATTGTTATTGTTAGCTGTTGTTATTATTATTTTTTAGTATCATTATTAACATCATCTGCCTATGTAATTCTCTATCGATCTATCTATCTGTGTGTCTACCTACCTTCCTACCTATAAATCTATCTATCTATCTATCTATCTATGACCTGTCTGTCCATCTATCCATGTATCTGCTCGTGCGTCAGGGGCAAAGGATCACGGAGAAAGGAACGCTATATTCAGACAAAAAAAAAAGTTGTTGTCCACAGTATAAAAAGTTATTCACTCCGCCAAAAATGTTTTAGAAAGATAAAAAAAATATAAAAGGAAGCATTTCAAAAAGCCAGATAGATATTTTTTTTCAGAGAGAGAGAGAGAGAGAGAGAGAGAGAGAGAGAGAGAGAGAGAGAGAGAGAGAGAGAGAGAGGACTTTGTAATCGGTTTCATTGTATGAGCCATTAACTTTAGGGGGCACTACTGACCGTTAAGGAAATTCACATACGTACGTACACACACCCACACACCAACCCACCCAGACACACACACACACACACACACACACACACACACACACACACACACACACACACACACACACAAAGACACACAGACACACAACTCCTTTAATACTAGAGGTTGGAGTGGAATTTGCAGGATCCAGAAGCACTTAATAACTTAAAGAAAGCTGTGCCGAGAAAGAAGCATAAGGGATCACGGAATTAAAAATACCAGCGCTATCTCTCCCTTGACGGATTATCTTTAAGCTGCCTTTCCCTTTCTTTCTCCTCCGCCACTCCTGGATAACCGTGTTGTGCCTTTTAGCTTTCATATATTTCAGCCGCACCTGAATTCTGCTCCCCTTCTGCTTATGCCTTTTCCATTTGCTTTTATCCCATGTGCCTGTTTTTAAATTCTCTCTCTCTCTCTCTCTCTCTCTCTCTCTCTCTCTCTCTCTCTCTCTCTCTCTCTCTCTCTCTCTCTCTCTCTCTCTCTCTCTCTCTCTTACACCCACAGTGCATGCATTTTCTCAGCTTTCACATTTCTTCCATCTTGTCTTGTTAATTAATTTCCCTTATTCTTTTTCTCACTCATTTGCCTCCTGTGGTCATTAACTTTCCTCCCGAAATAACATTCCTTCCTCTGCGTCTGTTTGTGACGCTCTTCCTACGTACTGCTGGTGCATCTTCTTGGAGCACCTTCTCTTTCCACTCCCACTTACGTCTACATTTTATCTTATCTTTTTCCTTTGCCTTCTCTTTTCTCTTCATTTTTTTTTCTATTTACAAAACTCTTTTTTTTTTCCAAATCTTCTCCCCTCTTCACTCAACTCCTCACTGCCAACTTCCCTCCATCCTTTCCTCCTCTCCCTTTCTCCGTCCCTCCGCCCGCCCCACTTCCTCTCCCTCCAGTCCGCACCGCCGCGCCGTGTTTCATGCAGTGACAAAGCCCCAGCGGGTTGTCAGCTCGAGAGACAGCGGTGTGGACCCTCAGCCGCCGGGAAAGACATAGCTGTTTGTTCTACATCCAAACGTTCACCGCCCTACGCTTCACCCTTCCTCGCCGCGCCTCCACAACACCCTCGCCCCTGCCTCGACCCCCTGCCCTGCTTCCTGTCGTCCTCGTATATGGAGAAGAGGGAAGCTATACGATAGAGACAAGCTGACAGATGGGTAAAGAGAGATAACCGTCATAACTGCTTAGTTGGCAACGTTGAATTGCTATTTAAACATCTCGAAGTTGTGTAGCAAGAGACAGATACAAAAGATAAGGTTGGTATCCGTCATGATTTAATGTCACATCTTAATAAAAGCAACTTAATGATAACTATTTTTTTTTTTCAATTTTTATATTACTGGTATTTTTCTTTTTTTTCTTTTATTTTAATGCTTCATATATTTTCATTTTTCATTCTTTCGATTTTGTACACATGAGCAGACCATCCTCGTAATCTGATCAAGCGATATTAGTGACGTCTACATATCTGTGCAGCTTGGAGCATGCTTTTCTTCTACTTACATGACGAAAGCCTGTTTATCTGCTCCCTTCGTCTTCATTAGCTACCTGATTTCTAGTTTAAGCCTTGGAAGCGAGGATTACAAATATCGGTTCAGCTTCCATTATCGCCAAATTCCGAAACTCCCGCCTGCCTTAATGTGTTTCTCTTACCTTATTGACCTTGATACCCGTTATCTTTGGCCCACGTCACCGCTCACCTGATTTCAATTCGAGATAATCTTGGTCTCCGGTGGTTTGATGCCGTTATTATCATCGGTGTTGTTCTGTTGGTGGTAGTGGTGGTAGTTGTGGTGGTGGTGGTAATCTTGGTGTTGGTGGTGGTGATGGTGCCATTCATACTTATGTTTTTCTTGCTATAGTAAGTAAACTTTTTAAATATAAATGCTTGTTGCACTAAAGGAAATACAGTTTTCGCTGATATGCCTGATTTCAAAACCCAGATAATATCGCCAAATATGATTACAATCCTTACTAGAGCAAAGAAACAACAACGTGTAAGTCTAAAGCTCCTCGATCAATGCGTTGCCAAAGGTATGAATGGCACCTAGCGGAGCGTGGCGGCGTGCACGGGGAGTCAGGCTTTCAAACTCCCTTATCCGACAGAAACACGCATGCAAGACGGACTTAAAAAGAACAGCAAAAAGTCCACACGTGATGGCGCGGGCGTTACTCTGTGAGGAGGCGCAGAGAAAGGAATTCCTGCTGCTGCTTCCTAAGGAGATTAAGTCGTGGAGAAGGGAGGGATGTGGTGCGCGTCACTGCTTGCCTCACTCACTATCACATCACGGCTCGCGTCGCCTCTTTTTCGTCTGATTTTACATGTTCGCTCTCCGATTTGTTCATGTATTTCTGTTACCGCTTATACTGCTTTATATTTCTCTTTACAATGTATGTTTTCGATTTATGTTTTATTTATTATTTGTTTTACTTATATTATTCTTTCATTTCTTTTATTTTTCTTATTTGCCATCAGGTTTAAGGTTTTATCTCTTGTTACCAGACATGAGATGCGTTTGCCACTGCTTCCTTGCTCTAAATGTAGCACTGCATGGACACTTCCTTGCAGCTCACTAAATCATATTAATGAATAACCTAATTAATTAATATTTCGGATAATTTGTCCTAAACCGAGTCGCGATTCTCAGAGGAAAACAATTCTTTGAGTACTGTGACCACTCTTCACTGTATAGAGCTAATGAATGTATGTTAATGTATGCGTATGTCAGTAAAACCCAAAGTAATATGTCCTAATATGCTATACGAGTATGTAGCTTTAACATCACCACGTCTCCTTGCCTCACCACTCTCAAACTTTCATAATAAAATAGTATCTGTAAAAGGATCAGATTTTTTTATTTTTTTTATTTATCGAAAAGTGATTTTTAATTTGTGATTTATGTGCAGTAAGCTTAGTGACTGCATATTCCCTCTCTGCAATCCATACTAAAGTGGACATAAGCAGTACACTTAAACTTATAAAACCGATGACAAAAAAAAAAAAAAAAAAAGGGGGAAGAATTTAGTTGAGGAAGCATTCAGAAGACCAAAACAAGTATCGAGCTTTCTATTAACAAAAACAGCAAGACCAGCAATAAAAAAGCAGCGAAATTACCACGCGCCCATTTCTCCGATTGGTCCGGGAGTGCTTTCACCAAAACTGTGGTGGTGCTGTGTGTTGTTAACAGAGTGTGGCACATCTAATGGAAACTTCTCAGCAAGCTTTACTCTTCCTGGAGAAGGTTACCCTCAATCCACTGTAGCCCATCGCAGTGAGAGATATGACCTAGAAAAATTATCAACGGTTCAGCTCTAATATCTGTGCAAATTAAACAAAGATATAAGTACCTCTGTCAAAACGTATTGTAACTGAATCGGCTGACTCTTTCAGTTCTCTTCCTGTCTCATCTTCGGAGCGACAATGTAAACGTGTTTGTTTTGTTTTTTTTCTTTGATAATTTTGTGCCCCTGTCTGATCTTCCTGACATGTAAAGGGTGAAATAGGAAAAACAAATAAACAAATGAAATAGATAAATTACCTTATTTCCATGGTTGATTGTTCACAAATTAATTGCTGACAAGAACATAATATACTTTACATGATTAGGTCCACCAATAAGAAAGCTTGAACCTTGAATGAACCACTCTCGAATGCCTTACAAAAGCATCTACCAGAACAAACCATTTCTTCTACTTGAGACTCTTTCACTACTACCTTATCTGCTTTACATTCTTTGCATCACTTCTCAAACCGAATGCCCTCCATCTGACACTGTTCCTCCCCCGCCACTCCCTTTCCCCACCTTTCCATTCCTCCACTCCGACCATCATCCCACCGGCCCCTCCCTCACTGCGTCATCTGAACCTTTGATGTGGCAGGTGACGAGAGGGTGAGGAGGCGGAGGGTTGGGAGGAGAATGAGGTGGTAGCTCTCGTCCGTCAATGGTGCTTGAAGTGACAGCAGCATCAATATTCTGCATTGTTATATTAACCCAATTTGGTTTTTAATTCCTTCTCGTCTCCAGTATTCCCTTCTCGTTGCTGTGTACCTTGTCTTCATTTATTTTTCACCTGTGTGTAAAGAATGTCATGCACTATGGAAAAAAAAAAATATGAAGAAGCTCGCTTAATTGTCGTTCCTAAAATAGCTGAGTAAACAAGGATTATATGCCAAAAATCTGCCACGGAATGAAATTAAAATGAGAGAGGCTGCGGATTCCCATGAAAGATAAAGCCAACAGCACTACCACACACTTGCCGTTGTGCCAAGGTCGGCTCATTAGGGCAAGCTGATGGTGGAGTTAACACAGACAGGCCAGGCGCGTCAAGGGGCTGCCGAGAGGTTAAACAATATAGCTTGCTCGGAGTGCCGTGGTGCCTTGGCTGTTATCACCAGCTTGGTTTCCGTCGAATGCAACATAATAACAGTACTAGTACACTTCTGACGTACTGTATTGCCTAAGCGACAATTTCAACATATTTAAAACCATTGCGAGGTTATGATTACCACGCGAACACGGTGAACACAAGAAAGCACTACGCTAACACTGCATGAGGCACTTTCAAGAGGACAGTCCCGCTTAAAGACGATATCTTAAGAATGCGCTATCGTACTGCAGTTGCCTTTTGTATCGTGACTGTGGGAATTCAACTCAAGCGCTCTGAAGGCAAACTTGGGAAGATACAGAAGGCAAACTGTGGTGATGCATAATTTATATAGTAAAATCTTGATAAACACTAATAACGTAATAGTGTGATAGGTGGGACTATTTATTTGCACCCACGTTCTTTCCTTCAGCTCCGTGTTTTAGATTAGAATCCTGGACCAGACGAACTGCTGACATTCAGACATCCCAGCTGTCAGTCCACGCATGGTTAATAAAGACACATGTACGTGAAGAAAAATTTACGAGAGAGAGAGAGAGAGAGAGAGAGAGAGAGAGAGAGAGAGAGAGAGAGAGAGAGAGAGAGAGAGAGAGAGAGAGAGAGAGAGAGAGAGAGAGAGAGAGAGAGACACCTTTATCTGTGACTTACTTGTGGTTTTCCCCGTAAAGTTAAACAGGCAGAGGTAAAGGGGCAGTTACTCTCACGTCTCTCTCCCTCCTCTGAGTACGTACGTGTTCCTTTACACTTCACCCACACGCGTGAGTTGGATGACTGAAAACATGCCACTCCAGCGGAACCCAGACCCGCACAACAGCCCCCAGACCACACTCAACGGGACACCTGCTTTAAAAATATAGGTCCATAAAATTCTGGCCTCTTTCCAATTCTAATAAAACACTGAAATTCCTGACAGTGTTTTCTCTCCCGAAATTACAAACTAAGATTTTTATTTCAGGCGCGAGCCAGGACCAGCTTCGCACGGTCTTGCCTTTCGAGGAGTCCCGGCAGTCGCCCACTCATGATTTGCTTACTGTTCGTATTTTTGCATTGTTATCTAGGAGAGAGCAATGAAAGGAAGTTGTTTGTTTGTGTGTGTGTGTGTGTGTGTGTGTGTGTGTGTGTGTAGAGGGAGGGGTGTTCATGGGTGTGCGCACCTTTATTGATGTGTTTGCGTGCGTGTAACGAGTCTGAACTTACTCCATTTAGGAATTAGGTTGGACAGCTTTACTCCACTTAGCAGAATTTTACCCAGATTAGCCTTTCTACTACAGAGCCACACGAGTGACCGTAACTTTATGATAAAATTTATATCGAGACTCTCAGGGCTCAATAACATTATTAAGTTTGATTTTTTGGGATGCTCCGCTCCAGCATCGGGTGACCCTCGACCTACAGGAGGTGGCGCTGGCAAAGGTTAAGCCTGAGGCGCTGTGTGTTAGGAGTGAGCGGGATGGGGGAGGCGCTATCACTCACTTTTGGTCGCATCAGTTATCAGCAGACGGACATACGTGTTGTACAAAAAAAGTATTATCTTATTTTTCATCGCTTAATCAAACACCGGTAAGGCCATCACGCCCAGCACGAAGTAGATAGTGGAGGTCACATCGGTACGCTGGGTACACCTAGTACCTAAATGACTTGCCATGTGATCGATACCCGAGCGATCACCCTCACGGCTTTAGATAGTTTTCTTTCTTAAACACGAAATATTACATAATAAAAATGTGAATATGGTGAAACTGAAGTTTGTCACAAGAAACACAAATCTATTCCAGAAACAGAAGTCAAGGTCCTTGTTATCTTTTGTGAGTTTAAACACGAAATAAAAAAAAAAAAAAAAAAATGCCACGGAAGGAATGCCCGAAGGCTCCTTATATACACATGAATCAGAAAACAGATACAGTTCTCTTAACAATGAAATACCTTCTGAACTCGCTTAAAAACAACACAGATAAATGTCTGCTTGTAATCGAATAGTGACGAAATCATGTATTGTTGCCTCAGAAGACCACAGGTGTATTATCACGCAACGCATATCACAACACACACGCATACTGCAGTGCTTCGCCATTTATCTGCCCAGTTGAGCTCCCCAGATCGGCAGATGGTTGTCCCCTTTCGCTGACAATTGTTAGGTCACTCACTTAGTGTCTTGTGCCCGTAATTCAAGCATCTTTTAGTGTTTTCTAATATTTACTGTTTACTATGCCAGGAGAAGTAGCAAGTTATTTTAAAGATTGAAAAAGAAAAATGTATAATTCCATTTCGTTTGTCTGTTTGTCCGTCTCTCTCTCTCTCTCTCTCTCTCTCTCTCTCTCTCTCTCTCTCTCTCTCTCTCTCTCTCTCTCTCTCTCTCTCTCTCTCTTACTATATCCCTCCCTCCCCTCCCGCACACACTTTTCTTCCTGATGGCGCGCCGCTTGTGGTTATTTCTTCAGAAGCAGCTTTTATTCATCCCAAGAGTAACTCCCCTTTTGTGTGAATAAATAAAAATGTGTTGCCCGACGGTAAAAAACGCAGAAAATTCAACAAAAATGAGTGTCGACAGAGCAAATTCTTTTAAGATGTCTCGTCCCTTCCCTCCCCTTCGCTTGACTTCTGCTGTCCTTTCACCTTTACCCTTCCCCCCTTGCTCTTTCTCTCCAGTGACTCCACACTCCCATGACCCTCGCCTATCCTGCACATGCCTTTCAGCCACCCTCTACTTTCACCCTGTACTACATTGCTCGCCACTTCCACTCATCCATTCCTGCCTCACGTCCCCTTTAAATGTTATCATTAATCCCACCTTCATTTTCTTTTCAAATCTCATTTTTCTCCCTTACTTCATCCTCTCGCTTCTTTTCTTCCTTCTCGCAAACCTCCTTCCTTGAAACTTCACTTATAGTCAAACCTTCATTCGCTTTTCAAAACTCCTCTTTTCCTCCCCCGTTTTCTTTGCGGTCTTCTTTCCTTTTTCTACAGGTACTGCCGCCCTTGTCGCCCACATACAGCACGCTCCTTCATCAGCATACTGGGGTCCCTTACTGAGACATGACACGCCACGTTTCACAACGACTCCATAAAGAAACTGGCGGGATGCCTCACCTTGCTTATAGAATATTCTGCCTCCTCCAGTACCACCGCTACTATCACTACTATTACTTCTGCCGCCACCGCCACCGCCGCCACCTCCATTCTGAGAAAAGCTCCACTCCACAACTGTCACCACCACTTAACATAACCTTTTTCCACCGTTGCCATTTCCACTAGCATTCCTAGCACCTTATAGAAGCAGCTCCACCAACATTTATACACCTACCTTCCCCTCTGACCACCACCACCACTACCACCACCACCACCACCACCATCACTGACAAAAGGCACTCCAGCCCACACATTCTTTCCTACTCAAGATGCCACCAGAATACATCATATATAACATTTTCCTGGAGCCGCGTCGAAGAGAGACATTTCACATTTTTTTTTTCCTTTCCCCGTTAACAGTTTTATTACGGTACCTTATTTTTCAACGCACAAATGGCTCGTGGAGAAGAGGGATTTCAGAGGCATGTATGTCAATAACAATTTGAAAATGTCAGGAAGAGTTTATCTACTTTATATGATTTCCGTGTGGACGAGACGAAAGCACCAGATATGGTAAAAGACAGAGAGAGAGAGAGAGAGAGAGTTTTGTACAAGTCCGCTGCAGCACTAAACAGCAGGCCCCATGAAACTCCAGGAATAGTGAAGCGAAGTCAAGGCGGCGAGATTCCCATGGAAAGGCAAAGAAGCACAATACAATACACGACCATATAAAAATAACAAGAATATTTCCAGTCCATTACCGTAATGAAACCTTCTAGCAGCTCCGGCGTCAGGATACCTAGGTCATAAACTTATTAGCTCGGGGCACCTTCTCTTGTCAGGACAAGTGGAGTGCACAGCAGGGAACATTTTAAAGGGGGAAGCTGAAGGGAAGTCGCAGGGAAGGAAGGAGACGAACAAGGGGATGTGATAAGAAGTAGGAGGGGGAAGGGGAGGGCATGGGAGGGAAACTAAATTAAAGCAGCGTGATAAGGTGATAAGGGAGGGGAGGCAGATGGGAGACTGATGGTGGTGATGGTGGTAAAGTGATGATGATGATGATGATGATGATGATAATGATGATGAAGTGGAAAAAGAAGAAAAATGTGGTAGTGTCGGAATCACGTGGATGAATGTAACAAAGGTGTATGCAGCAGGTGTAAGCAATTAAGTTTATGGGTGCGTGAGCTCACACACACACACACACACACACACACACACCTCTTCCGATACACAAACACACAGAGCAGATTTCTCCCCCTTACACAAAGTCCACGTCTACTTAAATACAATGTTAAACTGAGCCTCCTAATTAACCCCACCTGAATTAATTAAGGTATTGTCTCAGTATGTTCAGGCTGCACAAGACATTATACTAGAGCTCCATTCACTATCTCTTTTTCCATTCCCATTTTGTTTTGTCTGATTTTTATGACCGGGGAAAAATCGTAAAAAATTATACCAAATTATGTGGAGCTCGTACGACAGAATTCCCAAGCGACAGAGCTCAGCCGCAACACGCATCGCCAGATCCTCCAGTGGTGAGTGTCCTGCATTAATGTACAAGTGTAGGAAGCACCTCCGGGGGGCAGTTTTTTCTCCCTGTGGCTCGCGTGCTTCACCTGTGGCAGAGTGCTGTGTCCGTGCTGTCATTTCTCCTCATGTTTTATGCACTGCAGCAGGCGAACCGTTTGGAGAAGAAAAAATTCATATAAAAAACATATCTTACTAGCTCCTTATGGCACAAGCAACGCACGATACGGGAAAAAATCACCAGGAATCTCACTTTTATCCTCAGCTACAGTCTACCTGCAGTATTTTCCTAGCCCACCTCTACATACCGCGAAACACATCCACATCCTCCTTCAGGTCTCGCCCCCTTGCCTTTGTACCACATGTCTACAAACCGGGGGCAAGTTCGAAAGGTATTTGAACTCTAACATAGGCGTGAGGTTGTCAAAGGGTTGCTGTAAAAGTGGCGCAGGTGGCGGTGTCTATGAGTTCACCTGGGTTGCTGTTATTTACCGACACCGCAGCTTTAGGCCAAGTTCGTGGTGGCGAGAGACTTTGGGGGGAAGGGAGGCACGGAAAGGTAGAAAGAGAGAAGGGGAGGAAGAGGAAGGTGAAGGAGATAGAAAGAGATGAAAAATGAGGAGATCCGGAAAACAGAAAGAGAGGAAGAGGCGAAAAGAGAAAGATCTGAGATGAAAGGAGGAAGGTGAAGAAGAGGACACGAGGAGAAAGGATTAAGAGTAAGAAGAAAGGAGAGGAAAGCAGAAAAGTGGAAAAGACAGAAAGGGAAAGGATTGTGTGAGGAGAAATGGAAAAAGAAAAAAAGGCTGCCAAGTGTGAGGAAGGGGGCAGGAGGGAGAAACAGGATTGTAATCAGAGTGCTGGAAATGCAGAGAGAGAAAGAGTAAGGGAGGAGGGGAAGGAAACTGTAGAGAAGGAAAAAATGCAGCCACGTGTACTTCAGATTCTCCTTCGTCAGGATGGGAAGAGACTGAAGCGGCGGGAGTCTTCCTTCGTTCGGTCTATGTCTATACAAGCCGAAAAGGAAAGAGTATGCCTGCAATGGCAAAGTTTTTTTTTTCCCCTTTTTTTTCTCTTTTTTTTCTTTCTGAACATTTACGATCAGACCAGAACCAGGCACTGCTCGGCTAGCTGGGTGGCGGCACGAGGGTGAAGGACTCAGTTGGGGAGTGTCGAGGCAACTCTAATGAAATTCTAGAATCATGAGAAAACTTGGGGGAAGGTTTGCGAAGAGAATTTTATAAACAATAGAATACATTTTTATTTTCAGAATTGTTGGTTACTTTCATATTGTAATTACATGATTAATACGGTTAAGTACTTGCCAAGAGAATATCATGAAAAGAAAACACGTTTGTTGTTTCGCTTAATGGTTGGTTTCATGAATATTTAATACTCACTACATTATGTCTGACAAATGTCAAGCCTGCTAATCATTTCACGCAAAAATGTGTAAACTTTTGAAATGAAGTACATATAACGTCAGTAATATATTTTTGTTAATTAGTTGCAGGGATGAGGTTGAATTATTAATATTAAAGGTTATTGGTGTGATGGTGCGGAGGAAGCAGAGGGGCGGTTGGCGCCAAACACGTTCATATGGATTCCTCCCCTCCCTCCCTCCCTCCCTCCCTCCCTCCCCCTTCACCTGGTGATCGCCACTCCGCAAATTAAATATAATTACATTTTCATATTCAGTAACATTATTTCAGAGACATTTCTTTCAGCTTCAGTATATAAGTACATCCATTGCGATTATATAATCTCAAGAGCTTTAATAAATTGATAAATACATATATTCTTTGTAAAAATTATCCATATAGTTCTTTGATTTAAGACTCAGTATTTCTACAGTCCTCTTACGTAAACCATTTTTTTAATGTACGAAAAAGTATGTTCGTTATAATTATTTAATCTTGGAGAAACTAACCATTAACTTTTAAGGTGCTCGCCGCCATCTCACGAGAGACACGCGATCCCCTGCACGGCGCGGCGCCTCTACCCCGCCCCTTTACCTTTACGACTCACAACACTTACTTCCCAACCACTCCCCTGAGGAGGAGTCGCTAAATACCAAAACTCCAGGAGCTCTCCGAAGTAAAATGACCCACTTATGTTATTGGTTCATTCCGCTTTACATTACAACTGGCAATTTCCATATGAAAGTGCCTCCAAGAAGTGCACACTCCTATAGCGAGAAAAGAAAAAACTTTCCTCACTCGTGGTGCGATGCAAGAAATTACATAAAATTTTAACGTCCGCTACTAAAACATGCAATTTGGTGGCGCAACAGCCAATGTGCTTCCCTTGCAAGTAAGAGGCCTACACTTCGAAGTTCCGGCCTCCCATAGGTAATTTGGATCTATCTCTGTTAAGGCTACAGCCCCTGCTTACCTACAATTGTGTGTGTGTGTGTGTGTGTGTTAAGAAAGGCTAGATATATTAGTGATGTATGTCACGACAAGACAAGAATGACAGAAAGGCGATATTGAAAGAAAACAGATTAGAAAATAAATAGGCAAACAAATAACTCGTACAATCAAACATTCCCAGAGGTCACTCGTGAGCCGCCACAGATGCCATGATGCAGGTGTGTGACACAGGTGTACAGCAAACCTCATCTTGTAACTCACACATAAGTACACTGTGTCTCACTTTCTCATTGCGACAGATTACGCAGAGCACAAAGCATTAAACTCATTTAAGAACATAAAAGCATAAGAAATAAGGGAAGCTGCGAGGAGCCACCAGAGTTACACGTGGCAGTCCTTGTATGAAATATAACTACCTATTTCCAGCTACCATCCCATCCATAAATCCGTCTAATCTTCTCTTAAAGCTCCCTAATGTCTTAGCACTAACACACTGATAACATTAACGAAGCATAATCTTGAAGTACAATAACCAAACTTTCTTTTTAAAACATGAAACTATTTAGAAGGAAAGGATGAACTATCTGTTAATTCAATACAAAAGGTGGATGACCCGGAGCAGCATGAGGATGTGAGAACTGCATCACCTCACACGGTTTAGTCATGACTGGAAACTCACTTTAAAATTCATGACTTATACACTGGAGGGAAAGAAGAAAAATGGATGAAGTAACTTGTTCCAGACTTTGGCGATGAAACAGATTAGGTGAACCTGGAAAATACCATTACTTTTATCTTTCAAGATTATTAAATTTTGTGCGAGTCTGTGCATATGTGTGTGTGTGTTTGTGTGTGAGTGTTTAAGTGCGTCCTTGCGTGCGTTGTGCCAGGAAGTCCTCACAAATGACAAAATCCCCAATCTGAAAGAATAAATACAAGAACAACCTCCTTCACAACACCTCGCAATAAACAGTTTTGAGAATCACTGTTTGGTAAGATATTACACTACCTTTGGAAGTAAACATATTAAAAAAAATGTCACAAAAGCCTTGAAAATGTTGATACAAAAAATACACCGAAAGCAACATAAAAAATGACAAATAATTAAGCACCAGACAGCAATATATGAGATGAAATGAAGACTGAGGAAAGTGAGGATAAATATATATATTGTTCCAGTGTGTAATCGGCCACAGCTTCAGAAAATACAGGGAACAAGATGCGGTAGAGATGAAGCCCCTAACAAAGCTCTAATACATGCTTAGATAGATAGACAGGCAGATGCATATAGATAGTTAGATACATACATACATACATAAATACAGATAGATAGATAAATAAACAGAAAACCAGATAGATGGATACACTCAATGATGTTTAACTATACTACACTATGGACTGTTTGATGACGCTACACAAGACGAGAGAGAGAGATAGACTGACTGTGAAAGAAATTGCAAAGATGTCAGTAGATGATCCCCTGTTTGGTAAGCGGCCATGATAACTCCAAACCATGTCACAGTGTCGTTAGCGGTCCAAAGAGCACCCATTTTGGAACTCCCATTTAGCTCAACGGTTCAAGTACACGTATACAGTATAGTGTCCCTTGCCGGTCCTTCCCTCCGCCGCTGCCTCTCCCTCCACCCCAGCGCTCCGTGTGGCCGTGCAATTCAGGCCCCGGAACTGACGTGTTTTGTCAATACCACCGCTTAATATCGACGGAATGGCAGCCGCGTACTCGCCTGACCTCTTCTTCCTTCACTTCTTCCTCCTTTTCCTCCTCGTCTTGCTACTTCAACACCACCGCCTTACTTCTCGTCTTAAGCCAATTTCATTTCTCTTCTTTCTCTTCGTCCACTGCCTCCTCGTCCTCCTTCTATTCTTTTATCTTCCATGTCCTCCTTTCCCTCAGGGACTACAGGGACTGCCACGTGTAAGCCTTTACAGGGACCGCCATGTGTAAGCCTGGTCGCTTCTTACAGCTTCCCTTATTTCTTATGTTAGGTTCTTATGTTCTTATGTCTATTCCCCTTAAGTCTCTCCTCGTCCTCCCTAGACTATTATCATTCCTCCTCCACCTTCTCTTTCTCCTCCTTCTCTTCTTGCTCCTCCTCCTCCTTCTCCAGCTCTCTCGCGTTCATGCACCATGGCGCTAGTCACAGTCATGGATCAGCCTCGGGTAAGCATCGATCAATCCTGCAATGCATTATTATTCCAGTACAACACTGCCTTGATATATGAATGTAATAAACTTCCTAACCCTCTTTATAGTCATATTTATTAAACTTCTAATTTATTTCACGCCTCATACTGATTGCCTCACGTTTCTATTCACTTTTATTCGCTTTTCTATTCCCCCTCTCGTCTTTTTTCTCTTTTCCTTTTCTTCCCCTGACACGTAACTTGTAGTATTCTCTGGCGAATTCCATACACATACAAGAAAAATGGATGCTTTCACTTTTTTTTTTCTTTCGCTGGTGTCCGTAACTTCCTCCCTCCCTTTCTCTTTTCCCTCCCGTCAGTTGTTGCAGAAAGGTATGCTGCCCTGTTCTATTTTGCAGGTGCCGTTCTCAGCCTCATACTGCGCGTTCCACTTCCCTTTTAGCAGCAGCCCATCATCCCTACAGCAGCCCTTCCACTGGCCACCACCACCACACCACTACTACTATCTATTTTCACTCTCGTTTTACCTGCAGCGAGGCCTGTCATCATCCCGTAAACGCTGTTGCTGGTGCTACTCCTCACCCACTCCGACCTTCACACGCTTCAGGGGCAAAATGTCGTTTTCCTTATCTTCAGTTTTTTTTTTTTTTTTTTTACTTTAGCATGTTAGTTACGTCCGTGTGTGTGTGTGTGTGTGTGTGTGTGTAGTGCTCAGAGGCGTAACTTAATAAAACCACGATTTATCTTGCTTGCTGAAGGAAAAGACAGCAACTATATCGTATCGTATTGTGTAGCATAAACTCTGTGTTTTCATAATTCACTCATGGCACATCCATTTATTTATCCATTTAGGTGAATCTCTAGGACTTGAATGGCCCTCATGAGAGAAATAGATAAAACTTTTGAAACTGCTTAGACAGAAAACAAAATCTTTCCTCTATCTAGCAGTGTACACTTAACATAATCTAAGGCACTGCGCATTCATCCAATCAATTCACTCAAAACGCTAACCACGTCATGTAATTAGGAATCATCTGTCGTCAGAATCCATGGCTTCAGTTACCAGCTTGAAGTGAGTGATAATAACCGGCAATACTGACCACCCTGACCAAGACGAATGTTTACTTACGCTGCCTTGCTCTTGAAAGCGTCTTTGAAGTCTTTGGTTAACTGTTCTGATATTCATGATGTCTTTAACTATTCACGGTCTCGAAATTCGCAGGCTGGAAGATCTCTAACCTTTACCTTATAGTTTTGCAAAGAAGCGTTTTTCTTATTCCTTATTTCCTCTATTATTAGATTATCAGGTATATTCGATATAGGACCATATCCTGAAACACCTCTACGCCGCACCTTCACTACATTCAAAAAGCTCTAGTTGAAGTGACACGGGTTTTTTATAGGTGTTTTATGGTTCTAGTGAAAGGATAACGGTATTTCTATAGTGTTAACGGAAGAAATACTCTTTAGAACTCGGTTAGTCATATCTATAGCCTTTGAAAATAGTCGTGGTAAGGGCCACAGACTAACAATTCTCCGCGTTCTTCCTTCTTATGTCTCTCCTGTATTTTCTCATTCCTTAACCAGATATCACGTACTGCACTGACGCCTCAATAATCGGTTATATTTACACAAAGTCTCTAGGCAGGAGGAAGAGAGAGAGACCAAAGAGAAGGTTTATAGATGCTGTGAAGGGAGACATGCAAGTGGTGGGCGTGACAGAGGAAGGCGCAGAAGATCGAGCGCATTGGAGAAGAGTGATCCGCTGCGGCGACCCCTAAATGGGAGCAGCGGAAAGAAGATTCACACAAAGTCTCTTCAGATGTATTCCCACACAAACTTCCTACAATAAAGCTTACTTACATGAACCTTTATGAATAGCTTTTTAAAATATTTTCCACGCCAAGTTTATTTTAAAAGTAAAAGTTCCACGTTCACGAATACACACACACACACACACACACACACACACACACACACACACACACGGATAAAAATATAAAAGCCTGTGTGACATTTGTTTGTTTGTTTCCATGAGAGAGAGAGAGAGAGAGAGAGAGAGAGAGAGAGAGAGAGAGAGAGAGAGAGAGAGAGAGAGAGAGAGAGAGAGAGAGAGAGAGAGAGAGAGAGAGAGAGAGAGAGAGAGAGAGAGAGAGAGAGAGAGAGAGAGAGAGAGAGAGAGAGAGAGAGAGAAAGGTCGACATTTGAACATCACTGGCTTCATGGACAAAAGTTTTTCTTTTTTTTCCACCATACAACGAATTCAAGGCAGCTGAACGTACATGGAATTCAAACGCACACGCAGGACCTAAACGTACACAGCTGTTCAACCTACATAACCGCTAAACACAGGAATAACCAAGGCAACGTTCACAGCAACTCTAAACACACACACACACACACACACACACACACACACACACACACACAAATGGAGATGGGGAACAGGGAGCAAGCGTGACCTCATTGACTAATAAAACTTTGCTGTGAACGATCCCCGTGGCCTTGAAACGACTGGGGCTAAAAGAATGAGAAGCGGACGACCTGCATCACGACGATCACTACACAGATGGACAGGGAGACGGAAGGATATAGAAACAAATAAAGGGATGGACAAATAAGTGTATATATAGGAAAGCTTTTGGAAGAGAAGAGAGAGGTAGACAGAAAGAGAGAATAATATGATGATTAAAGTAAAATAATAAACTTGAGGAGAAGAAATAAATCTAAGGACACAGAAAGAGGTTCACGACACACACTGGCGAAACACATTACACTCATGAGCAAGGAGCGGAAAGAATTTACAACTTACATATCTTCCAATTCATTCTTTTGATTAAACTTCCACCTCCATCTTTTCGATTCAATTTGTAATGCAGTGTTGCAAGTTCAATTTACATTTCATCGTTCACCGTGATCTCTCTCTCTCTCTCTCTCTCTCTCTCTCTCTCTCTCTCTCTCTCTCTCTCTCTCTCTCTCTCTCTCTCTCTCTCTCTCTCTCTCTCTCTCTCTCTCTCTCTCTCCATCATCTCATCCGCCAATTTTCATCTTCACCGCACTTGTTCACTTCCACAAAGACTTCCACTCCTCTTCCTCTCTCATACCTTCACTCGACGCTCCTGCCACTTTCCCTGCACTCAATCTTCAGCAAACCATCTCCTGTACAATCCCTTCCTACACACCTCCACCTGCTTTTTCCTCTTCTCCCTTAACCATACCCCTCTGGCCATCACTCCACCAAACATCGTGCTGACTCAAGATGTTCTCCTCTCAACCTACCCTCAGTTTCTCCCGCCACATCACCTAGCCTCTCACATCTCGTCGGCTCTTCCTTCCATCCAGTTCGGCCAAACACATCCTCATGTCAGGGAAACGAGCCTCAGGAAGTTCACAAGGGCAGCTAACCAACCAGTGGGCCATCCCTGAGATCACTTTGGGCTTGTGTGTGTCATCCCACAGCCTCCAGATAACCAGTTTGTCCTTCGCTGTTGCCCCAATAGCCTGAATGGAACCTCTCGCTCTCACTGTCGTGTTTATTATTTTCGTATGTCATTTATTTCTTCCTGACGCTTTGGATAATGTTTTTTTTATTATTATTATTATTCCCGTTGGTAATATCGCCCCTGGACGTTGTTTCTTGGTCTTTGGTGTTTTGCTATATAGACAGGTAATTTGTTCTTTCCCCGATAGTCTGAACGATGATTTTCCTCCGCGGCGAGCTGTTTATGAGGATGATGACCTCTTAAGACTTTATCTGAACGAGGGAACACATTCTTAAGGGTCAGTGCTTCACATTGCCACAAACCCACGACGGATTTAATGTACGAGTAAACGACCAAACTGCCAAACTAAACAGCTTCCAAGTTTTAAGTTTTCTACTAAACACCAAAGACCACGTAAATATGCTGATATTTCCTACTTCGAAGAAAAGCTGATAAAATGAAGAACTGACTATATTTTCGCACTCACAAATTCACTCTAGACCAAAGAATTTCTCCAAATGTTCATCTAAATTCTTTAACATATCAGTAAACAGTAATGGCGGAAGTGAAGCATCCCACCTGAATCTTCTTCGCTACATATACATAAAGATGCAAACTCATGGCAAAAACTGTGTATCGCCTGCGTTTATGTAAATCTGTCACTTTACACAATCCCTACGTAAAAATAACCTTAACTTTCACGTAACTACTTCACCTTTGATGTCAAACTGAGGAATACAGGTGTTGGTAAAGATGCCCACTATGTAATAATACCAAAATCTGCGTACCGGTCGTATTCATGTAATTCTATGCCATTATATATGACGTCTCCTAACAACCTCACTTTCACGAAAATACCTCACTTTTATGTAAGATCTCCCACCGCGTTCCTTACAAGATAATTCCCCTCCAGTCGAGCTGCTCTTGTTGCATTTTCCCTCCGCTACTAAAAGCCACGGCCTTCCGCTGAGGCGAATCACAGCCACAACTGAAGCTTCCAATCTACCGCGCGTGGAATCAAAAGCCAAACAAGATTACCCTGACCGCCACTGCTGGATTGAACCGAAATTGAAGGAAGAACGTTGGAAATGGTTACTGACTTGCAGAGAACGAACGCTAATCACCACCACCACCAGTTCCACTATTCACTACCGTATTGAAAGTATACATTTTTACATATTTCAAGTCTAGTATATATATACATTTTTTCTCGTCAATCCTGTTCTCCCCAACACCACCAATACTACTTGCTACCACCACCAACACTACTTGCTACCACTGTCACCAATGTAGTACCTTTCCTTTTCCGCATTCGTTAATTCCTTTCATGCACAAAGGAGTGCTACAAAGAGCTAACAAAACAACAAAAAAAAAGTCAATTTGTCATTTTCTCAAAAGTCAACTTAATACATAATGTCTATACATACCTAATATGTATACCAGTGATAAAAAAAAAATCAACTTCTGCGTGATTAGTTCCATCATTAAAAAGAAAAAAAAAACGAAAAGAAAACAAAACAAGTCCAGCTCACCATGATTGGAAACACATCTTTTAAATCAAAACTTATAATTGAGTCTATCGGAGGCCACATCACAAGACACAAGTCAGTCGGAATTCATGTGGAGCTTCATTTCCAACCTTTTAGAGAAGACCTGACGGGAGACGCGGCTTGATGTGATGACAGACAGACGCACCGGGACACAGATCAACAGAGGCCAATCAGCCTGTCACTGGCGAAGAGCAGGTTGAATATTTTGAGATGAGTGTCGTTTCTTTTACCTACCATCATCATCACAAGCATCTTTATCATCTATGGGTAAGGTTTCTACTTCTCTCTCTCTTATTAACCCGTCTATTGCAAGCCATCCCAGGAAAAGCTGTCTGTCGTGTCTTTTCTTAATATCCTTATGTTGTCACTGTATTAATCTACCTGTCTGGCTATTATATATTTGGCACGTCCCCTTTTATCAAGATTTAAATAGGAAAAAATAAAGTGACTTGCGCTTTACCTTCTTAGCGTCACTGAACCGTTATATAAAGAAGTAATCATGATGCACTAGCTAATTGTTCCTCTCTCTCTCTCTCTCTCCCTCTCTCTCTCTCTCTCTCTCTCTCTCTCTCTCTCTCTCTTTCCGTTAACAATTCGTCCTGCCTGCCACTTCCTCCCTCTTGTCTCTCCGCCACATAACTCGTTCTCTCTTCTCTTTCTTTGCCGTCCTTTCCTTGGTACCGGCCCGCCGCCAAGATGCAAGGTACAAAGACGCTCTGCTGCCAACTCGAATACAAAAGGAAAATACAAAGGACAACGAATCAGCAACAGACCTTTAGGCCCCTACAAGGATGTGTGGGAATTATTTCTAATGGGTTAAGGAGGAGGAGGAAGAGGAGCCCGTGTTTTGAAAAGAACATAAACAAGAAAACAAGAACAAAAATAAGAACAAAGCAAAACAAAAACAAAAATCAGGAAGGAAAAAGAAGACAAACAACAACAACAACAACAACAACAACAAGAGAAACAGGAGAAAGACGACGACGCAGGAAGGCGGTTGTGAATGTAAAAGTTTCTAATGAGTAGTGACACTCTTGATGCACGAGGAGTATGGGAGCGTTCCTGCAGATATTACATTGAGGAGGAAGCCTGGCACACGTAAAAAAGGGAGATTTAACTTGCTGCGAAATTGCGTCCACGTTTATCTAAGTTATGGCTGAGTTTACGTCCTGCGGGAGCACTGCATAAACATTAATACATATTACAGGAGCGTTTGCGTCAAAGTGAGAGTAACCATGCCAGGCAGCTACATTCAGTAATCATACTGCCATTTAACTAATACCTGAAGGAAGGGAACTCAATTAAATTAAGCAACTAAATTATTCATGTTAATCTGAGACGGTTACGTAAGTAATGCAGCATGAATATTGTTAATAATACTGTAAAGTAAATAAAAAAATATATATCTCTAGCATACTTCTCTAATTCCAAAGCTCGTGAACTATGCTTTCGTGCTCTCGTGCTGTCTATGATAGAGTGGCGGTTCACAAACAATGTTTTACCTTTCCATCTCCTGAAATTTAAGCCCTTTATATTTTTGCGCAAAATTATGCCAAACATTCACTTCAATGACGTTCAGCTTTCTACCTCCTCCACATTGAACGCACCAGGATTGTCTTTCACTAAAATTCACGGCCGGAGACGAAGTACAGTCCTACCCAGCCAATACTTTCCTCCTCCTCCTACTCCACGCTGCTTACTTTAAAATGCAACAATTTCAAGGATATAATTGGTTCTCAAAACACAAGTATATACTCCTAGTTTAACGTCCCATCTCTGAACATGTATTTTTTCTCTTAAACTCTACCTGAAACACACAACTTCTGTAACGTTCACAAAATTTCAGTAGCAATCCAAAGTTTATTCATCTCGGCGGAACTTGCGTATATTTCGGCTCCCACGGTAATTTGACCACCCAACAACAAAGGAGGAAAGGAGAGTGAAGGGTAGAAGGAGGTTAGAACAAAGGCAAGGAAAGCGAGAAGTAAAGCAGGGGAGGGCGGAGAAAAAGAAAAGGAAAGGGAAGATAGATAAGAAAGAAGAACAAAAAAAATATGGAGAAGGAAGAGGACAAAGGAGTAGTAGTAGTAGTAGTAGTAGTAGTAGTAGTAGTAGTAGTAGTAGTAGTAGTAGTAGTAGTAGTAGTAGTAGTAGTAGTAGAAGAAGTAGTAGGGTAAAATGAGAGAGAGAGAGAGAGAGAGAGAGAGAGAGAGAGAGAGAGAGAGAGAGAGAGAGAGAGAGAGAGAGAGAGAGAATTAAGACATCACACAGAACGGTATGAAAACACTCACCTTAAAAATGAGTAATGAAAGGCTTTAATGAAATAAGATAATGAACTGAGATGAATTTCAAACATTTTTAGTCCTTGGAAATTACGGATTCCCATTTTTAAACACGTTCAGAATCAATAAAAAGAAAAAAAAAGAAAGACGAGGAAGATGACGATAATAAAAAAAAAAGAGGAAACGGAAGAAAAAGAAAGAAGAGAAAGAGGAAGAAGATTGCTTTGATCAGAGATGAGACCAAACCTGTTATTGAATAAGAGAAAAATAACGAGAAGTGAAGGTCATTGGGAGAAGGACTTTAACCCGTGAGATTGTGTGTGTGTGTGTGTGTGTGTGTGTGTGTGTGTGTGTGTGTTGACCTCCTCCACCGCTATCAAAACCAATACCATCAACACAATCACCGACATACACTACATTACATAACCTTCCCTTCCACACCCATCACCCTAATATAACCCTCTCTCTCTCTCTCTCTCTCTCTCTCTCTCTCTCTCTCTCTCTCTCTGATGGGTCAATGCCCCCCGTTATAAAAAGGTGGCTCAGACGGAGAGTAATTAAAGCAACATCACTGATCTCCCGGCGCCACGACACGATAACTTTAACTTCCACTCTTTGTAATTGGCTAATTGGCCGCGACGGAGTCAGCGACGGAGACAGAGAGAGAGAGAGAGAGAGAGAGAGAGAGAGAGAGAGAGAGAAAGAAAAGATAATTTTCTTTACCGCTTCCTTTCTCTCTCTCTCTCTCTCTCTCTCTCTCTCTCTCTCTCTCTCTCTCTCTTGCTCGTTCAGGCAATATTGTTCATAACTTCACATTCCTTTAAACACATGACAAAGCATCTCACAAGTTGTCCGCCGTACACACACACACACAATATATATATATATATATATATATATATATATATATATATATATATATATATATATATATATATATATATATATATATATATATATATATATATATATATATACACATTAAACAGACTGTCAGATTGGCAGATGCAGGAAGAGAGACAGGCAGGGAACACAAGAGAAATATAGACTGAGAAGCAGAATGGCACCAACTGATGAAACTGGATTAGTGTGGGCTTCACATAACTAAGGTTCCATGCTGTAATCGTGAACACTATTTAGAAAACGCAAGGTCAATTCCAAACAGCCGTCCTCCAAAAAAGAAAATATTAAAAAGCAATTCGATGAAAGAAAGGAGAAAGTTAAACAAAGTAATGGTATTATTTGGCAAAAACGAAATTGGAATCATAAAACATTCTGATTAACATCATGAATCAAAACTATTTTCTCGTAAACAACAGTAAACTTTACACATTCAGAGGAAGAGAAAAGGAGGAGAAGCAGAAAGAAGAGAAGGAGAAGGAAGAAGAGGAGGAGGAGGAGGGAGAGGAAGAAGAAGAGGAGAAAGAGGAAGAGGAGGAAGAGGAAGAGGAAGAGGAAGAGGAAGAGGAGGAGAAGGAGGAGGAGAAGGTGGAGAAGGAGTAGAATTAGGACAGCCAAACAGCAGCTGCTAGGAACTAATTTCAACTATTGGTCAGTAAAAAGGGAAAAGAGTTGCAGAACGATCTTCCCCATGCCAAGAAAGAGGAGGAAGACAAAGTTCAGAAGTTATCACATTAAACAACAACCTGTAATGAAAGACAAAAGGTGCGAAGAACAGCATGTGATTTCTCTCTCCGTTCTCAACATTCAAAACAACCGCCCGAGCACAGTTCAGATTTAGAAACTGATGCCACTGGCTGAGTACTCGTAGTTTCGCCCGGAATGGATGGCAACTCGGGAGCAGAACCAGCCACTCTTTCAAAGCAAACACACACACATACACACACACAAAACGATAAACACACAACAAATACCTGAACTTTTAGTATGTGTGTGTTTTCATTAATGTTTTTTTTTCTTTCTTTCTTTCATAAAATTCGAGACGCTACTTCGACATTTTGGCTTCAACCATTTTTTGACTTTCAATTTTGCACGGTTTCACTTTATCTGTTTGCATATTTGTACCCAAACACTGGAAAAGCAATCTGGTTACAACATATGAATTCAGGATTTGACGTTCTGACACCACGGTAACAGAAATTAACTGTTCTCTTCATCACAGCAAAAGGTTAGAGCAGAACCAGGATGCAGAGTCAGTATTCCCTTTAACTCCATCCCTCAGTACAGCTTAAAAGATAACAAGCTAACATAGACAAACATCATCCTTCCTCCTCTCTTCTTCATTCATGCTTTCTTATTTTTTCCTTTTGTTATCCCAATCTTATTCTTTTTTTCTCTCTATTTCCCCTTCTTCCTTTCTACACCCCAGTCATGTTTCTTCCCTTCTTGGTCTTCTGTTCATTTTTTCTTATGTCTTGTTTTATTCTTTCCTTTATTCCCTCCACTTTCCCTCCCTCTTTCATTCATTATTTCTTATTATCTCCTCTACACGTTCCCATTTCCATCCTCCTTTGTCGTAGGTTCATTCATTTTCCATTCTCTAGTTTACTAATCTTCTCACGTTCACCTCTTTTCGCCTTCCATTAATCTTTTTCGTTATTTTTTTTATGCATCCCTTTCATGTTTCCTCTCAGTTTTTGTCTTCTATTGCTCTTTCCTTTTTTTCTCCATCCCTCATGTAGCATTCCTCCTTATATCTTCCTTTTGTATCACTCACGTTCCTTATCTCTCTTCTGTCCTCCACTTATCGGCCCTTATATCTTTTTTATCTTTATTCTATTGCACTCATGTTCCCTCCATTCCTCCTCTTTTTTGGGGGTTACTCTTCTCTCCTTAATATTCTCGTTCCTTCTTCTAACTTCGGTTTCTCTTCCCGTCCTCACCTCCTTCTCTCAACGTCATTATCCTTGGCCCACCGAGGCTCTCTTGAAAGACGTTCATGCTGACTCACAATAATGAACACCTAAGATTTTGTGAGGGATCGTAAGAGCATCTCCTCAACACTACCACCACCACCACCACTAACATCAACATTGTCATCATTAGCTTCTACAATTTTGAGAGATAGTAGGAGCGTCTCTGCACCACTAACATCACTAGCGTTACCATCAGCCTCCTTTTTTTTTTATATCCTCATTAAGTTCTATTCACTCTGCCTTGTTTTGCCATTTAAGTCTCACCAGTCCCTTACGGTCTATTCCAGGCGAGCCAAGCAAGAAATCTTTCCACTGATTTCTCTGTCTACCTTGTCTTCTTTTACCTTCTCTAGGTTCCGCCAGTCCCACCTTCTATTCCAGATCAGCCAAGTAAAATAACATCTTTCCATCAAGTTCTTCATCTGCCCTCGATTCTTTTAATCATTCCAGGTCCTATCATTTGTCATGCCTAAGTTCCCAACCTCTGCCTGTCCCTCCCTAGAAACAGATCCACTTCAGGTCCTGCTAGACCAACCAGCTTTATCTAAACCTCCATTCCCTTGCCTAGTTTCCATATCCTTATGCTTCCCGTTCCAGAAGTTCGAATAAGTAGCCCCTGACAGCCCCTCCTGCCTCTCCTAGCGTGCTGCCCGTGATAGCAGCCCCTGGACTTCTACTAACCCTTAAGCCGGATTCCCCGGAATAGCTTTTAATTCTTAAGCGAGATTTATGAGGCATTAAAACGTTAAGACCTTCCCCATTCCTAAAGGCAATAGCCAACACAAATTGCATTGCGCACACGCTTTGGAGAGAGAGAGAGAGAGAGAGAGAGAGAGAGAGAGAGAGAGAGAGAGAGAGAGAGAGAGAGAGAGAGAGAGAGAGAGAAAGGGTGATGGGAGGGGAGGTAAGAAAATCCATCTTTACTCGATTAAAGGCTCAGTTTCAACATCAGTAATGAGAAAAGTAAGTTAATTCTTTGTCATTACGGAACACTTAATTCATGTCCGATTTGGAGACAAAATTCACTTTATGACAGTATTTGTGGCAGTGTACATTTCATCTCCGTATAAAGTTCCGGTGGATTAATAAAGAGAGAATCGGTATAAATTTGGACCATACATTTCCCTCTTTGTATTTATTTGTCTTATTTATTTGAGCAAGTGGAATTAGCTCCTTAAGTATGTAACACCACTTTCCACCACGAGTAGGGTAAATTAGGAACTTGGCAACCTTAAGAGTTGAAATGTGTAACTGATGTTCTAGGTGTGGGAGAAGCTGCCTGGGACTGTGGAAGGTGGTGAGTGTCCTCGAGGGGCGGGAGGAATTTCGGGGACTTACAAGTGTGGTAATGTGAGGTTAAGTTTTGTTCACTGCTTTTCGATGGTTTGCTTTAAGATGGTGTGTGAGCTTTGTTTATAATCTGTGATAGGTGTACACTAGCTGTTCTGGTCTGTGTGTTACTCTTGTGTTACTACGTAGTGTTATCTCGTAGACCGATCGTGTGTTATGTCACTAACATAACTAACTAACTAACTAACACTAACTAACTGCTCAATTTCGGTGTTTTCCGTCGTCGTGATGGGTCTAAGTGGTTAATTATATGTAAACACTCAATTTATTACTTTTAATTATCCTAAAAGAGTTACTACTCCCTTAAGGGTTATTTAAGAGACGAACCCGGTATAGAGGACGAAAAATTGGGTAAAAAACCGATAATATAATCTTCATTTGTATATCAAGAGAAAAAGATAAAGAGGTGAGCCTATCACTACACTATCTAATCATTCTCCCGCATCAAACCAGACGAATTTCTTCAGATTACTGTCAACCTTTCAAGGTAAGAAACGACTGTATTATAGTGTTGCATATCCTAACCTGTAAACTTCACTGTCTGGTCTCTGTAAACAGATTCTAAGATGTAAAGTACTGTAACCCCTCTCTGTCAGTTCTCTCAACAGTTTTCTCTTCCAGCTGGTAACACTGCACAGGGGCCTTATCCCCTTCTTCGCAAACAGTAAGGGTGGGGGAGGGGGACGGAAGGAATCACTCATACTGCTTTCTTGAAAAGGATAAAAAATCAACATTTCGTCTCATCAACTCCTCTCTTCTAACTGTCTTTTTTCAGCCTCTCTTCACCGCAAGGTTGCAACTCTTGTCATCTATTGTATCTTTGCTACCTTCATACCTTACCCCTTTCCATGGTCTCCCTACAGAAGATTCTCACCTTTCTCTCACTCGTATTCTGTCCACCTCCCTAATACAGGAGATAATCATTATTCTCAATCTTCATTTCTTTTAATGGTAAACTTTAGAACTCTCTACATGCTTCTGCATTTCCTTCTGCCTGTGACTTCAACTCTTTTAAAAGGGAGGTTCCAAGTTACTTCTTTATGTAAATCTGGATCTCTTTCAGACTATCCTGTTTACGGACTGGCACCTTCATTTTTTCCCCTTTCCCAGATTCCTCTAATTAAAGAAAAAAAAAAGTAAATGAAGGATGTGATCGTTATTTTTCCTAACAGGTAATAAATAGATCAAACAATGATGCGAAATCTTTGTATGGTTTATGATTTTTCATTTACAGTTAAAGACAAAACAGCTTGGAACACAAGGTCTGTGAGATCGGTATTTTAGTTCGACTTTTTTATATTTCAGGTCATGATACGAGCAAGTGTGGTAAAGGCTTGCCGCCTGGGAACAGCGGCTAAATGGAACCAACACAGGATAAAGATGGTTGACAACTATGTTGCATTTCAGCATTTCATGCACACTGCGCGCATTCCTTGTGGAACCACAAGTACTGCCACAAATTCTCAGTGAGTATGTGTGTGTGTGTGTGTGTGTGTGTGTGTGTGTGTGTGTGTAACATCATAACAACGTAAGATCTAAGCATCTGTCTTATTAAGGATTTCAGCATGAACTTCGTTAACAAGTTTTTCCCTCATACAGTGACAGTCAAATCCGGTGGAGGTTCCCTGTTGACGACAAGACAGAAGGCATGATAGCACAAATACATCACCAGATTGCGAGCCAGACCTGCATCTCCACCCTCAACGCCGTCACTCCTATCACCCACGAATTGATGGAGGAGGCTCTCAACATCCTCTACGAGTAAGTGTTCAGGGATTGCTTACTGATACAAGACGGAAACAGAGATGTGTATCGCTCGCTGTTCTCCAATCGCTCTCCTGGACGAGTACTGGAAGGTTACTCACTCAACAATTTTTGGTTATAAAATAACCCAGTTTCTTGAACTTTTTAAGTAGGTAAACTTATCCATGTTTTAAATATACACCATATGCCAGGAAAAGCCTATTTACACTAGTCCTCGTAGATAAGGCATGGCTCATTAATCAAATTGACATCACCGCTACCCAAATCCGGAGATATCTTTTCCCCCAAACTGCAAATTGTACTGAGCTCCTCGTGTCAAGACACCACGATTACTAAAATTACCACAACTACCTCAAATTGAATAGGGGGACGAAAACCACCGAAATACGGTAAGATTTACTCACAAATATAAATACACTATAGCCTGTCACTCCAGGCTAAACACTGGGGGGCACAATTGGCGAGTACACAATTGATTATGAGTTTAGAATGTATGTTCATTTACTTGTTTGTTTATATAATTCTCTATTCATATACTATCTCTTTTCTCCTTCAGAAAAGTTGAATCCCTGAGGTTATGCTTTCGCCTTCGTGATAATCAACTGTGGGTGGCTGACATGCCTCGACGTGTGCTAGATTTCAAGGTAATACACGAAAGAGAAACAGAGACAGATTAAGAAATAGATAAGGAGCCAAATAAGAAACAGATAAGGAGGCAAATAAGAAATAGATGAGGTAAATAAGAAAGAGATAGTATACCTATCGAGGTAGATAGATTAACAGACAACTAGATAAACTGATAGATTTATAGACGGGGAGACAGGTAGGTATATAGACAAAAAAAATAATAAACTTCTAAATGCTTTATTTTCTCTCTTCCAGTCTGTAAACGGGACTGACGTGGAGATTGAGCAAAACAATTTGACCAAGTCTCCATTTGACCTCCACAATGGCCCTCTGTGGAAGGCACGGCTAATGACCTATCCAGAAAATGCGCCTTGCCAGTTCCCCGAAATCAAGGAAAAATTCCCACACCAGTATGACCTTCTGCTCTCCCTGCACCACGCTGCCAACGACGGCGTAGTAGTGATGCTAGTAATGGAGCTGTTGCACAACATTATAGACCGCCTCCTTCAAGGTCTTCCTGTTGATCGCCGACCAGTGGGAGAGTTGCGTGACAGTGTTGAAGCAAGAGAGATGGAAGACCAGATCAGAACTGCCCTACAAAACGATCCGACAAGACTAGCAGCGGCGCAGCGAGAACACGAAAAGAGCAAACACCTTCCTCTCCTCGTCGAGGCTTACGGGAGTCCCAGGGAGGCAGAGGAGCCCTTCACTTATTACTTTCCATCAGTGCTTCTTGAAAATGATGCAGTGAACAGGATCATTCACAAGTGTCGCTCGCTGGGTGTCACCCTGAACTCTTTTTTTACCGCCGTTAATAACACCGCTATGGTTGAGCTGGCTCGTGATGGCGGCCTAAAAAGAAACAACTATTCCATCACTAGCATTCACCCTGTTAACTGTCGTCGGCTAATGAAGAAAAGCTCCATACCTTACCTGGGCTTCCATGCACTCCCACTGTGCCTGAACATGGTTACACCTCACAATGTAAAGGATCACTTCTGGGAATACACAAAACACCTCGACACTGAATTCCGTAAGAAAATCAAAGAAAACTGGATGATCGAGGAGAGGGTAGTGGCTAGCATGTTGAGGCCTGAAGGTTACTCTCACAATGAATATTTCTCTCAGCCCTTGCCTCTCACCTGTGATTATGGATTCACTAACCTCTACAGCCCAGGAAACACTGTTGAAGGCAATGGAAAATTCGTTCAGGTAACTGCGGCTCATAACCAATCCATCTTTCACAAAGGACCTTACACATTTGTTGGTGGAGTGTTTGGCTTCCGTGGTCATGTACGCTTCGAGATGAGTCATTCGAAGATAACTGTAAGCAAGGAGGTCACGCGCATGTTTTTCGACAAAATTCTGACTCTTATCACTGATATATCTAATGCAATAATTTAGTTTCACCTCAGAGTAGGAAGTACTTAGTTGGATCTGTCACAGAAAATAATCAGATGATGATGGCAAGAAGATACCTTATGTTGTAATCCAAGAAACACCAAGAAGAGATGAAACAACTAGGAAGAAAGAAGAATGAGATAAGAATGAAGAAGTAAGAAAGTAGAAGGAATATATGACCGAGAAAGAATATAAACATGGAGGCGATCAAGAGTACAAGAAGCTGTCACTAACCTGCCAGATGAGAGACAGAACGTGACCAACGAGGAGAATAACAAAATATGGTGAATCGTCACAAGACTAACAGAGTCGAAGAGCAGCAGCAGATTACAAGGAGATATCCAGGTGGCTTTAGTTCACAAGGGAACCAGAAGTCACCGGCAGCTAATGACGTGGACAAGACGGACAGCGGGATCATCATTATGAAATTTCTCCTCGTTGTTCCTGATAAGATGAGGATACGATTTAGCGAAGTTACTGAAAATTTAAACTTATTGAGAGCTATGGGAAAATAAGCCTTGTAATCAAAGTACTGGAAAATAAATCTTATACTAAATGAAAGCCTTTTTGGGCAAAAACTCACTTTAACATCACAGTGTATGTATATCATGAGGTGTAGGAGAGGAGAACAGACAGGAACAGGGAGACAAGCTGGAGAGAGGTATCAGACCAGAGAGGGTCAAGATAGGCAAGCCTCCGTCACAGAACTAGTAAGTAGAGCCTAACAGTTGTAATGTAGTCCGGAGTAAAATGTTTACTTTATATAAGTGAAAGAGAGGGATTGGGTATGTGTATAGGATGTGTTTTCTTATTAAATGTTAATTGCATGAACATATTCGATTCGAAAATGTAATGTGAAACGTTTCGAGATATTTCAATAATTATTTAGAAGTATTTTGTTCTGCTAGGAAGCTGTGTATAACGACAGGGAATCACATATGATTGTGTGAATATAAATATATGAAAATATAGCCATTTAGGTAAAGTTTACAAAATTCAAGGCGTTTCCTTAAATCCACAAGTGCCTTTCTTAGAAATTTAGAGCCACCGTTAATAACACCGCTATGGTTGAGTTGGCGTGGTGGCGGCCTAAAAAGAAACAACTGTTACATCACTGGCTCCCACCCTGTTAACTGTCGTTGGCTAATGCAGAAAAGCTCCATCCTTACCTCGGACTTCATGGAATTCCAATGAATCTACAAATGGTTACGCCTTTCAGTTTTAAGGATCACTGCTGAAAATATACAAAACACTTTGACACTGAATTCCGTACGATAATCAAAGAAAATCCGATGATCGAGGAGAGGGCTGTGGCTCGCATGTTGAGGCCTGAAGGATACTCTCACGAAGAACCGTGAGAGCATTTCGCTCGTCCCTTGCTTCTCACCTGTGATTAAATATTCACCAACTTCTACAACCCTACAAACCAGAAATCACTAGTGAAGGCAATGGAAAATTCGTTCAGATCACTGCAACTCATAACCAAACTAATTCACAAAACAGAACATCCAATTAGTCATGTATTGTTTGGATTCCTTGGTCACCTGCGCTTGGAAGTGGGTCACGCCACGGGGACTAAGTAGAGAGATCACTCACAGACCTTTGGACAAAATTCTGGCTCTTATCAGTGATGTTTCTAATGCAATGATTTTATTACAATCCCCTATCATGAAAACTCTCTCAGTAATAAAAAAAAAGGCTGACAACTCTGAAACTCTTGTATCTGATATTTATCTTTTTTTTTATGAACTCGTATGTAACATGAATGTCAAACTCCCCTTCCTTTACAGTCGTAATGATACATTCCCAGAAATCCTAGGAGCAGTAAGTGACGAGCAAGGCGAGCGGTTCAATCAGGACCTCAAGGCCAAGGAGGAGCGCTACCACAGGAGATGGGCCAAACATGTGATGGCAAACTACTGCCCTGAGACAATCCACAAACGCATTTGTATTCTAAATAATGACCCTGACATTTTGTGTCGAGAAAATTAAGGGGCATTAGTGCATGACACTGAAGACTAAAAGGTTACATAGAACATAACAATAAGTAGATAGTATACATCAACATAAAGGAATATAAAAATAAAAGGAATGTTCGAATAAAAATGTGAGATATAAGGAAAGTGATGATGGAAACGAGAAGAAATTGAGTATTATGTGCAAATATATACGAAAGTTTCCAGCTCGTATTCCTATACTGAAATAAAACTATCGTATTTTTTTTTTCTTTAAAGCTTCCTATTGACTCGGCACCAACAGCCTACCTACCGAGTCTACTATTCTGTTTCCGAAACTATCTATTTCTTTTGATTATCGTTTTATCAAGCTTGAACTCAATGGTAATAGTACGTATATAGTTTTAGTACTATGCACCAGCGCGGCAATCCCATATGGGGTGGTCCAGACAGGGCACCACACACATACAAACGTCATTCAAACTCTTAGCTCCTTCAGAAAGGTAGTCTCATTGCCCACCATACTACACTCAAGGAATCCAGGCACAATACACCTGGCCACACACATCCACTGCAAGACCCGACAGCATACACTGGTTTATACATGACCTTTTCATAATGTGACTCTCCCCTATGCCATACCCACTGCAATCCTGAGACCACAGCAGATGCAAGATACTTCCTACGGAGTGCCCGCCAAGCGCGATCACACCCCGAGCAGTTTTCATACAATCACCATTATCGCCACCGCTTCCTGCACGTTCCGTGTTTCAGCACCATAAAACAGTGAGCACCTATGTCACGTAAAAGGCAACGGCAGGTTCTGTTCCCCCAAATATCATTACATATAGTAGTTTCCTAACAATGGATAAGAGTGACCATGTAAATTCACAGTAATGTGAATGAATAAGAGGAAACGAAGCCAGTAAGGAGTTGTAATGGCGATGGTAGCGGCAGTCTAAGCCTAACCCGTCCTGCAGGCGACAGACAGCAGATAAGCTTTGAACTTACTGTTATGATGAACTGGCTAACACTCTCCCTTCTTCCTCGTATCCTGTTACTTCTAGACACGTTCTCTTGGTCCTGAAAGTTATATGGACGCCGAAGGAAACGAAAACTGTCAGACACAATCGTCATTTACGACCACTCACAACAGCAAAGTCTACGTGAATAACCACACTGCTTCATACGGAATGTGATTCGAGACGCCGCCGCTCCGAACTCCGAAGCTTCAAACTTATAATTGTCAGTCTCAGCGCGTACGTATTTATAGGTCAGAAATATTCCCAGTCATCGCGAGCAAATATGACCCAAACACCAGCGATGTTTATTTACGACTGTTACTACAAAAAAGCACATAAAACTTGTTCTTAAAGATGTGCACATGAGTTGTATATTAGAGATATTTGTTGAAAGCAGGCAGTCATAATATATGGTATTCACGCATCCGCTCGAAACCCAGCGAGCTGCCAGACATACGACATACGACAGTGCGTGGAGGCCAGCTGCGGACAGCAAGCAAGGCTTAGCGAGTTGAATAGTACTTATATATATATATATATATATATATATATATATATATATATATATATATATATATATATATATATATATATATATATATATATATATATGGTTAGACTGATATTATGCAAGTATCTATCTGTCTATCTATATAGTTAGATAAATAGATAGATAATACCAGTCTAACCATTAATCAGCAATCTTCGCATTAATTTTCATGAAAATTAAACATGATCGTATACTGATTTACCTGAAAGCAATACTGATGAAGAAAAATTAGGATAGGTTTCTACTCATCCCCTCTCTGAAGTGCTACTTATAACCAATTATCCTCTAAGCATTAAGTAAGAGGCACGCACGCGAACCCAACAACAATATGTCAACAATCAGGCAAGAACATGTGAAGCAGAAAATGAAACCGACAAATGGAACCAAGCCAGATCGCGCCGCTTCAGCATCCCGGTCTTCCTTCCGCTTTCAGTTCATGCAGAAACTCGGTGCCTGTAACTCGCAAACCTTCACGTCAGGTCTCGTGAGACTGGAAACTCATGCCTACAGATCTTGACTTAGTTGTAGATTCGCCACCACAAACATAGTGTTGGGGAATATTATGTACCATGACCTATGGAAATGAGGAGGAGTGAGCTCACTAGCCACGCCAGCAGAGGAACACAAAGAAAACACAAACGAAGAATAAATAATTACAGAGGCGATGAGCGAGGACAAACAGCAACAATAAAAAAGAAAAAAGAATGGAGAATAAGCACAAGTACAGTACAACGAATCACTATATGTTCATGCCACACACACATACACACTACATGCACGAGAAAATGACTGTACCTTCGAGTAAGAAAAACACTCTTTTACTGCCCAGAGACACGTGTACTGCCAAGTGGAGAAAGCAATATGGCGTCAGCAAAGCATACCATGCACAGAACACGTGGCAAGCCTACAAGAGTGTACAGTGAGAAAAGATAAAAGATAAAAAATTTTTGCTTCCGGGAGGTGAGAGAAGATGACTCAGCCAGCAGGAAAAGTTTAACCTGCGACTTTTGTACAAAACTGATTGAAGGAAAGTACGCAACTCTCTCTCTCTCTCTCTCTCTCTCTCTCTCTCTCTCTCTCTCTCTCTCTCTCTCTCTCTCTCTCTCTCTCTCTCATTACTACCACAACTACAACATACACACACACACACACACACACACACACACACATCTGCTAAACAAACAGCACAGGTGGACACTTTTCTGAGGCACACACAAGCAGGTAAGCGCGGTGCCTCCTCGGTCATTGTGCGAAAGGTAGGAACGCTTTCACCGCTGCTTCACCTCCCCAAGGACACGAGTCTATTTCTTTACTCCATCACAAAAGACCTTTCTTACTTGCCCCAAACAGTACTCTCTCTCTCTCTCTCTCTCTCTCTCTCTCTCTCTCTCTCTCTCTCTCTCTCTCTCTCTCTCTCTCTCTCTCTCTCTAACGTTACATAATTTGTCATGGCACATCCTCACAACTAAACGCACTGAAGTAAATAGATAAGAAGTGGAATATCCGAGACAGCAGAAGTTATGGTTCAATAAATCGCAGTCTTAAGTGTTTGGCCACCTACCTCGGCAGTTTTGAGCTGGTTTTGCTAGAGGTTTTTCTCTTTTTTTTTTTTTTTTGAGGAAACTTTCGAGTGTTTTCATTATTCTAGGGATAATGTAACAGTAATTATGCAACATCATTAGAGAAGACACTCATGTGAACACCACTAATTGCCTCTGTTGCCTTTGAAAACAGTCCTAATGAAAGCGTAAGTGAAACACCTTTAACGCAGCTACGTACGCACGTCGCGCAACAAATGCTCTTCCGGACCAAAACTTTTCGACATTCGAGCGAGTGGCTCTCAACGACTGACCGCATGAATATTTGCGACTCGACGAGGTTTAGTTAGCCACTCAGTATTTCCACACACTGATAACCGTATCTTCGTTGTGCAAAAAGCCTTCGTTGCATCGTTGTATTACGGTGTTCTGTTCCGTGTTCCTTCCCGGCTTAAGTGTTTCAAAACACAAAACAGGTTGAGGGTGGGACAGAAAATGTATATTCGTCACATGTGTTATTCACGTTAAGAACAAGTAAAATGTTGCATGTTAACAGGAATATATAACTAGATTGTTGTTTTTACAGGACTGTCGTAATGAAGGCGAACGGGTTTGTATTCTGCAACGTGCTTTTGGGAACATGCACAATCATCTTTTGTTGTTAAGTCTTATTAGGTATAATATTCATACATTCGAGGTTCCAGAGAGCCACTCAATCCATGGCCTTGCATGCCCTTATTACTTCCAACCAAATGAATAAAAAAAAAAACATGAAAATTAATACACATACACTGGCATCATTATTTTTTTCTAATTAAAGCAATTACCTAAAAAATATATATTCATGGAAAGCTTTTGATCAAAATAGTAAAACCACTAATGTTTCACCGTTTTTTTTTTCATATTTCAATCAGCGCAGAGTTACTTTAGAGTTCAATAAGTGCAACACAGGTGTCACTGCAACGCTTGGATGCAGGAAGCTACATTTGTGAATACTGAGAGCTGAATATTCAGTCTTCCAATAACACCATATTGATTGCCGTATACCAACTGACAGTTATGTAGATTGTGCCCGACAGAGAGAGAGAGAGAGAGAGAGAGAGAGAGAGAGAGAGAGAGAGAGAGAGAGAGAGAGAGAGAGAGAGAGAAGATATAAATAATGTATCCATGTATCCTCTCTCTCTCTCTCTCTCTCTCTCTCTCTCTCTCTCTCTCTCTCTCTCTCTCTCTCTCTCTGTTATGATTCACCAAGGGAAATTAGGCGAGCACACAAGATTTAGGAAAGGAATCAAGGAAAGAGGACAGTGCAGTGTGTGTGTGTGTGTGTGTGTGTGTGTGTGTGTCACAAACTTTATCTACGAGTAGTTCACTTCTGGCCTGGCAATCCCCACTGACAGAGAACTTCCCCGGGATTTCCGAAGATGTACCATAATTAGTGCTCTCATTCCGATATCTTCAGTATGCAAGATGATAGTTGACTGATTAAACAAAGCAAGCGATGGCTGGAGAGGAAAGGTAAAGAGGCAAGATAAGGGAGAACGGTGGAATAATGCAAGAAATACGAGGAAATACAGGACAGTAAATCGTAAGACAAGAGGTTGATCACCTTGTCATATCAGTCACATGAATGAAGACAGAGAGACATGTGAGTAGATAGTGGAGCTTGTACAAGATAATAAGAAAGGAAAAATTCACAAATAAGGAGTGAGACAGACATGTAAGTAGATCGTGGAGACTGTACAAGATGATTAGAAAGGAAATATTTACATCAACTCTCACTGCTTCACCGTTATCAGTTTGCTAATCCTAATGCCTTAATGCCATTAGATGTAGCTACAAAGCGCCAAGGAGAAGTTTATTGAATCATCAGTCTTGTTCAATATAAAAAAGAACAGTGAGAAATTAAAAATACTGACATTCGCTTTACGTTTCATATTTGTTAATGTCATAAATTTACGAAACATCACCAAAAAATTTAATCAGACCCCAGTTCTGACAAGGAGAAGGAAGTGATGGTTTAAAATTAATTAGAGTTGCAAAGACAAAAGTTAAATTCTACTGTTGGAAAAGTCAAGAAAAATAAATTTCCTGCAAGTAAAATTCTACAAAACTTTTTATCCGTCGCTCCGCCTTTACTTGGGGACTTAGGAAGGGTTGAAGAAGTGTGGGGAGACGAGAGTGGAGAGGCTTTGGGAAAAGGTTTGGTAAAGTGGGAAGAATCGAGTACTGCATCAGAGAGGGAAGGGGAAAGAAGATCAGGTCTCCCTCTCAGTCTCCTTGCTACCGGAGTGGTCGACGGTGGTTGTGTATTTTTGAGAGGCATGGTTGCCTTTGTGCCTTCATGACGACCACCACGACGACGACGACAACAGCAACAACGACAACAACAACAGCAACAACAACAACAGTAACAATAACTAGAACGATATTTACGATGATGGTAATGATGATGACGATGGCAATGGTGATAACAACCAGAAAAATAAATAAATAAATAAGAGAAGAAGAAAAAAGCAGAAAAACAGCATAAGATGAAATGATACGATCCAGATCAAAGAATAACGAAAGGAAGGAAACACGGACATTTCTCCGTTTTCTTTCTCTCTACAACGAGTCAACTTTTGCAAGGAACAAAAGTACAAGATGGCATAAAGAATTAAGAGTAATTAAGAGTAATTTAGTAGTCTCTCTCTCTCTCTCTCTCTCTCTCTCTCTCTCTCTCTCTCTCTCTCTCTCTCTCTCTCTCTCTCTCTCTCTGATAAAGACTATTGTGCGAGGTAATTAAACTATCTAAAGATTGTACTGGTTCTGCTCTGCCAGGCTTAGGTTCGGGAGGGAGAGAGAGAGAGAGAGAGAGAGAGAGAGGAGGGGGGGCAACGTTCTGTTTACCCTCCCCCCCTTTTTTTCCTGATGGCAGCAAATTGACATCGTACCTGACATTTGCATAATTGGTGTTTGTGCAGTGCGATAATTACCGTTAACTCCCTTACGATCCTAGCTGACGGAACTAAAGAGAGAGAGAGAGAGAGAGAGAGAGAGAGTGCGGCACAACAGTTACGAAGGCAATAAGTGCAGCTCACGCGCCTCATTAAGTGGCGTGATCTCATTTGACTTAACGTTTATGATGCCGAAATAAAACTGGCAGAGGGACCCGCCCACCCTGCGAACGACCGACCGACCGACCGCCCCGCCTCCCTGAAATATACTTCCATGTTTAAGCTTTCTGTGGCGGCTGTGCGTTTTTTATTCATTTCTTTATTTATTTTCTTCTCTTTTTGGTTGGTTGGGATGGGGGTAGCGGCAAATTTGCGTGATTATCCCTTCCTTATGTGTGTGTGTGTGTGTGTGTGTGTGTGTGTGTGTGTGTGTGTGCTCTTGGTCAATCTTTTTCACGCATTACTGTAAAAGTGTGGCTCGGTTAAAATGCTAATCTTTCAGTGCTTCCTAATGTGGCCTTGTACTTTTCTCTGTCTCTGTCTCCCTTGAAAGAATGCAGTTATTTTTTTTTCTTTTAAGGTATTCTTCTCTTTTATCTTATCTGTATATTCTTTCTATCACCATAGTTATCATTCATAGTCTTTCAATGTTTCTCTCTTCATTCAAAGATTACAATTATTGTTTTTTCTTTTTTTTCAGTCCTACAATTATTTTTTTCCTTTCATCTTTATCGCCTCTTTATTTTCACCATTACCATCAGTGTCGCCATCATCGTGATATGAATGTGCCTTGCCCACTCGAGGTCTAAAAAATAGCATTATTCTCACGTGGACTGAAAATTATACCCAGAATAATTTATGGCTGAAAACAAGCAAGACACATTAAACAGACTCACACCAGCTTGAAAACAAACGCTTATTATTTAATTACTGATCATTATCCTCACGTGGCAAAAAAATTATTGGCAGAATTACTAAAGAACGCAGCCAAACAGAAGATAGAGGCTGGTACTGAGAACATAAGAACATAAGAACATAAAACATAAGGGAAGCTGCAAGAAGCCATCAGGCCTACACGTGGCAGTCCCTGTGTGAATCATACCTACCTATTTTCACCTATCATCCCCATCCATAAATCTGTCTAATCTTCTCTTAAAGCTCCCTAATGACTTAGCACTAACAACTTGATTACTGAGTCCGTTCCATTCATCTACCACTCTATTTGAAAACTAATTTCTTTCTCTCTTTTTTAAACTTTTTTTTTTCTTGTTCTATCGTGGACAAACACTTCCTTCTCTCACCTCGACTATTTCCAAAGGCCACAAAAATGATTACCCAGGTTCTCAACGCTGTTTCTCCCTTTAATAATGCAAAAGTCTTGTTAATTTGTCACTGGAATCTTAAAAAAAAGAAAAAAAAACCGTGTCATTTCAACTAGAGCTTTTTTAAAAACAATAATAGAGATGTAGCTGAGAAGAGTTTCAGAATATGGTCCAGAACGCGGCCTCACACCACCGTCTTCCATGGCAGCAATCCTCAAGGCACGATAAGTTTAGATGGATAAGTTTGAATGGATAAGTCTATTGAAAAAAAAAATGTAGAATCACATTCAGAAAAAGGATACCAAAAACGAGACTGCGGTTTTCATGTCATTGCTCTCACTCACTCGGTTTTTCTTTTTATATCCAAGCAAGGTGTGCCATGTAGTACAGTATATTCGTGAACCAAAAGAAAACGGAGAGCACACACGCGTGCACATTCTCTTGCATATCATGTACTGAAATATTAATGGATTCAGGACGTGCTAATCTCTTTTATATAGTCTTTAAAGAGATTACCTATGGGATTACGAGCAACAACAAGAGTCAAAAGAATTACGGAAAATGTTCATGGAGTGAAGGGACGGATGGAGAAAAATAAAATAAAAGAGGAATTGTACAGTTGTGAAAGGAAAGAGTAAGAAATGTATATCAAATGAAATATGAGTGTGGTGCTTTTAGTTTTTTATCTGAGGTTAATCAATTATTCCAATTTAAGTGATAAAGACTACAAAACAGGACGACCGCATGACTATTATCATTATGTTGCCCTTGGTTACCTATTGGAGTTAACCTGTGAGTGTGGTGCTTATTTAATACTTAAGAGCACTGTTGACGCAACTGGAGAGATCTTTGTGTGTTTGCTTATCTGTTTGGCTGCCCATTCTCTCTCTCTCTGAAGTCTGTTTCATATTCACGTCCTCAGAGGCCAAAGCAACAATGACTCATGCACGTGTAAATTCATCAGTGTGTTAACATTATAGACGCTGGTGGAATAACGTAGCACAGGTGACCTTTAATTGTGTGATATTGGGAATGCATGTTTACGACCATGTAAATTAAAGCGGCGGGGAGGCAAGGGGATGCTGTTGTTGTTGTTGTTGGTGGTGGTGGTGGTGGTGGTGGTGGTGATGGTGATGGTGGTGCAATAGGTAGCTCCATAATGCATTGTTGTTGTTTGTGTAGCTGTGATGCCCGTGTGTGTGTGTGTGTGTGTGTGTGTGTGTTACTCTATTGTATAACGACACTAAGAAAAGTGGTGAAAGCAGTGGCTATGCATCAATACCCTCACCACTACTGATGATCTTTGTGGTGACTTTAAATACTGACAGTTATAGTGGTGGTGACGGTAGGGTGTGCTGTGCTGGTGCTGCATGGCAATGGCTGCTGGTGTCCGCGTATCTGTATGGTGGAGTGAAGTGAACCTCGTCAGGAGAATAACAAGTTGTTGTCCTGCTTGCATTCATAGGCCTCACTGATTTTCGCACCACTTAGAGAAAGGGAGAGGCAGACAGAGACAGGAAGGAGGAATATTTAATTTACGTAAAAGCTTGCTTGTCTAAAACGTCTCTGCACACACACACACACACACACACACACACACACACACACACACAGTAAATTATGTTTGTGTGTTAAAACAGTGAATACTTTACATGGTAGCTATTACGACTAAAATCAATTTGCTCTATATCTAGTCACAATATGTAATGTACATATATAATCACTTAACATGTGAGAAAGGATAAACAGAAATGCTGAACAAATGTAAATAAAATCAAATACAAAAGGCGATCACTTGTTGCAATGAAGTCAATGAATGAATTAGTGGATTAGTCAATCACATTCCTATTTTCATCACTTTCTCTTCTTTATTCCTCAAACTTTTTCATCCCACTTGCCATCTCTTTTTCTCCTGCTTCTTTTCTTTCATTCTTCCAACATTTCTGCTCTTCTTTCCTACTTGTACATCCTTCTCTCCCCTTCATTTTTTTCTTTATTTTTTCTATCATATTCATTTCCTTGTTTGTCTTCATCCCCTTGTCCTCATCATCGTCATCCTCCTCTTTCGCTTACTCTTAATTCTAATCTTCTGCCTCTTCTTCTTTTTCTTCTTCTTCTGCGTCGTCGTCGTCGTTTTCGTCGTCTTTTTCTTCTTCTTCCTCGTCCTTCTTGTCTTCTTCCTCGTTTTCCTCGTCTTTTTCTTCGTCTCCTCCTCCTCCCCTCCTCCTCCTCCCCCCTCCTCTTCCTCCTCGTTAACATTAGCAACGTAATGTCAAGAGACTTCTCACCAGTGACGTCACTTTCACTCCCTCACACGACCCTCACGTGGCCCAGAGCGGCAGAAATACTTTGGCAAACACCTGTATTGAATGTTAACTTTTATTCATCATCCACAGCGCCAAGGGAAAAAAATATCACTCAAGAGTTCAATAGAATTCCACCGGGAAAAGACATATAAATGATGGTTTGATGTGGAATTGTAATGAGGGTGCTAGAGGGGGGAGAAGGAGGAGGAGGAGGAGGGGCAGGAGGAGCTGAGGTCAAGGTACAACTAAGTGCGCAATTAGTTCATTAACGAGGGGCTACACACGTGCCCTTAACAACTCCCAGACAGACAAACGTTGTTAAGCTTCATCAGGAGTTTCTATATAGTAACCCTGCATAAACACACACACACACACACACACACACACACACAATCACATATACAAATAACTGGGTGACATTTAAGAGCATCTGTCATCAAGGTAACAAAACACTACATACTGGTACTGATACGCCACTGCTAAAAAAGACAAGAATATTCGCCAGAGCAACACAACATACTCTGAGATAAAGCGGCTCCTTAAAACCTACGTCCCAGATTCCTCCTGCTCCCCAGTTACAGCCCTGCTCGCCCTAATAAGGCACCAAAGGGACGCCTTCCAAGGGCTGCTTCACTTGGGACTACACGGGCGTTAATCATCCTCGAATGAACCGCAAGCTGTGTCTCATTCCCACGCCATCATTGTCTCGCTATTCGGCAGCGAGTGCAAATTAGTTCAGTCTGAGATGAAAATGTGTGTGGCTTCCTCTTCTGAGTTCGTTATGTTGTGGGGCTGTGATTAGACATTTTTATGTTCATTTTTAAAGACTTAATGTTATTTATAGTGAAATATAAGAAGGAGAAAAGAATGGAATGAAAGAGGAATGGAGGAACGGAGATGAGTGAATAGATTTAAAACCTCTGTGAAAGCAGATTGCAAGGCACTGGGAATAAAGAACGAGAGAATACTTAACTTTACTGCTTGTTATACCGTAAGTCTTCTGTTATAAAGCACTTGGATTTTTATTACAGTTAAAGATAATAAAGGGAAACAGTGAATTTAATATTTGTCTTACTCTCTTTTTTGCCATATAAAGCACATGCATCTAAGGAGAAACTGAGTAAATCCGTGGCCTTCTCTTCATTCTCTCAATAAACAGTACATGATTGGTTCCTGGGAAGGCGGTGACTGGAGTTCAAGTGTTGCCGGAAGCTTGTCATTTTTCAAGCTAACACCGAGTCGTCAAACATCCACATGCTTCCTTCTAGCACATCTCCGAAGCCGAGAGCACGGAAAAATCTAGGGGCGGGTGAGCCTCCTTTGAGCACCACGACGGGCGGAAGGCGACTATCAAAATCTAAGCTGTCATAATTATAAGAGAACGACCCTCAGACAGAAGACTTGCAGCAGGATTACCTACCGGTGCTACAGGCCAAGCATACTCGTATATTTCCAGTTCATCCAATAGAGGGGCACTGATTATGACTACTTTCCTCTTCAATTTGGAAAAGTAAAGCACACTTATTCATTGTAGTTAAAGAGGGGAAGAATCTCTGACGTAAAATGTCTTCCTTTTAATCTAATGTAGAGCATATTTACTTAAGATGGAATTAAGAAAAGACGGGGGAGGATTCATAACTTCCTCCTTGAGCTTCCTATGTAAAATATATATATGCATTTACGTAGTGGCGGAACAAACAAGGGAGGGAGAGAAATTGTAACTTTAGAATTTGTCTTCCTTTAAATCTTCTCACATAAACCACATGAATTTAAGGCCAAAGCAAATAAAGGGGGAGGAGAAAATCCATAACTTTACTTCTTCTATATGTCCTGTTTTCCTTTCAGTCCTCTACACGAACTTGCAGTGGATACGAATTACAAGGGAAAGAGAATCGGTATCACATAAGCGAGGGTATATTGAGGCCGGATGTCATTCACCTTTCCAGAAGCAGAGGGGATAATCATACACTGAGCTCCCTGCTGTCCTCCCCCGCCTCTTTAAGGACGTTATTGAACCATACATCAGGTGAAATTATATGAATAGACTTGATATCCTACATGACCTCAAATTGGTTGTCATTGGTGATGATGATAGTGGTGGTGGTGGTGATGGTGGTGGTGGTGCACAAGAGAATATGGAGACACTAACGGAACATGCACCAGACCTCTTGTACCCTTTCCCGTTTTCTGTATGTGATAAGATGTAGGTAGGTACTTAGTTAATTAAGTTCGGTAAGTAGCCATCACTTGTCTTGTCTCTCTGATGTTATGATTCTTGTGTTGGGGAGGAGAGAGAGAGAGAGGAGAGAGAGAGAGAGAGAGAGAGAGAGAGAGAGAGAGAGAGAGAGAGAGAGACTGAATCACATATGGGGTCGAGGAGGCAGAAGGCAGCAGGAACTAACCGGGGGACGTGAGAAGCGGCAGGTGAGTCGCTGGGGATGGGAGGTGGACGGAGAGGTGTGCTGGGAGGAGATGCGGTGGGGAGCGATGGCAGATTTGGCGCTGCAGAAGTGTGATGGTGACTGAGCACTGGTTTGCTCATCCATCTTTCTATCTGTCTGAGCCTCTGTCTGCTTCTCACCTCATCTATTCGGCATGTCAGACCAGTTTTATATGTGTGCCTTCCTACATGTCTTTCTGTGTATCTCTCAGTTTGTTTGTTTTCATATATCAAGGAGACTGGCTGAAAGATAGAAGCCGATTGAAAAGAAAAAACTCGCTCATGATGATAGGAAGAGGGAAATATTTGCGGAGGCGACACAGAACACCCAAATTTATGAGAGCTGTTTTTGGTAAGGAACGAGATGACATTTCCAGTCGACATTTATAGTAAAGGACAGCCTAAATATGTTTATTGTAGGAGGGGGAAAGATGAGTGTTACCGAAGAAGAGGGATAGATGTGTGGGAGGTTGTGTTCAGAGGATAAAATCGGAAGCATCAAAATTCAAGTTCTTTGTTTTATGTTATTCGATTATGCTACATGCTCTCTCTCTCTTTCTCTCTCTCTCTCTCTCTCTCTCTCTCTCTCTCTCTCTCTCTCTCTCTCTCTCTCTCTCTCTCTCTCTCTCTCTCTCTCTCTCTCTGAGTATGAAAAATACTTTCATCACACATGGTGCAGGGAATTCACAAATGAATCCACTCCCGCATGAAGACGCAAAACTGCATCATATTCTTGCTTTCTAAAGAGATTTCCGAGCCTCGGTGTATGATATTCACTTTGAAAACTGTCAAGGACTGCAAGCGTGTAAAATTGTCGCGTTACAGTCGCAACACACGAACAAAAGAAAACTGTATTGCAAAACGAAGCATGAACATATGACTCCAGTGTTTTCCGAGGCCTTGCCAGAGCCAGCCGCACAAGTTTAGTTGCAGGTAAACTGTATTCCGTTTTCCTTTACCACCTATCGCATGTTTTCTGGACACAAGACTTGAGCGACATAGTGATTTATATTTATTCATTTTTTTTATTTTCTTTTTTGCATTATGGGCATGATGACAAAAAAAAATGAATAAATAAGTGCTCGTAAGCGTTTGTTGTTCAGTATTCGTTACATTCGAGGACGTCCGAGATGTGTTACGTGAAGTACGAGTGTTATGTGTTCTCTGTTCACGAAACTTCACGGTGAACAAAAAAAAAAGTAAGATAACGATAACCAGCATCAAAACATACACTCCTAAAAAAAAAAAAAAAGTAGTATTATCTTTAACGTAACATTTTGGTGAGGACAAACTAATGAAATATCACAGAGAAAAAAAAAAAAAGTTAAAACAAAAAGGAAGTTTTGAGCCCAATCAGTACAATGTTAAGGAACCCACCGCCCTAATTTCCTCTTCACCATCGCAACTTCTTATTACGTATTCTTGACTTTTAAGGAAGATAATGAAGGACTAAGTAAAAGTGGTCTCCTTCACAGCAATCTCACCTGCACAAGTCTTCTATGCACTCATTACGTACTCACCTGTATCTTATCAATGTCATGTCAATCTCTTTTCAAGATAGCCTATCTTTTTAGTACCAAATGATCCTACACTGAAACGCTTGTCCTGTTCAACGAAGCTAATTCCTTCATATATAATTTTCAAGTCTTGATTCATCTAGTTATGAACCTGTGGCCCCCTAGCTCTGTTTTTTTTTTTTTTTTTTTTTTACGGTTATTTAACTCCTTTTCTCAACAAGTTTGTCCTCGGCCAATGCTGTGTTGTTATCACCATGTCAGCCACCACCACCACCACCCCTACCATCTCCACCATTGCCACCTGTTGGACCTAAGCAGTGTGGAGGTGGCTATGGTGACGTATCTCTATGGTAGTAAAATACACTTTCTTCTCTAGCTTTTCTTTTTTTTTTCTTTTCATTCACACAAATGGTATCAAAGAATAGAATAGAGCTGGATATGAACCCATCTTACATCAAATGAACTTAGACAACTATTCATTTCACCACGCGCATGAAACATCAAAATAATTTAGGTGTAGGAAATACCGTTCTGTTCCATTCCTGAACCTGTCCCTTTCGAGTAAGATATAATCCCTCCTCCACCAACACACGCAGCAAAAACATTCCCTTCGGCCAATGTCAACACAGGAGCGGATGACAGAAGTACCTCACCTACACTCACCTCAGCCCTGCAGGTGACACTTACACACTCACGACTAAATGAATACACTGCATTCACTCACTTATTTAACTACTGAACTACGAAATTCCGAAAACTTGTTCAGTAGTCCCAGTGAATATATGAGCAGCAATTTTGTGACGGCCGCAGCTGTATTTTAGCCGCTGACGGGACGAACAGGGAAGAGAGGACGCGTGGCTGAAGTGAGAGGATTTCTTAGGAATATAGTAATATGAATAGTAAGTAATATACTCCTGCATCAGTAACAGCAAATGTCAAAAAGTCTCTCTCTCTCTCTCTCTCTCTCTCTCTCTCTCTCTCTCTCGTTGGTGTGTGTGTGTGTGTGTGTGTGTGTGTGTAATGGTGGTTGGCGGCGCCTGATTAGCACCGAGGTAGGAATGGGCGGACAGGGGAGACTGTTATGGTGGCTAGTGATAGGCGCTCTGGAAGTATTTTAGTTTGGTGCGCTTTTTACCGACAGTCAGACAATCCTACCAGTCAATAGCAACATTTCTGCCGCCGACCTGTAAAGGAAACTAGTTATTCCGGGTGACTGGCGGCGCCTCCCATTACAGTGCGTCTCTGCACCCATTATACGCTGAGTACCGACACCGCCACCACCACTTTCACCACCACCACCACCACCACCACTATCTAGGAAGGTCTACTGACATAAATCAATACAATGTAGTGCCTGTTTTAAAGAAAATAAACACACACACACACACACACACACAAACTCACCTTGCACTGTCCTCTTTCCTTCACTCTTTTCTGAAATAGTGATAAGTGAGTGTTGCTTTTCTTTTCTCCCTCACTCTAGGTTTACACACACACACACACACACACACACACACACACACACACACACACACAGAATATTCCACAAAAATCACAACTTTTAAGACAGTCTGTCTGAACAAATACTAACAAACATTTTATTTATCTATTTTTCCATCGTGTCTGAAAAGTGGGACTAAGGAGTGTTATCATTCCACCGCGGCATAATGAACAGGCGCGTGCAGGGTGCAGGTGGGTGACGCTGATGGACAAAGCTGCAATACATTTCCCTGAGCCGATATTAATTCATTCATCGATGTAGTACGGGTCGCTATTAATTCAGGAGTGCGGTGGATGTCGATAAGCTTAATGGTTGCAGTACGTGGCCCAAGTTATACAGGCCATCAGTTTGGGGCACCGCTCTGTCAAATCAGGACATCAATATAGGACACTTGGACATCAATTAATTTAGGTTGTCAGGCAGTTCAACACACTGTATGCCGGCAGCTTAAGACATCATTACGTAACATGAATTCGGGCATCGCTCAGTTTGTGCCACGTATAACAACGGCCAGCTCGACGCATCACTCTATTTAGGGTGTCAATGTAGGACATCAGTATACACCATCAGTCAGTCTAGATTTTACCACATCCACCAGTTAACGACACCTTCATGGGACACAAGTTTAGTCATCGTTTTAAGGCATCATTGTAGAACATCATTCTAGGACAGTGGTTCTTTATCTGTCTTTATCTCTTTGTCCGTCTCTCTCTCTCTCTCTCTCTCTCTCTCTCTCTCTCTCTCTCTCTCTCTCTCTCTCTCTCTCTCTCTCTCTCTCTCTCTCTCTGTCTCTCTCATTATAATACCTACAATCCTCCAGTGTGCCGTAACGCAGCCTTGTCCTCCTCCCCTTAATGAATGTTATACGTGACACGGTAACATAAGGATCACATCAACTTAATATAAAGGATCCCATTATGTGCAAGAGTCTGTTCTCAGTATTACGTCATCTTGATGGAAGCGTGATACATAAATTACACTGCCATCATTAATAAAATTCCAAACGACTCTTCTGGCAATTACTAGCCATCGTTTGTTAGTGGCGTGTACCATAATGACTTGTCCAAAATTAATGTTTACGAAGGCTCATTATATCTACAACAACAACGCACAGAAACATACAGAAAAAAAAATAGTGTTCATCAGTTAATTAAAATCGTTTACTGTTTTTTTTTTTGTGTGTATATACAGAAGTAGGAAAAACAAACAGAGATGCCGCCAGCTTCTTAGAAATGAAGATAAGAAAGGAAAACTATCAGGAAAAAGAGATATGCTGCTATATATTTTTTTTTCTCTCTCTCTCTTCAGTGAATATTGTAAGAAAGACTTCACGCAAAACACCACAAAAAGAAACATGTGCGTAAGATGCTGCAGCACAAAGCAGTTGTCGTGTTTGAGAGTAAAGTAAAGTGGAACATGTTATGGAAAAGACTTACAGTTACTGAAGTCTGTTGCAGGGAATTCTCTCTCAGAACATGAAATTCAATGAAAAAAAAAGAAAGAGAAGGGTAGAGAGAGAGAGAGAGAGAGAGAGAGAGAGAGAGGAGAGAGAGAGAGAGAGAGAGAGAGAGAGAGAGAATGCGTGGGAATGTACAAAGGGATAAATGTTCCCTCCGTGCTGGGTGAGGAGTGTTATCGGGGACTCTCCTGCAGCGGCGGTGTCTGCCTCAGGACGTATCTGTCTTACTGTTAAATTTACGATATCGTTTCAATTCTCGTGGCATTGTCTTCCGGAATTCTTTCTCTCCTTCTTTCCTTCATTCCGTCCTTCCTTCCTTCCATTTTAATTCCTGATTCTTGACACTTTCTCTGTCCTCTCTTCTGAATGCAATAATTCAGCAGAGAGAGAGAAAAAAAAATAGAGAGAGAGAATTATTTGCTACCTTTTAATAATTTAAAGAAGATTGCTTCAAAACTGCGATTCATGACTTGCAATTTTGGTGGCTCTTTGTTCAAAATTTACGTTGAAACTAATGAGTTAAAACGACAAACTATTGTGTTCCCAACAACTGCTGCATTCCTTCCTACACCACTGAATAAATAAAGACACAGTTAATAATTATTACTCTTCTCACCTTGCTGAATTAAGGAGTCTTTCAAAATCTTCCCATGAAAATAATGACTTCAGACGACACATAGTTATGCTTTACGTCTTAATGTTTCTACCGACTCATTTGTTGTCTAGAACACGAGCACATTCAACACTCTAATACTACTCGGCTCTACCTTTACTATTGACCTTTTCATCATGGCTCTTCCTAAGTTATGTGCGGAGGACCTATTCCTGCATCAGTACCTTATTGTTTAATGACCTGTTGCATTCATTCATTCATTCATTCATTCTCTCATTCATTCATTCATTCATTCGTTCACTCTTCCTCTTTTTCTATTTGCTCCTTAATTCACTCATAAATATATTAATTTCCTTCTCTTTCTTTGGTTTCTTTATTCATTCATCAATCTATGCCTAACTCTCTCTCTCTATCACATTCTATGCAGTACGACGTGTTTCCTGCATCCTAACCCTACCCCGAAACGAAGACTAAATTGAAGCCCAGCATAATTATCGAACACAAACACAGATCTCACCTCGCCTTGTGTCTTCTGACGTCGCCTCATTAGCAGTAAGTGGCAGTGTATCATTCCGCGCCCGTCCATTCATCAAGCGAGTAAGCATTAATTAAGACCAGCATCCCGTTTACCAGCATTTCAGTCTCACTCCTGACACGCACTCACTCACCCACAATGCTGGTCAATTTCCTCCATTATTGATATGCCACTCAAGTAACCCGACGAATCAGAGGATGATGGAAGGATGTGTGGATTTGTGTAATGGTTAATCCTGCCTGTAGCGCTCTTATGGATATGGATGAGGGTAGTGAAAATGATAATGATGATGATGATGATAATGATATAAGCAATGCAACAACAACAACAACAACAAAAGATGATGATGATGATGATGATAATGATGCAGAACGAAAGAATAGAACAACATAGTAAACGAGAACAAGAACAAGAACAAGAACAAGAAAAGAAGAAGATTAAGATGAAGATGATAATGATGAAGATGACGATGATAATGATGATGAAAGAAAGAAAGAAAGAAAAGACCAAGAAAAAAGTAACAGAACAAGAACAAAACCCGGATAAACAATAAGAACAACAAAAGGAGAATAACAATAAGCTTTAAAAACAATACTAATAAAACGAAAAAAAAAAAAAAACGTATATTAATTCATGAAGAGACAAACCTCAAAAGAGAAAAATAATTAAGGAAGCGAAATAAGGAAATGTGCTAAGTTCTCTGCACATCTAGCAAAGAGTGGCAAGCGTGGAAACGAGAAAAGTTAAATGTAACGTGTAATATATTCTGAGAGAGAGAGAGAGAGAGAGAGAGAGAGAGAGAGAGAGAGAGAATGATACATACATACATACAACCTTACTGGCTGAAAATCTACACACTTTAATTCTAAGGAGGTACGAGTATCAACACTACAATATTTTGGCTGCCACTCTTGGAAGACTGGAAGACCCGGGATGATCAAGCCACCCCGTGTATTTTCTTTATTTTTTTTTTCTGGAGTTTGTTCCTCCCCCTAAGCAGCGTGTCACAACTCCAGACTTAACCAGCTAGTACCTAATTACTGCTAAGGGACTACACAACAAAGGAGGCCGGCCAAAGACTCCTGACAGGGCACAGAAATCGAACCCAGGACCTTCAGGTTCTGAACCGGGCGCGCTAACAACTGCACCACCAGGCCGTGTGTGTGTGTGTGTGTGTGTGTGTGTGTGTGTGTGTGTTTAGCAAATTATGCTATATTTCTGGCTTTAAAGCAGAAATTGTAAAGATGCAAAACACAGAATAAAATGGTCTGGGATGAGTCTGACTCACACAGCGGATGACAAACGGTCGACCTAATGAGGGAATTAATAATGAAGGTTTAGGGCGCGCCGTGGCCTGAGGAGGACAGTGATTAATGTTTTCCCCTCAATGCGTATGTGTGCCTGGACCAACGTGGAAGCTGGAACACAAGACAAACCGGCCAAAGAAACATGGCAAGGTGCATTTGTGAGCTGGCAAAGAAGCGGATTCTGGGCACCATTCATTACTCTCTCTCTCTCTCTCTCTCTCTCTCTCTCTCTCTCTCTCTCTCTCTCTCTCTCTCTCTCTCTCTCTCTCTCTCTCTCTCTCTCTCTCTCCATTTATCTATCTGTCTATCTATCTCAACCCAAATCAAACCAGTTCAGTCAAGCAAGCTTTAACCATGTTCCCGTTATTCCTCACAGCTACGCAAGTTCGCCCTCTGAATCAAAATGGCACAAGCCAAGGGCAACAAAATAAAAAAAAATTTACAGGATAAGTGTCTTGAAACATCGCTCTTGAAAGAGTTCAAGTCATAGGAAGGTGGAAATACAGAAGCAGGCAGTGAGTTCCAGAGTTTACCAGAGAAAGGGATGAATTATTGAGAGTACTGGTTAACTCTTGCATTAGAACGCTGGACAGAATAAGGTTGAGAGAAAGAAGAAAGTCTTGTGCAGCGAGGGTGCGGGAGGAGGGGAGGCATGCAGTTGGCAAAATCAGAAAATCAGTTAGCATGAAAATAGCAGTAGAAGACAGCAAGAGATGCAACATTGCGCGATGAGAAAGGGACTGAAGACAGTCAGTTAGAGGAGAGGGGTTGATAAGACGAAAAGCTTTTGATCCCACCCTATCTAAAAGAGCAGTATGAGTGGAACCCCCACATACATGTGGAGCATACTCTGTACATGGACAGTTAAGGCCCCTGTACAGAGTTAGTAGCCGGGGGGATGAGAGAAACTGGCGGAGACGACTCAGACGCTAAACTTCATAGAAGCTGTTTTAGCTAGAGATGAGATGTGAAGTTTCCAGTTTAGTGAGTGAAATACGACAAATCTCTCTCTACAGCACCACACCGGACCCTTTCCCAATTAGTTGAAGGTTTGGCCCAGTAAAATATGTCCCGAGTTAACTTTCCAACTTCCCTTCTCCTCCCCTCATACGTTTAACGAGTCCACCACCACCACGACCATTATCATTACTGCACCTCACAATTCAAGTGGGTGGTTACAGAGATGCAGTTATTATCAAACTGACGAACTGCTTCAAGACAAAATTCTGGCATTGCGTAAGAGGAAAAAATCGATCAGATTGTAATTAAGTTATTCGTCACTTACTAAAGTAGACAATTCTTTTCATAAGGCAGCAAGTGTAGCGACATTTAATTATCATTTATCCCCTATCAAAGCTTTCTAAGAGTTAACAGCTTCCTAATCTCAATTTTCGTAAAACAGAGAAAATAAATAAATGAAAGGAAGGGGAAGGAATAACTATGAGTTTGCGCGTCCGTTTTGTTCCGTATGTTGTCCATGTTCCGTATATCGTCCAGACATTCTCTTTGATGCGAAGATGGAAAATTGTTCTCCAGTCAATGAAATCAACATCGAGGGAGCTCAGGGCGCGTCATGACCAGTCTTTCTCCTTCCCATTATCCAATCCTCGCCCTGCTCCTTCACCTCCTCTCCACCTTCTCCCCTCCACCGCCGCCCTCTGCCCTCCCTCGCTGATTGGTTCCTCACTTTCCAAAAAGAATTCCATCAATCTCGAACTCAAGGCATGCAGAAGTTCCTCCGCGGCTTGATGAGCTTGTACAGACCCCCTCGCCTAACACCGGCAAGGGCCAAGGCTGCCTAAACGAGGCTGTTATAATTGTGGTAAAGAATTTTTGTTCATTAGGCATAATAAGGAATATTGGTCTCTTATCATCCGTCATAATTATTTCAAAAGCGTTTATGAAATTTTACATGAAAAAATTCCTGATTGATTTTTTTTTTTTTTTTTTGTGTGTGTGACAGAATGAGGGGAAAATAATACGCGCCCACACACACACACACACACACACACACACACACACACACACACACACACACACACACACACACACGCAGAACAGAATTGACACATGACACGGAAATCAATGAAATTGTATGGCAATTTTACCCTATTATGCCATTTATTGTGAGCTTTCATTATTCGCCTGATGAATGTTTTCAATTTAGATCCACATCACTGCACCGCCCCAAAATTATACAGTGTGATAATAGCGCGCTATAAATTTGTCCACTAAAACAATGAAGGTCCGTCCCTCAAACAAAGTATTATTATTATTATTATTATCATTATTATTATTATTATTATTACCATCATTATCTTTATCAGTATTATTATTACTATTACTATCACTACTACTACTACTACTACTACTACTGCATCCACTACAGTGTTACGGTGTTAGTGTGTTTAGTTACTGGCTGTGGCGCTACTGGTACATGCTCACGACTTGTTTGAACCTTGGCTCTTTTGGCTCTTGTTACTTTCAACTAGGTCTGAACTTGCTCAAACGGGTGCTTCATTGAATACGAGAAAGAGCGAAGCAGCATTTCAGACATTAGCATTATCTTATAACTGTGATGGAAGTGTCGGAAGGTGGAAGGTATGAGAGGAGGGCGGTTCATCTCTAATGCCCGACAGCCTACACAGTTAACGGACACGTGAACATTTGGTTACTGCTCCAGCTTTATTTATTTTTTCACATCTTAGAATTCACAAGGCGGTATTGATCGCCAAAATTTATCCTGATTCACAAAAATAATGTGTATTTTTTTTATGTTAATGCATGTCGGTCAATAAACTTACCTTGCCAGCCCTCTGCTTATGGGGACCTTAACTGTTGGTCGAGGGCGCTGTTCGGGTTGAGGTTTTCCACAGGACAACTCTTCGCATTCACTGAACTGCTTTTGTCATATCACTTTCCACTCTACCTCCCTCCTAGTACTTCAAGGCTACTGCAGGACTGAGAACATTTTCCTCACGAAATTCCACAGATGCAAGTCTCCCATCAGGCCATGAAGTGGCAACACTGAAGCGAGGCAAGGGCGGCGTCTTACACAAAGCAGAATTTCCAGACATTGTTTTTGTTCTTAACATTCCAACAATTTAAGTTAGTTAGCATTTCAATAAACATTTCAGCAATACCAATGAAAAAAGTGTGTGAAGCATCAAGGGCGCTGACCAGCATAGGGCGAACTTCAAGGTGGGTCAGCGTAGGATGACCCACTGAAGCTTCGATTATGATGTATTACAACAAGGACCCAGTCCCCAAAAGATTTAAGTGGTACATGTGCGTTAGTAATTAACTAACCTTTTTCACTACTATATCTAAGAAAATCTTTCTCACATGCAGTTCTGTGATGTTTGTTCACCTGTTCACTTGTACACTCGCTGTGAGGAGACTGGCGGCGTCCATCCTTCTGCCTCGACAGAGGAAACAAAAAAGACTGGCAGCTTGTTATAATGTAATTTTCTCATAGAGGTGCAGCAATCTCCAGCTGCGACTTAGATTATAATACAAACATCAACCATCAACAATGGAAATATTCATAATACAGACATGGTTTGACTTTCATCAGTGAGAATTATATCGTCTTGGTACGCCACACAGGTCAGTAAAAAAAAAAATCGAATGATAATCGGGCGGCGGCCTCTGACGGCGAACATTTCAAGTCAAAGCAGCCAATGTCGGGCGTCAGACGCCGCCGGCAACTAATGGTCACCTTCACCTGAAACAATTCGATACATCTTGGTTGGGAGGACTTTGAAAAGTATTCCCCGCGCCACACCTCCTCCACGCGGCCCCCACCACATCTATGGTCGAAATGTTTGTGTCTGTCGGTTCCATCGATCCTTTGATATATTTGAAGACTAGAAATAAACACGTTAACAGAAATATTGGTCAGAATACTGCATGTCCCTTGGAATATTTTCGTTTTAATCACATCTGCACCTGCTGTAACAAGACAAAACTTACCGATCAGTGACCTGCCAGCACCTCATGTCTATAACTTAATGGACCTCAAGCATAATGACATTATTTTGTGCCACCGCACCTGTCCAGCGCTTGTAGATGGAACTGTCCGGTTAAAGAATCAAGTCTTTTCGAATTGCAGAGAATAACTAATATCGACGATATAAATTTTGACTTCCCAGTTCCGACAAGGTCAGATATTACATTCAGCTTCCTGAACTACGAAGTACATCATACGTAGTTACAACATACATTGATATTCATAGCAAACAACTTCAGGAAACGGTATGTGGGGCCGAGGCGGGGGGCGCGTGTTAGGGACAGAGAATACTGGCCAAGGTCCAGCAGCTGTACATACCCGGGCAGCTGGGGCTCACAGCGCCTGGGGTAAGTCCGCCCCTAAAGAGGAAAGTTAAGTGGTAAAACCCTGGACTCTTTCCCTCCTCACTCGAGCAAGGGGCAGCAGGGAAGCAGGAATGGCCAAAGAGGACCAGGAATATATATATATTAACATTCAGACAACTTCTTTTCGCCTTAATGTTATGACCAAGATTTAGTGAAAATATATATGCACTCTTTTATCTTAATTAGCACGTTATATAAAACCGGCTAAACTGTTGGTAAGGGATAGAGATAGTGTGTGTGTGTGTGTGTGTGTGTGTGTGTGTGTGTGTGTGTGTGTGTGTGTGTGTGTAGGTTAATTATAATGATTGGGAAAACTAATAAGAAGTTAATTAAGTAGGGTGGGAGGTAAGGCAGAGAGCAAAAGGTGACAAGTTCCTATGTACGTATGCAGACTGGTTGATTGGCTAGGTAGTTTGTGTTTGATACTTTGATAAATAAGCACTCAAATGTTTAAGGAACAATAAGAAACAATGCGTAGATAAATGGTAAAATGACAAAATCAGAATGTGAAGAAGTTTAGTGAGTGTGTATGTGTGTGTGTGTGTGTGTGTGTGTGTGTGTGTGTGTGTGTGTGTGTGTGTGTGTGTGTGTGTGTGAGGGGTAAGATGGGGAGATTTGACCTTCGTTATATAACAGAAATATTCATTTGATCATCAAAGAGAGAAATAAAGAGAAAAAGATTAATTAGAGCACAGGGAGCGTCACGCCCCCTGCCGGGCCTCGCACCGTGGCTGGTGGTGATGCAAGCTTCTCCCCGGCGGCCTCTCATTTGGCTTCATTCCAGTTCTTCATAAATAAAAAACTAGGAACCATTTACACTATACATGTACTGGAAGATGTGTTTTTTTGTTTTTCATTTTTACAATGACCTAAAACAAAAGGTTATAGTGTAAAATCTAAGCTTGAGGCTTTCGCAGACAATATGTTACAAAGTGAACCTTAACACCATAAAATCCATCACAGCACTCATGCCCCAGGGCCGCCTGGTGCCGGGCGACGCTGTCAGACCAGAGTGCTCCGCTCCTCGTCCTGGCCCGCCACACCCTGCTGCTGGTCTTGGCCGCCATCCTCTCTCCCTTCTGCAACATCAGAAAGAGGATGCACAGCCTTGTCCGTCTGGCACTGACTTTCTCCTCTGTCTATGGAATTAGACGCTGGCAATCTACACACACCCCTACACGCACCCTCCTCACCACATGCAGTTCTCGAGCACTGCACCACCCTCTTTACGGGACTGTCCGAGTCTTTCCTGCTGGTTCTTATCGGCAGAGACACCGTGGCCCTCACCGGATTGTGGCACTCCCGGGAGGACACCGACCAGTCTGTCTCGCTACCGTTGAGAAAAGTGTCTCCGTCTGACACACTTTTAGTACTCGTGCCGCCACTGATGCACCTGTCACTACAGCTGCTCGAGCTCATCTCAGCACCATATTCGTTCACGATGTGGACATCGCACTCCATAACACCGTTATGGAACTCCTGTGACGTTGATGCACTTCTCGGCTGACCTCTCGGTCTACCGTCCGGTCCGTCGTGAACGTGAGAAATGCTTCTGGAAAAGCTTTTACTTCTTAACTTGAAAGATTCTCCGTGACGCTTCTTGCCCGTGAAGGAGGTGGCCCGCCGGCTCATGGTGTACTTGACGGAGTGCGAGCGACGCGGCGAGAATCGCGGCATCAGCTCGCGGTCGATGTAGTCAATATCGTACTTCAGAGGAGGGGGTTTGAGTGCATTTTCCTCTTCTTTCACCTGAGGATGAGTATAGTTTGCCTTGGCTGAGGAGCGTTGCTGGTGGCCCCGATTCTTCCCATAGTTGACTTTGACTGGACTAGAGTGGCGCCGCTTTATGGCACCATCGAGCTTCTTGAGGGCTAACTGCACCCCCGTAGGAGACTTCGTCGACGATTTGGGCGAGAGCGTGAAACAAGTACCAAGCGTGCCATTGTCGCTGTCCTCCATCTGATCCTCGCCCTCCTCGACCTCTAAACACACACCTTCCACTTCGATGGCGTCTAAATCAAGCTCAAGGTCATCCTCCTCGTCCTCCTCGTCCTCCTCGTCCTCGTCAAATTCATCAAGCTGTTCATCATCGCTGACCTCCAGCATCACGTCCTCGCAGAGTTCCAGCTCCTCGGCGACCTGGTCAAGATGCTGGGATCTGAAGGGCGAGGTCTTGTTAGGGGAAATGGCAGCGAGCGGCTGGCTGACGGCCCCCATGTACCTGAAGGCCCTGAAGGAGGCTGGCGGCGTGGTCTCCTCTGGAATGACCAGCTCCTCGGGGGTGGTCAGCAGGTCAGAAGCCGTCACCTCGGCATCGAACTCTGACTTCTCTTCCACCACGGTGTCTAGGTCGATCTCAGGCATGGGTTTGAACCTTGAGAGACAGAGAGAGAGAGAGAGAGAGAGAGAGAGAGAGAGAGAGAGAGCGAGAATGAAAAATATTTAGTACTGACTTTTGAAATGTCGCACAGAATTAATTAAAATTTCCATAACAAACTGATTTATAACAGTCACTAAATCAAGCATGAATATACTCGTATAAAAAAAGTGATATACAACACGCTCTCTCTCTCTCTCTCTCTCTCTCTCTCTCTCTCTCTCTCTCTCTCTCTCTCTCTCTCTCTCTCTCTCTCTCTCTCTCTACGTACCTTACAAGGGCTTTCTTCCTCTTCTTCAAGCGATGAGCTTTACCTTCAAGGAAAAATAAAATAATAAGCCAGATTGAGGCAATGAATGTCTCATCAACATAGGTCACTGTTATCATTAGTGTTTCTATCCTCCTCCTCCTCCTCCTCCTCCTCCTCCTCCTCCTCCTCATTCTCATCCTCATCCTCATCCTCCTCCTCATCCTCCTCATCCTCATCTCATCCTTCTCCTCCTCCTCCTCATCATCATCATCATCGTCATCATCATCATTACCTGACATGTGCCTGCAAGATTGTGAAGTGCTAAAATGAACTAGTGGAGGGCGATCTTTTGTTAACCCTTTTTTAAACAGAAAGAATACTTTTTTCCACTTGTGTGTGTGTGTGTGTGTGTGTGGAGGCAGCGGCAAATTTACACACGGAATAGCTTTCTTCCATGCAAATAGTTCCATACTTTCACGTTTAGCCAGGCGATGAGTCGGCGAACAACAAGGCAGGTTCGTCAATGCAATCATCTACGCTACACCAACCATTCGTTACATATATACATTTTTTTTATTTATTTATTTATTTACAAATGACTAGACTCAATTAAATGTTGTGATAATCTGTATCTCTTTTTTATAGTTATACCAGACTGATTCGAATCAAAAGTAATCAGACAATTGCGAAGGGATTTAGATCATTCATTAATTACATCCATTTGCTCATTGTTGTTATTAGCTGAAGACTATGATAATCCGTAACCTACACTATTATCCTGGATACTTTGAAATTAGTCAGACATTATCACTCCGCTACAGATTGAGAGCTTTCATTAAGCACGTGTATTGTAACACCATAATGAGCGTACAATACTTTCCTGCTTCAGTTCTCACATACCGTTTGTACATCGGCTGGCCAGGATGGAGGACCCAGAGGTGAGCTCGAGCGCCGATGCCGAAGACTCCACGCTGGGGGTAGAAAAGAATAAAATAATTGTAAGTAAAATGAGAGTGACAGTAGGAAAGCGAAGAGTTAAAGATAAATTGGTGGGAGAGGTGGAGTGAGTGATGGCTGGGAAAAGGGTTGATTGGTGTGTGGTATGATGCAAATGGGGAGAGAGAGAGAGAGAGAGAGAGAGTAGTAGTAGTAGTAGTAGTAGTAGTAGTAGTAGTGTAGAGGATTAAACAATGTGAGCACATCATTAATTCCAGTACACCACCTCAGGAAGCGCCTCACCTGTGCGCATTCTTGGCGTTGATACGTGCCCTCCTCGCCCGGTACCTGAGGGCGCAGATCACGAGCATCACCAGGACAGGGAAGCCAATGATGCAGGTGATGATGGGCACCACCACTACCCGCGGGGCCACTGAGAAAACAAAATTACTTACTTTTTTTTTTTTACTTTTTTTTTTTATCTCAACACGTAGCATATTCCTGATGAAAAACTATGGCCGATCTTTTTTTTTTTTCTTGCTCCACTCACTTTCAAACATTGGTATTTTTTCAGGTGTAACTGAGAGTGGAAAGGTGCTATAAAAATAACGTTGAAAAAAAATAAAAAGAAAAAGGGCAATTAATCACTGCTCTTCAAAAAAAACAAAAAAATAATTCAATTCGCACTCAAGTTACACACGTTGCCTTTTGACAGTATCCAGTTACATTTTGTCGGCCGAACATTTGATACGTGTCGATATTTTCACGTCGAATGCTCCTTGTTTTCGTAACATAACAGCAAATATTTATTTCGCGCTTCCCATTCAGTGATCTCACCTTACATACTACGGTGCTGCTTCACTCGCAGTATATCCATCTCTTTCTAACGTTATATATTCAGTCACTCTCTTACTGACCTCACCCCTCACTATCATTCTATTGTTTTGCTTACTTCATGCATCCGCTTTCATGCATTAATTTCTCTCCTGTCTCTCTCTCTGCTCATTTTCCTACAAGGCAAGTATCATCCTCTTCTTTCTGTCTATTTTTCCAAAGGGTAACATTTATACTCGTAAGGCTGCACACTCGTCACTCTGCTCGCTGTAGGCACACGTCTTGAAGCGACAAGCCAATGACAGTCTTAATTTATCTTCAAGTTGGATGGACCCAAGACATGCTGGATACTTTTCACTAAGTAAGCTTTTATATCTGCTTCAATTTCATTCTTCTTTTTACTTCCATCTCCTCTTCATCGTCCTTCTGCTCTTCGTACACATGTGTTTATGGCCACCAGGGAAATACAACGGAAGATATAAAGCAATTAGTTTTATCTTCTTACAATTCCTTTCTATCCTCCTCTTCCACCTTCACTTCCTCCTCCTCCTCCTCCTCCTCCCTCTCCTCGTCCTCCTTCTGCTCTCTTCCCACTCTCATGTTCCTCCTCCTCCGCTTCTTCCTCTGACTTACACCCCTTATCACCTCCACGCAAATGTAACGAGGAATAAAATGCTATTCCCAGGAGTCTGAAACGAGGGCACAATATCAGGAAAGACCCGTTTTGACGATGTTTATAGCGGCGTTCTCCTCGCTGCCGAGAAGCCCACGGGTATTGGATAGTGGTTTTGACTGATCACAATAATTTAGATCTTTTACCAGTGTGTGTGTGTCTGTGTGAGTGTGAGAGAAGGAGAGAGAGAGAGAGAAAGACACATACATACATTTCCTACTCACACACACCCACACACACAGATATACAGACAAATGAAACCCAACAGCAAAGTTCAGAAACAAGAAAAACACAAACACGAGAGGAGGGGGGGGAAAACAGCCCAATGGCCTCGTTCCCGTCCTCCACACACCCATAATTCAAGCTTAGGATATTACATAATTACCAAAACCACCACCACCACCACCACCACCACCACCACCACCACCGCCACCACAGCCACTAAAACAACAGTGACACCAAAAGCACGCATACCACTAATATAAAGCAAATATTTTCACCAGACAAATTAGACGTATAATTTAATCAGAGTCTTTACTGCATTTTCAACAAATACAATGCTGACTCTCACTTCTCATTCATTCGGAATTTTTTTTTTTTTATCTTACGCTTATTATTTAGAGATATTTCATTTCTTACAATTTCCTTACGGTCGTGTTGAAAATAATCCCGTTAAACAATAAAAGAAAAATTTACAACGTGAGTCCATCGAGAAAATATTAAAATTAAATGACCACAGGGAAATAAATAAAAATAAAATGTGATTAAAGATGGCGCCGTACAGGTAGGAATGAAAAGTACAGAGAGAGAGAGAGAGAGAGAGAGAGAGAGAGAGAGAGAGAGAGAGAGAGAGAGAGAGAGAGAGAGAGAGAGAGAGAGAGAGGGGAGCTGAAGGAAAAAGATGAGGAGAGAAGAGAAGAATGATTACGAAAAGGGTGAAAGGAATAAAAGAAAAAGGAAGGAAACAAGGAAGGAAGGAAGGGAGGAAGAATGGAGAACTTAATGAAGAGCAACAGAAGAAGAGTGGAAATGAACGGAAAGAAGAAAATAGAATAGAAGAGATTAAGAAGAGAAGAGCAGTGGCAGCATTGAAAAAGAGGAAGAAATGGCGAACTATGGTGAGAAAGAGGAAAGAGGAGAGGAAATAGTAAGAACGAAGAGATGATGACGATTTCTGGAGGGGAGGAAAGAGAAGAAACAAAAGCTAGGCAGGGTTGTATGAAAGTAGCGGCGGGGGGAGATAGTATGTAAGAGCACGTGACTCTGGAAAATTAAATCCGCCTTATTAACATACATGAATAATGAACACGAAAGCAGAATGTGCGTACGTACAGACCAAAATCTCGAAATGCTGGCAAACCATTATAGTATTATGGAAAACAGGATTTGGTGGCCACGGTAATGTACAGTCACAGCCAAGAATGTAATAATCACAGCAATCATTTCCACTTGTTCAGCATTTTCCCTCATTCCTCAGTTCCTCAGACGTAAGACTCGCAAGGGGACCGTCACATGAGAGGACTTAAGACTGAAGGAAGTTGGGTAAAAAAAAAGACACAAAATACAGTAGAAATAGGAAATACCGCAGGTTACTCCACATAACTCACAAATTAATAACGCAAGGGAACAGAAACTCGCTCCGCTCTGCTCTAATTTAATCGCATTCATACGCTCCCTTAAAAAATAAAGAGAAAAAAAATTCGAGCAACCTTCGTTAAGTAAAACATTTATTCACTCACACTTAACATCACTTACGCTTAAATTACGATGTCACACTTTCCTAACTACTCCGGCGCCTTACAAACTTGTTCCTGCTGCGGCACATCAACCCATTCCTTACTAGTGCATCTCCCAATACGTTACAGACCCGCCAGGCAGCGCTGAGTGGAGGCGTCAACAGTTAAGACAGAGTAGTCACACCAGGGACAGCAAGAGATGACTGAGAAGGCAGAAGGGGGACAGTTCAGGTGGGGCACACGTGGGGAGGGACGTGGAGGAGGTGAGTTTAAGCCGAAGGAATCAGAGAGGAGGATAGGCTGGGAAGGGAGGCAGGAAACACCAAGGATAGATAAATACATGCATGCATACATTACATACATACCTACATACATACCCGTACATACATACATAGTTACATACAGAGAGAGAGAGAGAGAGAGAGAGAGAGAGAGAGAGAATTTTCATGAAAACACTCAATTTTTTGGCATGACACCTGAAGGAGAGCAGCCGCTGTTCACTAGTGGCTAATGAAATTAATTAATTACCAAATCGCTCCCCTCTCTCGGGTTCTCCAGGGGCTGAACGTGTGTCCTTTCTCCTCGCAGGAATGTTCTCGATTCATTACGTATCATTATGTTACAATTTGGTGAGACGTGATCTACTTGGCAAGCGAATGAATGTACTTGCAGCGTGTTTATTAATCAGCGGTAAGCTTCGGCTCGAGTTTCACGAATAGACACTGGAGATTTAAAATAGACACAGAGACATAGATATAAAAGGAGTACACAATTGTGTTTGCTGAAAAAGTGAATGTGTGAATGTGTGTGTCAGAGAGAGAGAGAGAGAGAGAGAGAGATTGGTAAAGGCAGTAAGCATGAAATTTCCCGTCGGCTAACACAATACAGTGCAATACCTTCAGGCCTCGTGAGCTAATAACCTTTGTCAGGAAGCGAGGCAGTGGCTGTGTACAAAGCTTTCACTCATACCTTCCTCATAAAACATCTGTGCACTTTGAAGCTCCCATTAATCCTGGAAATTGAAAGACAGTAATTAAAGCATTAATATAAAACAGTCGGTAATAAATTAAACTAACAGCTTTTTTTGTACTTTTAATTCTTTTCTGTTAACTTTTAACAATTTTCTTCTTTTCCGGATATCACAAGCACATTCATTCATTTTCTTGCATCCTGTGTGCTGACGTCAATATGAGATCAAAGGAAAGCGATCAGCAATGGGATTCCGTCACGAGGCCTTTATATATATATATATATATATATATATATATATATATATATATATATATATATATATATATATATATATATATATATATATATATATATATATATATATATATATATATATAATTAATTAATACAATTTTTCACATCACACTTAGGAAAATACGTGATGAATATAAAATGGCCCGGGCATATTTCACTCAAAAAAATAACAGCATGCGTAAATAGAAAGAAGAGGGAGTGCTGGTGCGTAAAATAACCTGATATTCGGAAAGTGTAATGGAATAAATGTATGTACCCACAGGTAGGTAAGGATAGGTAAGATAGGAACAGTAGGATTTTTATTCATGTAGTGTAGGAAACTTCCATGACGGAAATTTCCATTGTTTTGCACTCGTTGAGATGTCGCCACCTAGCTACAGACTGATCACAAGGTGCTGACGATATGTCTGCATCCACTGCTGTTGCCGGCGGCACTGTCCCGGGGCAGCTACCAGTCCGGCAATAGTGCTACCAAGCAAGCCTGCCGGTGTATCTCCGTTGAACTCAGTGCTGTGAGTGTGTGCACAAACTCTGAATAAACTATAAAACTAAGTGAAGTAAAGTCACTGTTTCACTGATACAAAATAAAGTGACGTATTGTTAGTCTCTCCAGTAACCAGAGACCTAATACCACCACGTCACTACACTACCCCATAACGAGTGAACTCTTGTTGGTGTAAATAGATTGTATATATTGACTTGATTCAAATTTTCTTTCAAGCCAACTCATATCACGCGCCCTTGAATCACAAATGTTCCTGCTGCTGGCGTCACAACAGTCGAGTAGGGAAACATGTACATAGAACGAGAAATAAATTAATAAATATATATTTATATAATTACGCACGTTTACTAATCCAGAGCTTGCATATTACAGAGATTCGAAAATCAGCATGCCACACATTCCTCCCCTCCAAACCAGGTGATCTATGTTTCCTTATAACGAGATTCAAGCGGGGAAAAAAAAAATTTTCCACTTTTTTTTTTTTTTTTTTTGCGTTAAACGACTTATGATTCAGAACCACTTTTAAGAGGTTAAATTCTTGCGGGAATAGTTTCTTTATGAAAGTTGGATCCTCGCGCCCTCATGAGTAAAAAATTCCACAGTAATTGATATGTCTGGAATGGTGAAGGAAGCAGAGGAGAAAAAAGATGAATGACGATGATTTGCAGGAAGCAGGAGAGGAGGAGAGAGATAAAAAACAACCTGAGGAGCAAAAGGAGGGGAAAGAAGCAGGAAGAGGAGGAAGAAGAGGAGGAGGAGGCGGAGGACGAGGACGAGAAAGAAGAAAAGGACATGATTAAGTTAATATTTTTACCAAGTGTCAAATATCAGGCCGGTAATGTAACCCCTTGTGCCTCCTCCTTTTACTGCCACACCTGCTTCCGTCTTTATTCCTTTTCCTCCTCCTCCTCCTCCTCCTCGCCTACATCCTCACGCCACAACATAACTCGCGCCTGTCATCCCCGGCGCGTGGGTTGTCGCTATTAGCTGCGTTGGGTGAGCAGGCCTCCCACTCTTCCAGATAACGACACACTTAACTACAAATGACCTCCGTCCGGAAATGTCTTCCTCCACGGCTACATCGCGCCCCTCCGCTCCTCACGCCCCTCACTTGACCCCGCTGCTCATACTCACCCGGTGTGCGGCGCGGAAGGCACCCTCATGGCGAATCCCCAACATTGCATTTCCAATCTTTACGCGACTTCCACGACTCACCGGCCAAAGCTGCCCAACGTGTTTGAATGGCATCCAGTTTTATTCTGCAGCCGCCGTCAGCTGTGACCAATGAGGGCCACATAAAGGAAGGAAATGCCGTAGATCCCGTGTATTCTGCGCCTCACTGAAGAGACTTTTAGGGTAAGTCACGGTGGCGTACGTCAGGGCCAAGGTATGTCGCCCTCATACAATTCTAAGGAGTGAATGAGGACACTGAAGAAAGGAAAGGTAAATCTTCTCCAGTTAGATCCAGTAAGTTCAGAGGCATCAAAGCTTTAGAGTTGGGCAAGTGTCTGTCTCTTTGATCAGTGAGCTTCTAGCGGGTAAGGGGTCCCTTTTACAAAATGCGCTATGAAATGAGACGCTCGGATCATCTTCCATAGCCTGCGCCTCGAAAAGCTTTATGGACTCCCTTCGAAGTCCACAGAAATTATTCCTCTGGCTCTCACCGGTGTTTTTTTTTTTTTTTTTTTTTTACCGATAATACAGAACCTTTTTTAATCAAACTGTCATTTCAATCATGGAAATATCTTTGGAAACCCTTATGATTTTCACTGATGCTTGTTTAAAGAGTCGAGATAAAATGGATACCGTCCCTGTTGAGTGTATACTCCTGGGTCTCAAACAGATAAAAGTTATCGTGACAGGAGCTCAAATAAATAGCGAGAAGTGGAGTTAAATATGAATCAGAATAATGCGCAAACACATAATTTCGCTGAGGTTATAAATAAAGTAGAAAATTATGCGAGGTGTAACTTTATTCTGCAACGAAATACTAGGCAGGCTTGTAAAAATGTTGCAGTATGTAGTTATCAATATTGTGAAGTTATTGTTGACGGGAAAAAACGATGGAATTCTGAGTATTTCCAGTCAGGTTATTTTTAAATAGAAAAATGCTTCCAGGCTGAGTCAACAGAAAAAATGCCAAAACCCATCCACCAGAGAAATGGTGGAAGAGGAAAACGTGCAACACACGCAAACCTAAATTTTCCCAAATTACACACACACACACACACACACACACACACACACACACACACACAGGGGTGGTGTTAGTAGTAGTAGTAGTAGTAGTAGTAGTAGTAGTAGTAGTAATAGTAGTAGTAGTAGTGGTAGAGGTAGTTGTAGTAGTAGTAGTAGTAGTAGTAGTAGTAGTAGTAGTAGTAGTAGTAGTAGTAGTAGTAGTAGTATATTACAATGAACAGCGTTTCACTTTTTTTATCACTAAGTCTTACATAATCTAAGATCGATGTTTATCCAATAATCTCTCTCTCTCTCTCTCTCTCTCTCTCTCTCTCTCTCTCTCTCTCTCTGTTCATCGCTTCTACTGTGTGATGATGTCATATTACGTGGTAATTTTTACGTGTCTAGTCAATTACACCAAAACTTGAATCCAGTATCTGAACTGCTAAACACGAGAGCTGTTTCCATAGTCTGCAGCAGATCGGTGTTCATAAAATTGCTAATGCTGCCCTAGTTTGTGAACTGGAGTGCCGTCTACCTGCAGCTTTTTTAACTATTTAAAGTAACAACGGCTTCTATCGGCAACCTTTCGAACTAGTTAGGCGCCTACACTGCCATTTTGAGGAGATATATGAGCCCATGCGAAGCAGCTCGAGTATATTTATGAACCAATGACAAAAATGATCATCACCATTGAAGCGCATCATGAATAAGGACGTAGACTACAAACACAGAGCGAACCCTTGCGACTAATGATTTGTAGGGAAGATTTGTTTATACTAAGTCCTCCCCTCATGCACATCACGCATCACTGAGACTGTATCCTTGAAGGTTTTTCCCCAAATACAGTGGAATACTGCAGTTTAGGAATATGTGAGCTAAACGAGGATTTTAAGTGCTGTAATTTGTCCTAATTCGTGTGTGTGTGTGTGTGTGTGTGTGTGTGTGTGTGTGTGTGTTTCTACTTCCTCATTTCTGCTTCAAATCGTGTGGTGATTTATAGGTCACGTGAACGATATGTGATAACAATGACACTGTATAACTAGCATTGCATTAACAGATTTCATAATTCCTCTCTCTCTCTCTCTCTCTCTCTCTCTCTCTCTCTCTCTCTCTCTCTCTCTCTCTCTCTCTCTCTCTCTCTCTCTCTCTCTCTCATCATTCTAACCTTACCTCTCATTCACTGTAAAATGAGAAGAAAGCAGAACTTAAAGGAAGAGAAACAAAGAAAGAGAATGTGAGATAGAGTACTCAAGAGAGAGAGAGAGAGAGAGAGAGAGAGAGAATGCATTATCTGACCCAAGCATCTTATAAACACAGGTTGGTTGCTTTCTCTTCTCCCACGTATATCTTTGTGTACGTGATGTTTTCTTTACCTGTGAATCCACATATGACCTGTGAGAGGCGTGGTTCATCTTCATTATAAAGCTGTTCTTGTCTCCTCATAAGCTTTTACTTAACGAGATGAAATCGAAACTATTTCATCTCCTTGGATATTGTACTTGCAATCTAGCGAGAGTGTAAAGGACGATTTGTCGGGAGGAGAGGAGAGAATGGTTATGAGGATGGATTAATTAACACGGAGGGAAGGGATATATCAGCACCACGTATCTGGATCTCCGCCAGAATACTGAGGAACTGAGAATGTTCAGGGAAATTATAAAGCTGCCGTTTGTACGTGCTGAAACTCTCGCTGTCTGCCTGTTGATAATACGGATTTTTTTCTCTCTTTTTTTCCTCACAATCGTCACAGACAGGCAAAGGAAATAAACTACAAAAATAAACTACAAAGTGTATTTGTTATCCCTTCATTTACGTACATTAGTGTGTGTGTGTGTGTGTGTGTGTGTGTGTGTGTGTGTGTGTGTGTGTGTGTGTGTGTGTGTGTGTGTGTGTGTATGTGCACCCTCAAAAGTCTCTGCATACACACACACACACATGCACAGGCCCCCATGACCTGCAGACTCAAGTAAACTGAGTGGAGAGACTTGACGAAGGCCACGAGTCTTGTCTGGTGGGGTCGAGGGGCGATGAGAGGCTGCAGGCACTATTGACTCGCGGCCAATGAGTATGTCCGTGGAAGCGGTGGACGAAGATGAGGACGAGGACTGAGAGCAGAAGGGAGAAGCGAAGAGGAAAGGAGAGGAATAAAATATATGACTTTATGAGACGAATGCAGAAGGGAGAGGCGAGGCGTGGGCGGTGGAAACGCAACTTGGGAAAGGTGTACGAGGGAAGCTAAATTCTGGTCTCAATATGCTCTTAGTGTGTGTGTGTGTGTGTGTGTGTGTAAATTAATTGATAGTTAGACAAATAGAGAGAGAGAGAGAGAGAGAGATTACAACAAAAACGCCACCACCACCACCACCACCACCACCACAACAACAACAACAACAACAACAACACCATCATCATCACCACCACCACTACCACCACCACCACTACCACCACCACCACCATCACTCGAGAGAATGCTTATGTACGCAGAACTCTGACTAATTTATGCTGTTCCTCGCTTCCTCCTTTGCTATACTCCTACGCACAGCCCCTCGCCTCATCTCATTCCTTAGACGCCCAAGGTAATTTGCGGTAATTTGTTAGCCGGGGAAGAAAGTCAATGTGAAATGGGGTCATTATTTTTCATTGTAAATTAAGCACAATGAGAACGAAGGAAAGCGAAGGGAAAGGAAACGAAAAGGGAAGGGAAGGGGATATAAGACGTAGGATGAAAATGCTATAGAAGGAAGGAAAGCAAAGGAAAGCAAAGAGAAAGGCGAGAAGGGAAGGAAAGGAAAGGGAAGGGAAGGGAAGGCATGCAAGAAAAATACAAGGGAAACTAACATGAAGTTATGGAAAGGGAGACAAAGGGAAGAGAAGGGAGATTAAGAAGTGAAAGGAGAGAATTAAGAGCCGAGATGAGAAAGGGCAGGAAAGTAAAGAAAGGGAATCATCAATAAAGCAAAAGTTCATTCGGTCATTCCTCCGCTTGGACTGATCTTTTCTATTTTCTCCACCTCGTCATCACTCATGCGGCTCTTCAACTGTTTGCTTCCCCTTCTCGACGTCGCCTTCCTCCCTGCCAGTGTTCCCGTCCTCCCCTCCCTTTCCTTCTGCTTTTTTGTAACGTTTTCTTTGTATATTTCTTTTGCTTCCTTTCCCTTCACTGCAACTCACCGTCATCCTTCACTCCACTTACGACTCATCTCCTCCTCCTCCTCCTTTTCCTCCTTTTTCCTCCTCTTCCTCTTCCTCATTCTTCATCTCTTCTTCAACTTTAATCTGTTTCTTTTGCTCTAAATAATCTTTGTTCTCCTCCTTGTCCTGGTTCTCCTCCTCCTCCTCCTCCTCCTCCTCCTCCTCCTCCTCCTCCTTCTCCACTTCGCCCTCTACCTCTTCTTTCTTTGTCTTGCTTCATTTCTCTCATTGTAACTACGGTTGCCAGAACGCTGACAAAGGCTTATGAGACTGCTGCTCAAAACATTCACAATTTAAACTCCTTTTGTTCCGGGCACTGAGAAACTCCTGCTGGGATCACATGAGGAAGCTGGCAGGAAGAGGGAAACACAAGGGCAAGGGAAGAAGGATGGGAGAATGAAGTGAATGATTAAGAGAGGAAACGATAAGAAGGAGGGAAAAAGGGAAGATGCATGATAGGGAATTAGGAGCAGAGGGAGAGAGAGAGAGAGAGAGAAAGAGAGAGAGAGAGAGAAAGAGAGAGAGAAACTTGGAGATGTCCGCAGAAGAACGGCTTACGGAGAGTAAACAACCAGGCTTGTGGCAGAGGAAAAGCAGCTTTTCAGACGACAAAACACACACACACACACACACACATACACACACACACACACACACACACACATTCTCTCTTTCCTCCTGCAGTAGAGATGATGTGGTCACCTCACGCCCTTCATGACACACCAAGGGATCGTTAATACCGCCTTTCCTCCCTCGCATTTTAGAACTTAGGGCGCTAGATAGGCTCTCCTCACAGCTATTTGCATGCAGATCCCATTAATCTCTCCCTCCTTCCCGCTAATACATTAAAACTGCGCTTTATGCTTGGGAATCTGCCCCTCTCTCTCTCTCTCTCTCTCTCTCTCTCTCTCTCTCTCTCTCTCTCTCTCTCTCTCTCTCTCTGAATTTAAATGAACCTGAAACGGAATGAGCATAAAGATCATGATTAGAATCAGTATAAATCAAAATAAATATAAATGAGACAAACTATGAATGAATAAATAAATATATAAATAAATGATACCGTGACCCTGACCTAATGCACAGGCGTCGTCGAGTCGCGCCTGCAGGAGCTTACCTGTGGGATAGACGTAGACAGTGGCGTGGCCGAAAGTGGGCAGGGTGGGGGGTATGATGGCTCTCGACTCCATGGCTGCGGCGATGAGGGGCGAACGGGGTCATGCAATGGGCCACCAGACGCCTCCTGACCGGCCTCGCCCCAGCCTCGCCGCGCCGCCAGCCCTCATGGTACGCCGCGCCTGCTTGCCTGGTGGGAAACGCAGCGTGTCTCGTCAGCTGTCCGGCGCGAGTTTACCAATCGTGCTGTGAAGAGACAAGAGATAATTGCTCTAGTGATAGCTTTTAGTGATGTGTGTGTGGCTTTTCCCAGGTGGAATCAATGGTTTAGGAACGGAAAGTTTGAAAAAAGAAATACAGACTTCCAGAGATAAGAGTGAGAGAGTTAAGTACACAGAAAGAGATAGTGAAGGAGATACAAAAAGTTCATTATTAAAGACTGAGAGTGTTCACTGTACTTGCTGCAAAGATGCGCAAGTATTTACTATATTTGAGGAAATATAAACTCCTAAACTTTGATATTCTCTTTAGCTGTTTTACAAAATTTTCTTATATACGTTTTCAGATAAGAGCATCAGACTGTCTTTAGGTTTGCACTTATAATTGTGTCTTAATCTTGATAATTTCTCACCAAACAGCACAAACTGTCATTATCTATCTTATTTGTACCATTACTTATCTTATATATAACTGGAAGTACTGGACTCTCCTTCCACCCCACAAATGAGGTCAGAACATATACTTTATTCAAGCTTTCCTCAACACCCTGTGATGCAAATATAATTCTAATTCAATATTTTACTATCCTCCCCTGAGATTTGGGTCACCGCACACAGATACCGCCACATATTATCATGAGACCTTCACACATGAATAACCTCCCGCGGCATTTGAATATCGTAAATGAAGGTGACTTAACTTTGATTACTTCACCAATGACATAAATCCGATCATCTTTTCTGGCTCGCTCATAATGACTATTGATTCTGGAGTCATTTCTATTCCCCCTACGATGAATGTGTTATTGACGATGATGATGACGATGATGATAATGATGATGATGATGGTGTGTGTGTGTGTGTGTGTCTGTGTGTGTTTGTAGTAAAGTGGGTGGGTGTATGAAGAGACAAAGTGTTAACCATAGAATAAGAATATCTCAACAATCGGTAAACATATTATGACTAAAAAATAGTATGATTACGACAGATAATTATCAATCAATCAGTGTTGCATCTCTTGCTATCTTCTGCCGCTATTTTCATGCCAACTGCTCTTCTCATCTTGCTAACTGCATGCTTCCTCTCCTTCCCGCGGCCTCGCTGCATAAGATTTTCTTCTTTCCCTCACCCGTATTCTGTCCACCTCTCTAATGCAAGAGTTGACCAGTATTCTCATTCATTTCTCCCTTTCTCTGGTAAACTCTGGAACTCCTTGCCTGCTTCTATATTTCCACCTTCCTGTGACATGAAGTCTTTCAAGAGGGAAGTTTCAAGACACTTATCCTGTATTTTTGACTAACGCTTTCGACTCTGTACCGGGACCGGCACCTCAGTAAGCTTTTTTTTTTTTTTTTTCAATTGTTGTTGCCCTTGGCCGGTGTCCCTCCTACATAAAAAAAAAAAAAAAAAAAAACTCGTTCATTCTCATTCCATTGTTCTCTACCCCTTATTCAGAAACACTGCCCTCTCATCATGACTATTTTCAAAGGCCACAGAAATGATAAGTCGAGTTCTCAAGAATGTTTCTCCAGCTGTTAGTGTAGAAATCTTATCAATCTCTCTCTAGAACCATAAGAAAAAAAACACACCTTAAAAACCAGTGTCACTTCAACGAAAGCCTTTTGAATGTAGTGAAGGAGCGCCGCAGAAGTGTCAGAATATGGTTCTCTGTATCTTCAGGAGAGGAAAGCCACGCACAAAGGCACCTACCACAACATGGGCGTGTTCAAGAATTAGATAGAGCAAGGAGAGACTTTTATTGATATCCCCACAGCCACATACGACCTTCCACTCGCCTTGACTATCCTTGATACTCTCCATTCCTTCCCTCCTCCCTTCCTTACCTCCCCCTTCCTTCTCTCCCTCAATGCCTCTTCCTCATTCCTCGATTTCTTCCTTGTTTTTATCTCTTTCTCACTCCTTTTTCCTTTGTACTCTCCATTCCTTCTCTCCTTCCTTTCATAATTACTTTTTTTTTTTTTCACTCTGGCTCTCCTTCACTCCTCGATTATTTTTCTGTTTCTTTCATCCCTCCTTCCCAAATTTTCGTTATTCATCCTTTCCTTCTTTCCTTACATCTCTCTCTTCTTTCCTCCACTGCTCGACTTTTTTTTCTTCTACTTCTCCTTCATCCTTTTTATCCTTCATTCCCTTCTTTCATCTCTTCCATTTATCACGCGCTTTATATTTTGTCTTCATCTCTCCTTTCTTCCCCAATCCATTCGTTTTCCTTTTCTTCATTCTTCCCACCCTTTTCTTTTCTCCTTTTCTTCCTTCGTATCTTCCTTCCCTTCTCTCTTTCCTTCATCCTTAACTTTCTGTCTCTCCCGTCCCTCCTTTTCTCTCCTCTCTTAATACTTCTCTTTCTCCTTTCCTTTCACTCATCCTTTTCTTCCTTCCTTCCCTCCCTTTCTCGTTTCCCTTCTTCCCTTACTTTCTCCTGCCCCTTTCCATCTCGTTCTCTCTTTTCTTCATCCTTCTATCTTCGCTCCTTCCATACCTACCTCCCTTTCACTTCCTCCTCTATCCCTTTCCCTTCCTCCAGCAACCTTACCACCTCACAACAGATCCTCCCACTCACCTCCACTGTCCATTAATTCCTGCTGCCCTCCACATGTCCTTTCCTCCATCCTCTCCTCTCCTCTCATCTCTATACTGTATCTTCGGCATTACTGCAGAGTATCCTCACATTAGATCGGCAACAAGGTTACAGCTGCCATTCGTCTTGTTATTAATGGCCCCTCCATTACAACCACCCTCGTGACGCCTTCACCCACGGCAGATTCCTCAGCACATTGTTATCATCGCCAGCACGCAAATGCTCTTCTTGCTTTCCATCGTTAGGAGAAAAAAAATATCATAAATAAGTAAAATCAGAGACAGTCAGGATAGAGCGAGAAATAATGGGTTCAAGTTTGATAAAGCCAGATTTAAAAAGGATATCGGAAGAAATTGGTTCTGAAATAAAGTAGATTAATGGTATAGACTCAGTAATGAGGTTGTTAGTGCCGATCCAATAGGGACCTTTAAAAAGAGATTAAACAAATTTATGCTTGTAAATGATAGGTGGAAATAAGCAGGTTAGCAAGTGTGTTGTGTTCTTTGTATATTTGATACGAGACACACTTAAGTATATTATCAACAATGACGATCCAAAACTATACAGATATCAGAAATCTAGTGGAGTATCAATAACTGAAGTATGCATAGGGAATTATTATAACTGATTAATTATTTGTTGCTCATATACACTCACCGAACGTGTCAATACATGTCATTTACTTAATTATTGTTCAATGACCAGAGATAAGCGCGCGATAATCCCACTACAGCTGAATATAAAACGCTTTCAAAACACACACACACACACACACACACACACACACACACACACACACACACACACACACACACACACACACACGGGCAGGCAGGCACTCACGTCGCTGATCGGCAGTAGCGGTTGTCAGTGCAAGGTGAAAAACGTAGTCATTACCTGAGTGGCGTGGCAATTACCTGGCAGCGGCAGGCGAGGTTGTGCTAATCGATGATAATTTCCTTCCTGCGCTGACTTGCCCTGCTCCCACCCACGATTTCATTCCTCATTGTTCCCTCTCGTATTTTTACTCTACTATGCTGAAATACATGTGCAGCTCTGCTTTGCCCTTTGCTTCCTCTTGTACCTTCACCTCCAGCCTCCTCCTGTTATATCTACGCGAGTAATAAAAAAGAAACGGACGAAGAAAATATGAATTACGCTTGGCTTCGCTTCTTTGAGGTTAAGAGTGTGATGTTGTCAAAGAGGAAGAGATACTCAAGCTCTAAATATCTCCTTTTTCCACGTAAAGCGACGAGTATTTAAAATTTCTCTTATGCTTTCAGTGACCAAAAAAGTGAAAAAACTGGGAATAATTTCCTTGCAATGCTACTTTGATCTTACAGTTTCTTATCGTGATTTTCCTCCTTCTCCTCCTCCTCCTTCTCCTCCTTCTCCTCCTCCTACTTGCCCACAATCATCGGTTACTTATCTTATGCTCCAATAATTTTCTCGTTCCCTTTTTCCCTGTCCTCTTTATTCTTCCAAGACACGTACCTCCCTTATCCACCAATACGTTTCCCCTTCGTTAGCCACTCTTGTCCCATCCCTCCCCTTGCGGTATCACCTTTCTAATAATACCTCTACTTCCCTCCCCTTCTCCTTGTCCTCTCCTTCTCGTTCTCTCCTAGCCTTTCCTCTTCCAATTTCTTCCCACAAATATCTCTTTTTTTTATCTAGAAATCCTCCTCTCCTTTATTCCCTTTCGACTTTTCCCCTTCTACATCCCTAACCTCTTCTTGCTTCTACTTTTCCTCTTGGTCGTCCTCTTTCTCATGTATATACAGCACGTGCCTCCTTCCTCTTCCTTCTCCTCCCCCTCCCCCTCCTGCATCTCCTCTTTCTTCTCACACACACACCTCCATCGTGGACCGTCTTTTCTGAATGGTTCTCCACCGTAAAATCACACGGCGAGACTATGCAGCGGCGGGCACAAAGGAAGAGACTCTAAACCTGCAAGGCCATGAGAGAGACTCGGTAAAAATGTGCTGCGTTTTCTTGGCACGAGTGCAAAACCTTTGTTAGCAGTTGGCCAGGGGTGTGTGTGCGTGTGTGTGTGTGTGTATGTGTGTGTATGTGTGTGTTTACCTAGTTGTATTTGTCTATGTGTAGTATACAGGGTTTGAGATACACACGCGCTGTCCTATTCTGGTATCTATATATTTATTCAGCTTCGTTCTGTTTTTATTCTTCCCGTGTGTGTGTGCGTATGTGTGTGTGTGAGTGTGTGTAAAAATTCTCTCTCTCTCTCTCTCTCTCTCTCTCTCTCTCTCTCTCTCTCTCTCTCTCTCTCTCTCTCTCTCTCTAACACGAAGTGAGACCTCCCGGAATTACGCTGTTCAATTATTAAGCAAAAAAACGTTCTGTAATTCCACACTCTGGAGTTTTGAATGAGGATGGTCGCTTTAAATCCAGAGAGAGAGAGAGAGAGAGAGAGAGAGAGAGAGAGAGAGAGAGAGAGCAGAAAACACGTTATTATCTTACGAATTCCACATTTATGGCGAGAAAAAAAAAATAAAAAACTTGTGTGAAGCATAGATACTGTTCTCTATTTGGAAATGTTCATGTTGCGTATCTCGTTTTCTATGCGAGACGAGGAGAGGCGCGAGGTAAATATGGTAATTTTTGGTGTCTATACGTCGTTTCCGAACCCCAACGAGAAAAAAGGCCCGAAAAAAAATAGTTAAAGAGAAAGAAAAAAAATACAATTGCTTTCGGTCACCACAGAATTTTTTTCATTACTTCCATACACATTTTTTTTTTTTTTTGTTCGTTTCATTTGCAAAGGTTTTGTTTTACTGTAACATTTATTTCTATCAATATTGTTCTTTTTCATTGAGCTTCCTCTTTTCAAATATCCCGGAACTATTTTTTCTCCGGTGAAACACTCAGGTTAGGTTTGAAGTGGTGCAGTGATATAACCTCGGCCAAATTGTACGTACAGTGCGCAGCGCGATGAAGTAATCATGAGCCTGGTCGATGGAGGGACGGAAGGGAGACTGCATATGAGAGAGAGAGAGAGAGAGAGAGAGAGAGAGAGAGAGAGAGAGAGAGAGAGAGAGAGAGAGAGAGAGAGATTGCGTAGGAAGAACAATAAACAAGAACAAAATGAATAAAAAATTATACAAAGTAATCACAGAGGGAAGAGAGGAATTCAACTGGAAATCGTTCAAGACAAGGAAACGAATAAGAATTAGAGGCAAAAAAAGAAGATAAAATTTGACAATAAGACGCCACCAAAACTAAGGCAAAATTTAGCTAGAAAAATAAACTTCACAGAGTAAGAAAAAAATAATAATAGAAACCAGGAGATGAAAGCAAAGGACTAATAACAGACACGATAATAGAACTGAAAAAGAACCAAAAAACTGACACTGTGTAAGCAAACGCATAGAAAAAAAAAAAGTTAGGAGAGACAAGGAAAATTATAGTAATCAGATGCAAAACAAGAGACTATACAATAGAACGTACGAGTAACCACCAGGAGGAGGAATGGAAGGAGCAAGGGGATGTAAAACGCGAGCTTGCAGACAGTGATGAATGCGAAACATGATGGAGCCGGAGAGGGAAAGGAGTCGCGGATGGTAGAAAGAAACAAGGCTGGAGAACTGCCAACACTGTGCCAAAGATGATAAGGAGGAACATAGTGCATTCTTACTTCATATTGTGGGGGTTACTCTGCGACGTGGGAGGACAGACTGAATTGGAGAGAATACTCGTTTATCGCAGAGGACAGATGAAAGAATGCTTACTTATCCACTCGTAAAAAAGAACAGATCCGAATACTTTTAAAACCTGTATCTAATCTATTTTTCTTTCTCCATTTTTTCTTCTTCGTTTTCTTGCTCCTCCTTTTCCTCCTCGTCCTGCTTCTACTCCTCTCTTCTTCTTCTTCGTATGCAGAAGGAACATCACACGCAGGCTGCAAGTAAATAGCAGATCTACGTAAACAAAACACACACGTTACAGTTCGTATTGCTTGTTCGGTTTTTGAAGGAAGTATTCCTAAACCTCGCCAAACAACAAGGGAGGAACGTTGCGCTTTGAAGAATCATGCTAGAATCTCTTTTTAACAAGTTTATTCTGCTTCCACTGTACGACTGCAGCTGAGCTTCTATCCCACTGCACTCAAAAATACTGGAATGGGAGTCTGGCTGCTTCGGCGGCACACACACAAAGTTGCCTCGTACTTCTCTGTTGACCTTGAACACACCCACTGAGGGGAATCTTTCGTCAAACCACAAGACGAAGTTGCCACATCCCCTCTGAGAGTACAAGACCGATAGAAATACTCGTGGGGAATTTTCTTCTTCTTCTTCTTCTTCTTCTTCTTCTTCTTCTTCTTCTTCTTCTTCTTCTCTTTGCTTTGCTTTACTTGGCGTTGCTTTCCTGTGTTGTGTTATCCTGTGTTTTGATGTGCTTTGCTTACTCTAATGCTTTGCCTGACGTCTCTCTCTCTCTCTCTCTCTCTCTCTCTCTCTCTCTCTCTCTCTCTCTCTCTCTCTCTCTCTCTCTCTCTCTCTCTCTCTCTCTCTCTCTCTCCCCATCTGTATTTACCTAAGCCTCGGGCCGCCGCCAGTCTGGTTAAAACAAAAATGCAAAATAAACTCGCAAGAGCTCCCGTCCCTTCAACTTCCTGCACATCCTGTCGCCCGATGGACTCAACCACCCTTTTTACATGGCAGCCTTGGGTTTATCCCCATGTGGCGGGACAACGTTAGTGGCGTGTGTTGACGATAAACTTCAGGTGCGTTGCGGGAAGTGGTGGGCGAGAGATGGAAATGCAAAGTGAGTGAGGACGAGGTGGAAAGAGCTAATTCAGTGATTGACTTATCGATTAGTTGATTGATTGAACTGTGGTGCAAAAAGAAAACAGGGTCATATGTCACCCCTTGTGTGTGTGTGTGTGTGTGTGTTTCTCCGTGCAAGAATTATCATGTTCGCTTGCACACTTCATTAGCAACATGAAACTGCAACATGAGAATAAAAGGAAGGCCGCAGACCAACAGCAAAACACGAATCTTTAACTAGAACTCTTAAGTTAGGAAATTACTTTCATTAAACTTTTATATCTAACTAATTGACTAAAATATTGTAACATTATTCAAACAAAAAAGTAATATACGAGAAAAGTTTACAGAACTTTTAAACAAATCTCATTTCGATGCTAAATATCAAAACACAACAGAAAGCCGCCAACCAGCTAGCAGACGCGGGGCACACGGACAAGCACGGTGACGGAGAGTTACCTAGAGCTGTACGTGCATCCACACATTACATACGGAGAAACAGACACAGGCAGCGATAAACAAACAAGAACACCCGTATCGTGAGAAACAAACTGACAAAAAAAAAAAAAAGGCATGCAGTAACCAGAAAAACAAAGGCAAAAAAAAACATTTCAGCATCTCTCCTTCCCTCTCTCTCTCTCTCTCTCTCTCTCTCTCTCTCTCTCTCTCTCTCTGCAACGAATATCCTTCCTACTTCCACTCTTCATGGTGGTAACAAAGGCAATGAGTCAGTTTTTGTTGTGCTGACAAAAAAGAAAAGGAAAAGAAACACGTGTGGATACTGACGAAGAGAAACGAGGTAGACCACATGGCCAGAGAGAGAGAGAGAGAGAGAGAGAGAGAGAGAGAGAGATCCTCCCATCTTGTGCACACGCTGTAAGCAAAATCCACGGGGTGTAAAGGGAAGCCATCAGTGAAGGAGGAGATTTAGGCTCAGGAACCATCAGAAATTTCTCCCCCTCTTTATAAACACTGCAAACTCCACACAAGTTGGCCATTCAGGGTAAACATTATTAATTTACTATTATTGATTCTATTCAGTGTCACTAACATTTGCATGCTATTATTTTTTTTTTTTCCTCACCGTACGCAAAGAGTTAGCCACGAGTACATTGCTGTTTATCTTGAACCACCACTGTCATAATTTCTCGCAGTAATTAATGGTATCACTACTTGCATTAGAGAAACTTTAATTAGTTTTTTTCCTCTCTCTGTCTCTCTCTCATGTCGGGCGCGCGTGAGGCTGAGTCACGGTATTATTAATCAAAGAGTAATTTAGATGAGGGTAAAAATAAATCATGTCTGAACACAGGGATAAGAAGGGATAGGCTTAAGATGGATGATGGCACTGCTTGGCTCTCTTAAACCAGTGTCTGTGCGAAGGACGGACGACAGAAACGGCAGAGGGGACCTTCTTACACTTCACAGCACGACATCTACTCTGACAGATAAAGGTTAACTATTCTGTCGTTCACTCGTTCTTTTTTTCTTTTTTATTTCTTTTTACATATGCGAAGACATCGTTAAGATATTTACGCGATTCCCTTTTACGTGAAGGAAGACAATTTTACGACTAGCGGCTGTTTACATGTTTTTTTTTTTCTTTGCTGAGTGTAACTAACTATCTAATAATCGTTATGATACAACAGAGGTCAAAGGAATACAAGGAAAGGCATTTACATTTAACATCAAAATTGTATTAATATTTCCCTGCAGTTAACTGACCACCACATCACTTAATACAATATAGTAATACAAGAAACAATGAAGAAAATTGAAATGAATCGACAGGAAGGCGTATATTAAACGTTATCGTACACTTACGTGCAATACAGCAGACGGCAGCGATTCAGCGACAGTAGATTAGTAAACGCAGGAGAGACACACCAACTGAATTATACGTACAGTAGTTCCAAACCCCAGTTGAAACCTGCTACTAATGCGTTATTTCGAATGTTCAGAAAACAGATGAAGATGCAGGTATCCCTGTTTGCCTCAAAAGAGACGTCAAGCGGGAAAAAAAGAAATGCTTCGGTTATCCCTCACTGAGAGATACTGGACGCGGGCGAAGAGCGTGTGTTCACCTAAGGGCTATATTCTGAAACACTTCTGGGCCTCACCTCCACTACTCTCAAAAGGATCTAGTTGAAGTTACACTGGTCTTTAAGGGTGTTTTTACAGTTGCAGTGACAGATTAACAAGATTTATAGATTATTAAAAGGAGAATCACTCTTGAGAATCCGGCTAATCATATCAGCGGCCTTGGAAAATAATTGCAGTGAGAGAACACCATTTCTGACAAAAACAGCAATGTACAACACCACCCTCAGGACTACTGGCGTCTGACATCCAACATGAATAAATGGTAAGGGAGACAACAGGCAGGTGGCAGCTGGACCTCGGACATTACAAAGGCAGATAAGGGGGTCACGAAGCACAAGGGAAAAGCAATACTAAAATAACAGTAATAGAAGTAACAGTAATAATTATAGGGGTCACACACATACACACACACACACACACACACAAGTTGACTTTGTATTATTGTGTGTGTGTGTGTGTGTGTGTGAACCACTAAACTCATGTGTATGTTCTTGTTTAATATTTCATTCCACTGGTTCTCATTGGCTGTTCTGTTTCCCTCTACTCAACTTAACTTCGCCTATCCACCACATAATCATATTTTCAGGACAATGTTAACCGTACGTACAAATGTTGACTGTCTGGGAGAGGATGCTCAAACAAACGTGGGCTCGAGACTGTTACGTACAATAACAAGTCTCGACCGCCACCTGCACCACCACCTGCCTTTCGTAAACCTTCAGGATTTTACGCTTCATGACACATTTTGAATGGCTCACCAGCGGTTCAGTAATGTGACTTCTTTACTGCTTTTCATGCATATAAATAACACATAAAAGAACAAAATTGTTTGATACATACCTGCGTGAAACACCGCACACACACACACACACACACACACACACACACAATTCACGCGGGTTTGGTGGCAACATAGCTAGCCTGAGGAAGTAATAGAAATGGTGCCCGCTTTAATGTTCCACGGAGGGCCACATGGAGCAACAGGAGGAGGGTAAGGGCGCCGGGGCAGTGATGTGTGAACCGCTTACTGCCCCACGTGTCGCCGCACTAGCAGAGGCAGCGGCAGATTACAAGTGATCCAAAAAGAAAACAGAAGTATGTGTCCTGTGACATAACTAAACTGATGAATAGCTCACAAGATCTGACCTGAGACCTGAATGACCTGAGCACCATCCGCCCCTGTACCAAGTGACTAGCTCCCCAGTAGATTATTAAGAAAATCATGTTATTAAGAAAATGTTTAAATTCTGGTGAGGAATCATCTAAATAAATACTGTTGCAACTAAAACAATGACAACGGCAAGGACGACATAAAATTACTACTACCACCATCAGGAACAACAACAACAACAACAACAACAACAACAACAACATCTCCGCCACCGTTAACAACACCCAGACTCACATGTACACGTGTCTTTATTCTCTTCCCTAATTATTCCTTCGTCTCCCTCAGCTCTCCTACATACCTTCCTTTCTCTCTCTCTCTCTAGTGCCACAGTGCTCTCAAACCCTCCTCGTTCTCTCCCGGCTGCTCCTCACACTCCACAAGTAATTACGTGTCCTAACCCCTCACCTTGGAAACATTCATCTTCGTCTTTATGCTTCCCCGCCTTGTCTTTCCTCACGGGAGTTCCCACAACACCGCTCTTCTCTCTCGTTATTTTCTCAGCTTGTCCAGACTCTTTGACCTCCGCGTGTGGATCGTTGGCTGACGTTTTTTTTTTTTTTTCTTTTCTTCTCTCTTCTTTTTCACTTGCTCTATTTGTTGAGTCGTATGAAGGTGAGAGAAAAGTCGGAGGGAGTAATGTGGAGATTTGAGAAACAAAGGAGAGAGAGAAAAGAAGAAGGGAGAACAGAGAGCGGCAGGGAGAAAAGAAAGGAATAGAGCTAGAAATAAAAATGAAATAAGAAAAAGAGCTTAATGACGGAGGAGAGGGAGGGAAGGGGAAGAAGAGGAAAGGTCATAACAGTGGCAGGATGAGATGAAGTAAAAAAGGAAACAAAGGAAAGCATATAGTTTTTTTTTCATTTTTTTAGAGAGAGAGAAACAGAAATTTCAGATCAGAAATTTGAATATAGAATTTTCAGGTCCCCACTTCTCTCTTTGGTGCCACATTCAGTACCAAAAAAGGACAGAATTTTTCTCTAATGGAATTCCTTTGCATGACTTACCTCGGGCAGAAAAAAAAGAAAAAACTTTAGAAATATTTATTTACTCAGCTTGGAAGTTGCGGGCCGAGAAGGGAGGAGGAGAGAGAGAGACGAGCCAGAGAAAAGAAGTGAAGGGAGGCATGGACGGAAAATGGGAGGAATAGAGGCACTAGGATGGAAAGAGAGAAGAATACAAGGGGGCAAAAGCTGCGTGACTGAAAGGGAAGAAAGAGAGAAATAAAAAATGAAATATGAAACAAGACTAAAAGAAAAGGTTTGCAGCACACGAGAAGTATTGTTTCATTGCTTCCATTCAAGTGGTAGCGCTCTCTCTCTCTCTCTCTCTCTCTCTCTCTCTCTCTCTCTCTCTCTCTCTCTCTCTCTCTCTCTATAACTTACATGCTCTTCTCCCTTAACGGAAAAAAAAAAATACACACACAAACATTACTGCGTGTGAAACAAATAAAACAACAACATAACGGCGACCACACAAAAACTTAGCAATGCATAGATGAAAATAGCAATTATATCCAGTGTTCTATATAATATTTTTGTCAGTAAAGATTTTTTTTCACAAACAGTGTCGCTCAATTGGCGGCGGTGACAGTGGCGGCGGTGATTGTGGCGGTGGTGGTGGTAATGGTTTCAGATGCATCATTAATAGCGATGATTGTCGAGATTAATGATGATGCATGGACGAGTATTAGGAGGATAAGGATGACGAAGAAGAAAACAAAAAAGAAAAAGAAAAAAAAAGGAAGAAGAAAAAGAAGAAAGAAGAAAAGAAGAAGTAACAGCAGCAGCATCATTCAGTCTCAAATCCGAACAAGACCATGTATGAGAAAACACACACACACACACACACACACACACACACAATAGTAGGGAAGTGTGAAACAGTCCTTGACTTCTGCGGCGGTAAGCGTTTGAGACGAAGCGAAAAAAAAAAAGAAAAAAAGGGAAGGAAATGTGGTAGGCAAGAGAATGAGGAGTGAAAACGTGAATGAAAGAAACAAAGATAGAAGGATGAAAAGAGATAGGTAGGTAAGGATAAAAGACCAGATACAAAATAAGAGAGAGAGAGAGAGAGAGAGAGAGAGAGAGAGAGAGAGAGAGAGAGAGAGAGAGAGAGAGAGAGAGAGAGAGAGAGAGAAATGGAAGTTTAAAGATGATCGGGAGGGAATGGAGAGAAAGGGGGAAGGGAATGGGGGGAGGGGATGGGGGCACGGATGGAGGAGGGATGAAGTGGCGAGGGTGAGAGGGCTTTTGTGGAAGGCGATTATGTCAACAGTGCGGGTGACGAGGAGGCAAGGCCATGGCAATGACGCAAAGCCCGGGACAGAGAGAGAAAGAGAGAGAGAGAGAGACTTCATACGACTTTCCATTTCCCTCCCGAAGCTATTATGCACTAAGAATATTCCAAAGCAAAAAAAATAAAAAATTGCATATCATTAGCGGGGTCTTGACTTTCGCAACACAAGATCGTTTCTGCCTCACTTTGAACACTCAGAGGGGAGGTTCTTTGTGATGGAACGACGGTGCAGGAAGCAAGCAACACAATCTTCCAAAGAGCAGCCAAGTAGTGCTCGCCAGACAGCGCTGTCGCCCCCTTCACCCAGACAAGAGAAGCGTAAAAAGGTTATCCTCATTACATTATAGGCCAGGGTTCATGGCACTTTAAGCCCCGTCCCCCCACACCAAAAAAAAAAAAAAAAGTTCCAGTGAGGTCGAGTTAAGGAAGACCTGGTGAAGGGGAGTGTAGAGTGAAAACACTCGTATAAGGAGTAGATACACTGACCTTTAGAGCAGATGAGGTGGATTCAAGGGGAAGATGTGCCAAGGAATGAAAGAACATCGGCCACGGTTATAGCTTTAGTGGCAAAGTACCTTTAATACTTTGATGCTTGAAGATATGGTTGGCTCATAGGACAAGGAATTAAGAGGAAGAGAATGGGGAGAAGAGCAGTTATGCATGAGAGACAAGCGTTTGGAGGTCGTGAGTGATTTAGGTAATGAAAGTTTGGTCAAAGGTGATGAGCAGCCAGGGTAGATTATGACTGGTTAGTTACAGAATATTTACAAGGATTATAAGACTGAGTGTGGAGGTAGATGTGTGTTACATGACAGAAGCCCGTCTGAGAGGAGAGGAGAGGAGAGGAGGGCGATTCATCACTTCAGAGAGAGAGAGAGAGAGAGAGAGAGAGAGAACTATTAAGATAGGGGAATTCATTTTTTCCCCTTTGGCATGATATTATGAGGCTCGAGTGAAGGTGAGGGTGGGTAGCGTAGCGCCATTGAAGTATACCAGTGTATTTGGCAATGGAGACAGCGTATGATGTAATTAATGCAAACTCAGCGATGTGTTCACTAAGTATGCATTTGAGTAAATATTTGCGTACAATGACCCTGACTTCCTTATCTATGAGTATGTAGCTGACTGCAACGACAAGAGGAAAAAATGTAACTAAATTGTGTTTCAAGTAGTAATAGCGTTTTAAGTAATTGACTGACCTTAGAGTGGCGCTGCGTGGAGGAGTGGAGGGCGCGGCCATGACTGGTGGTCCCGCGAGGAGGGCGAGGCAGGCTGGTCGCTCACTACCTGCCCCTTCCTCGCCTCCTGACGCCTTACATACTCCTCCCGTGGGTTTGTGTCCTCGCCTCTGTCTCGCTTCCTCGTACACTCGTAGGAAAGGCTCACGCCGCCGGCCAGTCAGCGGCACATCCTCATGCGGGGAGCAAAGGGCACCAGGAGGTTCAGAATTTTGTCTTCCTTTTTTCTTTCCTCTTTTTTTTTTTTTTTAAGTTCTTGTTCATTCACGTCACATCACCAAGCGAGACGGAGTGGTCGCTCCTCACTCTTCCTTCCTCCACTAGGGTCTCATGCTCCTCCATTCGCTCCTTCCTCTCTTAGTACTTCCTCTGCCTTCCCCTTGATCTCCGAAGGAAGGCGAGTCCGGTGGGTCCTGCACACACAAACTTCGCTATCACTGTGATAATGACTGTTCCTATTAGTAATTGGTAAGTAACCACTTGAGCGCTTTTTTATTTCCTGACTATAACAATTCGTGTCATCAATAACCACGTAGCCGCGACATCACCCATAAATCCACCACATCCATTATCGTTTATGTATTTTCTACTTGCTGGTGACAATGAACGCTGCACATCACCACACCTGTGAATCTTGTCAGCTTTTGGCAACCAGGTGGCACCGCCTCATGAGAGTGCGTTCCTTGTCCCCCCCCCTGTTTGAAACCAGGTCAAGAGATACCTATATGTGTAATACCACTTGCTTCTCCTCTTGAGTCCTGCATTGCCATCAGACCAT